>NC_080672.1:315733899-316082649 GCF_030247195.1 Topomyia yanbarensis | reverse complement strand
ACGGGGAGCCCTTCCGAGAACCTAGCTGTACAGCTTCAGTAGGACAACTCTCGAAAAAAAATCAATCTATTTAAACTTAACCTCCCATTGAAAAAATTGTCGCTTATCAAGATTTCAAAGATGAGTTGACACAATTTGAAATCTAAGGGTTTTGTGTAGTTTATCATTTCGAGATCAGTTTCTATGTGAGTATTTTAACGCATGAATTTTATTTGACCTTGACCTTGAGTTTACAACTATGGGACTAAACAATCAGCTACAAATTTCAGGAATTTTCCAAAAGTTCTCCTCATGGGTAAAATCGTAGGTTGTTGATGTGTTGAAACATTGATAAATGAATAGATAAGAAAGAGAGGCTCTCATTATTTACTTTCACCTCTTTCGATTATTAAGTCATTTTTAAATTGCCTCCAATTTCTTTGGATAATAATGGATAATTTTCTTCAAGCAACATAATTTAAGTTTGGAGGGGTGTTTAACCACTGAAATTCCGTGGGCTACGCCACTGTTGACTATCAATCGAAATAAAAAAAAAAAAAAACAACAAATGACGGTTAAAACAAGAGCGTGTAAGTTGTACACAACATTGGTGACTGTTGGTGGTAATTTGATTGCATTATAGTGGACGATGAAACTTTCGTAGAGGCGGATTTCAAGTAACTCCCTTGCCATGAGCATAAATGGCTGCCGGAAAAGGAAAGATTCAAGAAAAGATTAAGCTAAAAAAAGTTGTGAAAGTTTCCGAAAACAATACTTGGCTTGGCAGGCGATTTGCACATGTGATATGGGCTGAAAAGCGAATTTTTCGTGACAACTGGCGCTGTCAGTTAAGACGTTTATGTCACGGAATGTTTGCAAAAACGCTTGTTGCCGTATGACAAAAATACCATTGTTCCGTGCTGTTTTTGCCAAATGTAGCTGCCTGTCACTGCGGATAAACCGCTCGGGAATAGTATGCCTCAAACAACGTGCAAGTCGTATCAAATGACAAAAACTCTCCAAACTAGCTGGAGCTTCGCCCATTTGACAAATACTGGGCAATTGTTCCGCGGAACCTCAAGAAAATTCAAACTATAAAAAGTAAATAGTTAGAATCAATACAAAATTAAAACCATATCAAAAAATCTAATGGAATGTGTGAAAAGTAAAGCTCGACATTTCGTAATGGTGACCTTGGAAGCCAAATCATATGATTTTTTTCCAGTCACTGAGCTCCAGCATGAAATACAGTTTGTCTATTTATAAAAACACTAAATGCCCCTTATCATGTTTAAATTTGATCATTTCGCCGTTTACCTTGCAGACCTTAGGTAAAACGTTAAATTTCAGTGATTGCTCGGTCTTCTTTGTGCGGAATGACAACAACACAACACAAATCAGCTAAAGATGTTCGTCACTCGTCATCTAAATAAAGAAAAACCTCAAATTAAAAAAAGAAGCACAGCTGTAGTGATTAAAATCTCAACGTGACGTGACATTTGAACCTCGCATCATAACTTTAAAACTGTTTGAAGAACTGGTGCGAAGTTTTAGTGCTTGGTAATCTCTACAAATAGACGTTCACAAGCATTCCACACATCGCCCCTGGCGCTGAACTGGGTAACGAGTTCGAAGCTACGCTATAGGGTAAGATATTTAATATATCATCCATGAACGAGCTACTTTTGAGTGTGTTGTTTTTATTCCCCGGCCTAATCTCGGACCTGTCATCATATATCAACGTCTTTCTTTACGCGAAAACGCACTTTGCATATTCTATTCGATTAAAAACAGTGTGGGATAGTGTAGAGCTTTCGCATACTACCACATGTAAACCGCATAACAAATGATTTGAGTGTAAATCTCGAAAAATGTGCTCCCGTCCCGCTGTATAATAGCACATTAATTCTGCTGTCAATGAATGGATACTTTTTTTGTTTTTCTGTTGTCGACATTTTCGAGTCTAGCACCGGAGAACGAGTTTCAGAAATCAAAGACGAACGCGGAATGGTTGGACAATTAGCTGCCTGGAAGCTTGGTGTCATATGCAAGTTATTATACATTTTTTTCGTTGAAAACTTGATGATGTGGTGTGATACAATCATTCTCCAATCCATTCGACGAGTTGGATTTCGATATATTTTGTTGTATTGGAAGACCTGTGCCATATATTTTATTCATAATTGCAGCATCTTTTAAAAATTGTTTAATTATCGTGCTAATTTGCTACTTTCGTTCAAGACACAACAAATGTTCAGTTTATTTTGCTGACGTTTTCATGATCTGATTTTCGCACGCAAAAATAGATGTTTTCGTAGAATAATAACCATTCAAAATAACGGGTAAATAATATACGGTGTATTTGCACACCTTGCAACCACCGAGCTCGTGTACAGGCATAAAATTCGATCCAGTAAATTTATTCATTCAGTGGTGAGAATGCTGAATAATTGTCTAATCAATGATCCGATCAGCTGGAAGCTTGGCACTGACGGGTTGTGTTTCGTAATCGCTTCGTTCACGCTTGTTTTGCACTTACGTATAATCATTCATAATTTGCTATAGTACTATAGACGAATTTTAATCATGTTGCTGTGTATGCGCCTACGCGTTCGGTGAAGCTTCAATTGGGTAGGTCCGTAATTGACCTGTGACTTGCACACATCCAATTACAGGATTCAAACCACGCTGTTGTTGATTTTAAGATTTAAAATTTACAATTACGCAAGAGCTAATTGGTCGGTGTTAGGTCAGACCGGACTAAGTGACAATTTATTGGTTTCGAGAAAAACGAGTTTAAAGTTTGAATCGCAGCACCCTTTAGATTATAATTAGAAATTAATTTTCGCCATAATTCTTTCTTATTGTTACATATTTCAAATCTGGCAAAAGTCGAATGTAGTTAGAGAAATTCCTTATCAAGTGCTACCATTATCTCATTTTTTGATGTTTTGCGACTTAGTCCGGTCTGACTTCACACCGACCAATTCACATCGACCAATTCATTCCCAAATTTCGTTATACATAGTTCGGTTCGATACTTCCACAAACAGCGCAATTGTAATTTGAGCTAACGATGTTTATACGAAAGTCAGGAATGATTATCTTCTGCGCTAGGTGGAAAAATCACCCCGCAAGTGGATGCCCTTGTGTATCTGCTGCGAACTAAATCCACTCACCGGTGGTGCTTATTGTGAAACTCGAATTGGTTCGGATGCAGCTTGTTTGTTTCTGGAGAAGTCTGCCCGACGATATGGGTGGATCATCCGGTATTGTTCGTAATTTCCAGTCGTCACGAATGTTTGGCTAGATGACTCAGGATGGTTATTTTCCATCACCTATGTTTATCTGCAGTTTTGAATACATAATCAAAGGGACCAACCGCCGCTTATTGCACATTAAAAACAAATTTGTTCCTAAAAAGCGTTAATGATGATAATTGATCATTTATAAAACAATTACATATTATAGATCTTTATTTGTATATCACCTTATATAATGTTTATAAGCACCTTAATGGTTCAATAAAATCTGGGATATATTTGCACAGAAAACAACACGTGAAACCCATTAAGGAATTAAATAATAATAAAATTTCCAACTATATGTGAAAACCAGTTCCTCAGGGATTACCTGGTGGTAACTTTTAAATTCTTTTGTTTGCCAAACTCGTGATGTTGATGGCTTATGTACCTGAAAATATTGACTACATATATTGGCGGAATTATTATTTTTTGCAGTAGTTTTCCTAGCGTCAAACGATCCCCGTTGGTATGGTGGCATAAAGGCAATGGGTGTGTCGAAATGAGTTATCAAGCTTCGTAACGGGAGGTAGTAGGAAGATTTTACTTCACCAATATTTTCATAACATACGTCTGAACTTTTTTGGCTGGGCATAGACCCTTATCATAACTTTTTATTGTGAAGATTGATTCTAATTTAATATTTGGGCAACCAAAACTAAAAGTCGCAAGGACAAACCCGCTTCAAATATATTAGAATATAAACACCGGATATTAACTTCAAGCTTAAAAATCGGACTGGAACTTTCCTATGTAAGCGTCGGATAAAAAAACATCAGTATAAAAACCGAAAGAAAATATGTCCGATTCTTACAAAGTAGTTTTTTAGCCGACTTTTAATCTTGAACATCACGATATACGGACGCTCCTGCGAACCATTTTTTTATTTTTAACCAGTTTTTATACTGGAGGCTCATTCTTACCTTGTTTTGCTGGTGAACATTTTTTAAGAGATTCTTATGCTGAAGAATTTTTACGCTTGAAGTTTATTTACGATTTTTATATTCTAATATATTTGAAACGGGGTTTACGAAGCATATTCTATCTTTGTAACTTTTATTTTCGAACGTTCATTTGAAACATAAGTATTTACAACAGTATATATACATACATTGGACCATAAAACAAGATGACTTAAGCCGGTAATACGCTGTACTAAATATTTCACAAAGAAATGAATGTTATTGAAAGTTTTATTGTATGGCCAACAAGCATCCGTTGACGAAATATCTGTCTCCAATTAGACAATGTACTAGTGACACTACTATCAAGAAAGACTACAATTTCTCTAAGGCGCTCAAACAGTTGCTTGAAATTATGACTACAATACAGTTTTAGCAGAAGTGCCACCACCCCACGTATTTGGAAGCGGAAGATAGTCTTATTTGACAAATACATTATTTATATACCCGAATAAAACTAATAAGCACCCTGATGCCACCGACACGACATCATCGATAATCCTCAATACAGTATGGTATCTACTATCCTACTCACGTAGGCGATGTTTCGATCGCTAGCCTACTATGCTGCTCTGCTGAAACTCTAAAAAGGCTCGCGACTGACCTGCTCTGGTCAATTTCAATATTAACGACATGCAAAAACGGCGTATTAGGCAAAACCCATGCCTCCACACCATTTGTAAAAAAATCACTTATCTCGGATATTATGTAAAGCAGTCATGATGAGGCGTATCCGAGTAGGGTAGTAGATCCCTATTTCATCTATACGACTCTATTCATCTTATTTTTTGAGGATTCAACTTCAAGAAAGTAAACCAAACAGCGAAATAACTTTTTTTGGTCAGTTATTTTGACACGGTTTAATGCGTTAGCAAAGCTGTGGATCTGTTGAGTATTTATAATATACATATTATAATTAAAAATTAGCACTAGAATAAATGACTATCAATCGGTTTTGTTGACACAGTGTGCTGCTAACTGTTGAAATTTCTTTTCTTGACGGTGTATCTTTGTATTGTACGTTTTCTATTGCAACTTGAAGGCCAGTCAGCTTGCCACGGGTCATGGGTTTGCTTGCTGGTTGTTGGTTTGGAGGCACTAGGCGCAATCGTTATTTCGCTTTGATAATGGAAATTGATTTCCGGATTCAAAACACAACAGTTATTCGTTGTTTTAAAACAGGTTTTGTCTAAGACTATTTGGTCGGTGTTAAGTCAGACCGAACTGAATGACAATATATCGATTTCGAGAAAAACAAGTTTAAAGTTTGACTCGCAGCATCCTTTACGTTTTATTGGAAATTTATTTTTGCCATAATTGTTTATTGTTACTTATTTAATATCTGGCAAAAGTCGAATGTAGCTGAAGAAATTCTTTATCCAGTGCTATCATTATCTCATTTTTGATGTTTTACGACGAGTGGTTTTTTTAGCAGCTTCAACCCATGGATTTCCATAATTTTCCAGTTGATTACAAAACTGGCACGTTGTAATATTTTTGTTATTTTATTTATTTCACAAAATTATGCCAATCGAACTTTGGCGTCTAAATGGACAGGACAGACAATTTGTTCAAATAGTTATAAATCACAATATGTCTTATAAGTAAAACATTACATTGAATAAATCAACGAAGCACCTGGACGGCTCGTTAAACTTGAAAAATTGGGTAATGTTATGTTTGGAATCCGAATATTTACTTTCGATCGAAACTCAGGAGCATCCATCTCATCGTTAATTAGTTTTGCGATTACCAGTGCTTGCTGTGTTTTTCGGCGACGTTGCAGCCTCTCGATTCCCAGAAATTGACATTTATTCGGATATGGTGACAGGATCATGCCATTGAGTTCTTGTCGACCGGCCTCACGAACCCTAATGCAGTTTCCTGGTTGAAGACAATCCCGTTTGCTTTTGCCGTCTTTTTTTATTATGTTCCACCAGTTCGTGATGTAGTATTTGTGTCATGTGACGTGTACGTACACGAGCCGTAGAAAAGTCTATTTCTTAGTGCTATACGCACAAAGCGTTTCTGCACTCGGTCGATTCCAATGCACCACATTTCAGGATGCGGAAACCAGATCACTGATGCATTTTCGGCGCAAATGGCGGACGAGGGAACAGTACAGTGCCTCCAGACAATGCGGATCTTTGAAGTCCTTAGCAAACTTGGAAATAAACCTCGACTGATGTGTTGCCGTTGAAATAACCACACACCAGTTTGACTCTTGTCAGAATAGTACTGTTAAACCTATAACAGAAAAGCACCGGACATACAATACAGTGAAATATAATCACTCGGCATTTTGCCACACTAACCTACAAATTTTGGGATGTTATCGGCTAAATAAGTCATAAAAATAATCGAAAATGACGTGAAAGTTAAGGTGAAACAAAGTCACCGAAACTGTCTGATAAAGAGACAACACGTCATTTTCGATTATTTTTATGATTGATTCAGCCGATAACATCCTAAAATTAAAGTTCTAAAGTCATCAAATAGCCTAATCTATAATTTTTCACGTCGTCAGCATAAACTAGTTTGTAGCTGACCCCCAGCAGCAATGCGAAATCGTAGAAAAATAGTACGAAAAGCAATGGCCCCAAGTTACTCCCTTGTGGAAGACCAGTCTTATTTGAGAATTATGACGATATGCTGTTATCTAATTTTACTCGTAGAACTCTTCCGAAAAGATATGAATGTAACTAAGATACCAATTGTAAAAAAATGCCAAGACAAGACAGATTATATAAAAGTATCCTTTGATTGATTTTATCAAATGCTGCTTCTCCATGCTAGCAACACACTTGGGCGTGAAAGCCAACACATTTGCTGTAACTGATCTACCTGGCACGAATCCGTGCTGATCAAACGATATACGGTTCTTTGCACAATCTAAAATAGCACCACTCACTTTTTAACGGCGTCTCCTCCTTGATTTCAAATATCAGATAGAAAGGCATAGGTTTGCTAAGCCGCAATTTCACTAAACTTCTTCGTCAGGAATACCTCAAGGAAGCCGCTTGGGACCGTTTATGTTTCCGCAATACTTCAATAATGTACATTTAGTTCTGAAGACTCAACGATTGTCCTTCCCAGATGATCTCAAAAATTTTCGCCCAATTCGCTCAATTGAAGATTTCAGATTTCTCCAACAGCAACTTCTTTGCTGATTTGTGTAACCCGAACCGCATGTGTGTGAACCCGAAGAATCATTTTCACGGAAGAAGGATTCGATTTATTTTAACTACCGTCTACTAGAAACAGACATTGAACGCGATAGTCACGTTAAAGATCTGGGAGTGATTCTGGATTCTCAACTTACGTGTAAACAACACGTCCCTATGCAGTTAGTAAAGCGCCTGGAGCACTGGGATGCATCTTCAGGATAGCCAAAAATTTGACGGATATCTATTGTCTCTAATCGCTCTACTGCTCTTTATCGTGATCAATCCTAAAATATTGCCTTGAAGTGTGGAGCCCAAACTACAATAACGGCGTTGAGAGAATAGAGTCCGTTCAGAGTTGCTTTTTTCGTTTCGTGTTCCGTGGATTGCCATGGAGAGATCCTGTCCGACTACCTAGCTATGAAAACCGGTTTCGACTGCTTCAACTGGGGTTCCTGGATGTTCGAAGGAATACAGCAAGACTTCATCGTTCATCGCTGACACTCTGCTACTACCTTGCAGAACCCTAGTAACAATGGAGGTTTAATGGTAGTTTTATATCCACTCATAAAACTTAGATTGCACTTGTAGCATGCTATAAAACTTCAATTGTTACTTGGGAGGCCAGCTATTTTGGAACAACTTACCATAAACGTCGAACCACGAGCATTACTCAATAACATTACTAATTATCGTATGCATGGAGCCATTCCTATCTACAAAGAATTTTTAACCAGGTTGATTCAACTTTCGACATAAACGTGTCTCGGCAATCAAATCCATCTCCTCCCATCTCCAGGTGGAAACTACAGTTACTATCAATCGCGCTCAACATACACGTATGCTGTCAGCAGATGACAAAATGTGAGATCAACTTCGAATATATTACCAGAACGCGAGAGGACTTCGTACGAAAATCGATGAGCTGTTCGTTGCTGCCACAGATGTTGAATATGATGTGATTGTTTGAACTGAAACATGGTTGAACGACCAAATCAACTCGATTCAGCTGTTAGGACCAAGCTACACCATCTACCGCAATGATCATGACCCATCAAGTAATGGAAAAACACGTGGTGGTGGTGTTCTTACTACGGTATCCAACCGAAACACAATTAACAACAACGGTATTGAGCAACTGTGGGTAAATATTTGCATTCAAGATGCTACTATATGTGTAGCTGTTGTGTATCCTTCCTTCAAGCTTTGTTGATAATGATAAGGTTATTCAAGCGCATGTCGATACAGCGCTTGATATCACACAACTCCGCTGTTCATTTACTGTTTGACGATTATAACCAGTCTGGGCTTATCTGGAAGATTTATTCTGGCTGCGCTTCTCCTGGTCCCTCTACAAATGTGTACCCGATCAGAAGAGCATAACAAAATAATAACACTATTATAACTATGGTTAATATTTATAACAACTGGAGTTATATTTAGATAACTGAATTGAAAGTGGATTGCGGACAGTATTCTATACTATCAATATTATAACATTATCTATTATGAAACCATCAATTTTTGAATTGATCGATTGTTACTAGGTCACTGTCATTTGATGATTATATCTAATACAGTTCTCTTACAGAGGACGTATATACGAATATTTTGGAAAAAAATATCTCATTTAGTTTAAACTTTGATAAAATCATATCAAATTTTGTTACAATTTTGTTATCATTAGCCAGGTTTTTGTTTTATTTTTTGTTATTTTAACAACTAACTAGCCGGATTTATAATAGGCTCTGTTTCAAAATATTTTTGAAATAAATAACTCCACGTGTTTTTTTTTTGTTTAATTTGTTTACGCAAACCTGCCTTGCGTTAGCTTAAAGGTGCCAATCTTGGTTTGTTTTACATTTCAAATTACTTAAAACTAGGGGATTACGTATTGATTTTTTTAAATTATACTAAGGAGAATTTATAGCTATACACAACCCGATCAGAATGCAATAACAAGATTATAACAGAATGCAATTTTCGTAATAAGCTGTGTTATAAATCTGGTCTCGTTAGTAGTTAAAATAACAGAAAATTATAACAAGTAACAGCTCGAGATATAGTCTTGAAATATTTCTGTTATGTGTTTTTGATCGGGAAGGGGGTAATATAATTTTCGTAAGTCATTTAGTTTTTATGGCAATATGGTTTGACATTTTTAGCAGGAAGATTATTGAAGCAAATAAGTTTTAACTAAGGGGGACAATTTTTTTAACTATCTCAAAACTAGGAATAACTAGAGAGCTTGATTTAATTTTGTAAAGATTCGGGGAGATTAATTAGTTATTTTTTGTGGTAGTAAAGTTGGGCATTTTCAATGAGATTATATTTGTATTTGTATAAAAAAGTCCAACTGACAATTTGTCTTAATGAACTATACTAAACTAAGGTAAACTAAACATAATTAAAATAGTGACAATACACGACGACGAAACTGCGAAGAGTTCATGACGAAGTAAAAAATTTCAGCAAACTCGTTGAAGCGACGACTCATTGCTAAAATTGGACTATTGGTAGCGTAGTTAGTGCTGCGCATTTCAGAATGCAGCAGGGCTCGAGGGCGAAGATAACGGGTAGGCGCGTAGAGGTTGATTTGCGCTAGTAGCTCCGGATCATCATATTCAGCCAGCAGAAATCATTGACACGAAGGTAGCTTGCGCTGCATGTCTCCGGCGTGTTAAAGTATTAAGTCCTAAAAGACGACAACGGCCCTCGTACGGTGGCAGGTTTAATGGATCGTTCCACGGCAATTCACGTAACGCATATCGTATGAATTTACGCTGGACTGCTTCGATCCTAAGGCTCCACGTAGCTTGATACGGGCACCAAACGACGTTTGCAAATTCCAACTGCGGGCGCACCAATGAGCAATAAAGCCAGTTTCAGGCACTGGGAGATCAACGGCTTAGGATGTAGACTCGGATGGCCTTCATCAAGAAGAATTATGTACAGGGAGGCCTCAGATGCAGATCGGAAAGAGTTAGAGTTGCGCGTGTGATGTTCGTACTGTAGGTCCCGTGTTTGTTGGCTCATTCGACAGAGATTTTTTGTGTCGCCTTGGAGTCCCATCAAGCCTTCGTGGGTATATGGTACAGGTGGAAGAGAGCGTTTCTGAGAATGATAGGAAATAAAAAGGGGCAGTTAAATTTTTATATTGATGGTTTTTATGAAGGTGTATATAAGGGACATATAGAGGACATCGCGACTTGCCAGCACATCTCGAACCGGGACGTTGGATGGTCTTCCTCGGGCCCGGAGGGTGTCCATAAGCCGAGATCTGGCGGAACTGTACTCGGTGCACGCTCAAACAATGTGCTCAATATCGTGATAGCTGTCGCCACAAGCGCAGATACCACTCTCCACGAGCCCAATACGCCGGAGATGTGCATCCAGCGTGTAATGGTTTGCCATGAGTCGGGACATCACACGAATGAAGTCACGACCCACATCCATCACCTTGAACCAAGGTTTCGTCGATACCTTAGGGACTATCGAATGTAGCCACCTTCCTAGCTCCCCATTGCTCCACGAGGTTTGCCAACTTTCGAGAGTTCTCTGATGAGTAATACTGAAAAATTCGTGGAAGCAAATTGGTCCTTCAAAAACGTCACCTTCTAGGGCACCCGCCTTAGCTAAGGAGTCCGCCTTCTCATTGCCCGGAATGGAGCAATGAGAAGGGACCCATACCAAGGTAATCTGGAAAGATTTGTCAGATAAAGCACTCTATAGCTCCCGTATTTTCCCCAAAAAATACGAGGAGTGCTTTCCATGTTTCATCGAGAGAATAGCGTCAATAGAACTCAGATTATCCGAAACGATGAAGTAATGGTCTGCGGGTAATGTGTCAATGACTCCAAGGGTATACTGAATAGCAGTTAGTTCTGCGGCGTAAACTGAAGCGGGGTCACTGAGTTTATAGGAGGCGGTGAACTTTTGATTGAAAATACCGAAGCCAGTGGACCCTTCGAGGTTTGATCCGTCAGTATAAAACATCTTAGAACAGTCGACTTCTCGGAATTTATTATAAAAAATGTTTGGAACCATTTGTGGGCGTATGTGGTCCGGAATTCCACTAATCTCGTCTTTCATGGATGTGTCGAAGAAAACAGTAGATTCAGTAGTATTTATGAAATGCACACGATTGGGATTGTAAAAAGAAGGGTTAATATTCTGCGCCATGTAGTCAAAGTACAGGGATATGAAACGGGTCTGAGAATTGAGCTCAACAAGCCTTTCGAAATTTTCAATCACCACCTGGTTCAAGATATCGCATCGAATGAGCAATCGATATGAGAGTTCCCAAAATCGATTTTTCAACGGGAGAACGCCCGACAGCACTTCGAGACTCATCGTATGGGTTGACTGCATGCATCCTAAGGCGATACGCAAACAACGATACTGAATTCTATATTCGCGGCGGAGCGAAAGCAGAAGCATCCGTATTCCATTACCGACAGTATCGTTGTTTGATACAACCTAATTAGGTCTCCTGGGTGGGCACCCCACCATGTTCCGGTTATTGTACGAAGAAAGTTGATCCTTTGCTGGCATTTCTGTTTCAGAGACCGTATATGGCATCCCCCAGTACCTTTCGAGTCGAACCAGACCCCTAGATATTTTACTGTGAAGACCTGAGCGATAGTTTGACCCATTAATAGAAGCTGTAGTTGTGCTGGTTCACGCTTCCTAGAAAATACAACTAGCTCAGTTTTCTCCGTATAGGATTCGATACCTAGCTTAATAGCCCAAGCAGACAAATTGTCCAAGGTATTCTGTAATGGTCCTTGTAGATCGACAGCTTTGGATCCCGTAACAAACACCACGCCATCGTCTGCAAGTTGCCTTAACGTGCAGGAATTGTCAAGACATTCATCAATGTCGTTGACATAGAAATTGTATAACAGGGGGCTTAGACATGAGCCCTAAGGAAGGCCCGTGTAACTAAATCGTGATGTCGATAAGTCGCCATGCGAAAAATGCATGTGCTTTTCCGACAACAAGTTTGGTAAAAAGTTGTTTAAAGTTGCTGAAAGACCATGCTGGTGCAGCTTATCTGTAACGCTATCTTGATGATGTTTTTCTTGTTGCTAATTATTATAACGTGTTTTAACTCTGTAGTGTGAACGTAGTATTAAATCGAGTTACGTTATGTCGAGGTTGCTTTATAGCGTGGTATTACTGTATCTATTCGATTATCATTCCTACGGGTTTTATAGATTCTACGAAGTTATTTCAATCGTCAAAATGCAAAATTTTTATTAACGCATAATTTTCCTTATGTCGGCCATTTTCGATGACATTTGACTATTTTTGAAAAATGATAGTTTTTACAAATCATCTAAAACTCTACTGGAGACAACGAGAGACAAGTGAAATCTATTGAATTTAATAGTGTTGATGTAGCATTTCTAATTGCAATGAGAGCTGGCCGCCCTTTCAAAAGTTACTGCTTTTTAAACTTTTGCGAATTGATCAATGATCTCTCCTGGAAAGATCTTGATAAGACGAACAACTTTCTTGAACATATTGAAGCTTTATCTGCAATATTTAAGAAGTTATGTTAAATAAAATCTTTTAAGGTGTCACAAACAACAGTCAATAACTTCGAGTGTACTATGAAAGGAAATTTTTGGTCTTCAGTAAAGATGTTCACAAAAACAAGTTTTTTGACATTTCTGAATACATTATCTTGTATTGCACACTTTGAATAAAATTGTAACAAATACTTCAAGGGGGATTCATTATTATAACTATATCATCAAACTAAATGTTTTGGATTATCATAAGACATCATTGCTGTACACTTTACCGTTTTCGCGTGAATAATTTTTCACACGCTTTGGCAAAAAAAAACACTATGCAATAAGATGAACAAGGGATCAGCTACCCTATGTAGCCGCCAGAGTTGTTTGTTTGTTTGTTTGCTCAATTGGGTCGCACATATTTGTGAAGACTTAAAACGGGTCTGGCGGAGCAGAGGTTGAACAGTCGCCTTTTTCTTATGGCGTATTTTTTTTTTGAAAACTTTGGATCGCAGCCATGGTAAGTTTGAAAAGAAATGGGTTGGGTTCACGCAAGATGTCGATGGGGTGAGCGAACTCGGTATATTCTTCAGTTTCGAACACAACCCGATTTTCAGCTCCTTTGGGAATTCCTTTAATACTGAAACGATGATTTGACATCATGAAGATTCGAAAGATTGATTCCAGCACTGAAGAAAACGATATAATCTTACTTCATGGAAATAAAGAGTGTTGAAGATATTCAAATTGATACTAAAACATGTACACCAACTGAATCATCTTACCTATTTGTGTTCGGCGCAATTCAAAATTTGTTTGTCGATTTTTTGTCGTGACTAACAGCACAGATCTCCAACTAATGTTGAACACACTTATTTGCATTGGCTCCAACCTGATCAAACCAACAATAGGGTAAGGTTTCTGTTTTTACCATTTTAAAGAGGGTGCCTCATTAATTCAATCTATACAATTAATGGAATACATACAAATTGACATCAACAGATTTGCTTCGTTGTTACGAACCAAGATAATAACACAAATGCCCTGAAAACGAAGAAATCGTATTTAAGCGCAACGAAAACTCGAATCGAGAGCCACTATTGTTGCACTATCGTTTGACACAATGCGATGAAAAAAGATGTCAGACGCTGCTCTAACCAACGGCTTCAAATGGGTAAGGTGATAATAGAAACATGGCGAAAATAGGCTCATCACCCCGTGTTCCCTACTGCCACCCTCGCCGACAATTAAATTTTTCGAAAACCGGATTTCGATGATCTCGCAAGGAATCTCCCAAAAATAGGCTGAAGAACTCGTTTCGCTCTCTGGGGCAAGTTCTTTGTGCTCGATTAACGACGTTTGGCGCCAATTCGTATGGCACTGTGCACGGGTTGTTTGAGTTGTATCGCCACCTAAATTAATAAACCTACCGACCGAAGTGAATCTACCAAAGCCAAAGCTTGACAGTGATATTCTTATCGCCTGGTGGCTCGGACGTAGCGCGTATTGTATTGAAAGAAATCGACACCCAATACGAGGACGGTTCGATAAGATATGCTGTTTATCAAGCGACTTTCGCAGAAAGATGAATCGAATCTTTATGGTTAGTGGCTAACGGTTAGTGTCATTGGTCGGCTGTAAATGGTAAATAACTGTGCTTCCCCACAGGTAAAGATATGTTAAGTATAGATTTCAATTTCAGCAAGGATGTCCGTGGGGTAAAAATAATGTTCTGTGCTATATTTCGTGGAACGATTTTTTATCGGGTGCACGTGTTGTTTGAACTGCACTTCATTAAGTAGTTGCAGCAGTGCTCGTGATTTTGTACCTAACTTGTACAGTGATTATAGATAGTGAGCCGAAGTTGATTATTATTTCGTGTGAGTTTTCAAACTTCGTGATTTTATTATATGTACATATCATATGTATACCGGTTGATGAAACTTTCGTATGCCAATGGCATATTTAGGACTACGTGTTTAAGAACAGTACCAATACGAGTTCAATTGGTACATCTCACTATAGCCTGAATATGAATTACGCGTTTATCGATTCACTATAGATGTTGGTGTAAAGAAAACGTCAAAGATATTTGCAGTTGTGCACTCATCCTATAGAAGTTATAATGTCATTATTTTTGTTTTATGAGTTTTTTTATTCGATTTTTTGCATATACCGTAGAGGTGATGTGTGTAATAATTTAAATATTTCTAATCGTTAACTTATAACTAGATCCCAAGTCGCAGATAGAATCTATGCTCTCGAAGATACAGGTTTGAAGAGTAAATTCGCAATGCCTGAGAATTGGCAAGCGCCCCCAAATTATCACCTTACCTTTATTGACGTTGATCTGCATGCCATTCAGCAAGCACTACTCTTCTATATTGCGGGCTATGTCAACTTGGAGCGTACCAGATTGGAGCTCAGAGGCAATTTAAGATTTTCAGATTTTGGGATCATCAGCCAATGCGTAACAAATATGATAAATTTTCTTTCTAAGAACGAAATTTGTTTAAATTCATTTTATGGTGGCGTAGTCAAGTGTCATGGTTCTGAACAGTCCAAGTCGAAACACAAACCTCTTGAATAGTTAGGTTTTGTGTTCTTCCAGCATAAAGCGGTTTTAAACCAATGTTTCTCTTCAGGAAGAAATTTGGCATATTACTACCAATGCTTACTTATTTGAAAACAAGGTTTATTTTCAGTATATAGTATATCAGTATATCTCATCATCAGTTGTTAGAGGTTGGCTGATGTGTTTACAAGTAGTGTTTTCAATTTTGAAATAATGTCAGCCTGGTGCCTTAATCAAGTGTCACGGTTCTGAAGACACGAAGTTGAAGTGCAAACCTCTGTTTCTGAATTTTGCTGGTAAGGAATCTATTTTTATTTTGTTCCTATGGATTTTCCAGTTCAACAAGGTACAGTTTATTGAAATTGAATGAAGAATAATAGAGATATATGCACGAGAAAATGATGGAATTTAATATGAATGACAAAAGCCCCTATAACCCCAACTTCTCGTATTCGGACAAAGGTAAAAGTAGTTCCGTTCGATTTCTGAGATTTTTTCACATTAGAAAAACTGCAAAATATGTATGATTTCCATCACAGAACAGAAATTTTTTTAAAAATAGGGGATTTTGGGGACACAGCCCTCTAATTTTTACTTTTCTTGCAGAAGGATTTGCTCAAACTTGGAAAACTGTTTCCGAGACCCGGAGAGGCGTGTCTCGTATACCAACCGACTAAAGCCTCGAGTATTTAGGACAGTGTGTGTGTTTTTAGAGACCAGAAAAATCTTTCAAAAAACCCAGGGAACGGGTTTGGGCTGCCACTAGAGGTGTGCGCCGATGCATTTTTAAACGGCGGCGGCGTAAGCGACATATTTGGCCGGCGGCGTGACGAATTTTGACGCCTATGTAACTAAAAAAAGTCTTGGCAGTACAATTCTTTTCCCAAATTTTCGGTTTCTTTTGTAACAGACTTCGCAGCACATACAAACAGACGTTACAGCTTGAAGAAAATTCTAAAAAAATCATCGCCCACAATGTACTAGCAACATCTGTTGAACACATTGCACAAAATGTAATTCTCGCTATCACATCAAATATTTGTTTTAACTGAAGCTCTAATAGTGCCCACCCTGCTTGCGAAATGTAAGATAATAAATGAAAGGTACTATTTTTACAGTTGTAAAATTTGAAGAACGAAATAGAAAAATTGTCGATGTCGCATACTACGACTTCGCATGAAAAAATGATTACAATGGACAAATTTGAAGAATGCAGAGTAACGACTGTATTTAAATGACCCATAATAATTATTTATTTTTCTATATTTGGGAAATTAAGCAACGGTAAAACAGTTTGTTTGAGGAAATTAATTCTTGTTGTCGTTTAATTGATTTTTGTTTCTATTTAGTCTTTTTTACCGTCGCTCTTTTAGAATCTTGCAGATATCAGGTACTCTAACACGAGGCGTTATTAATGGCATTACTGCGCAGAAATGTCTCTTTTAATGATCGTGTAAGGACACCTTTCAAGGTAGACACATCCCAGTTAAGCTCAGTCGGAAATGAACCGGAATTCTGGCTGGTTCCAGTTCGTATTCCTGCTCCAGTGACACAACCGATTCTAGTTAGAATTGGTTGTGCCACTGGATCCCGTGTACAAACTGGAACTAGAGCCAGATTTCCAGTTCAATTCCGGCTGAACTTTACTGGGATTACTTTATTTTGCAGGCTGGCGTTTACTTTTACTTCTTGTAAGTACAAAATCGCCGCGATGATAAAACATATACGATTCCATGGCACTACATTTTCTTTTAACGTAAGATTTGCTTCTATCTTGAATGCAAAGTATGCTCGACGTGCTGGAATCATACAGATCTACACCATGACGAAACCTAAATATATAGTTACTATCATTCATAATAATTCCACGACTTGATGTTTTAGCTCCTGTTGGGTTGAAACTGATCACTAAACAAGTCTGATTGAAAATGGTCTGAGCGTATCTCTAGTTTTCGTTGCACCTGCACACCGCCAATTTCTCCAACAGTTCCAGGGATCAATAAATTTTAATCCATTTAAGAAATGGTTGTGAACAACTACCGCCTTGGGCACTTCGACAAGAATGAGTTTAACATTTCCAGCCCATTGTGTTTGTTTTGGTTTGCATGAGATTAAAAAGACGGTAACGTTTTCGGGTGGGTGCAGAAACTAAGTAACGCGTTTAACTCTGTGTCAAAATCTTTTCACTGACGCCACGTTCGCTGATATGGCGCATTTTTGTAATTTAAATCGACCGTTTTTCCTACGAGTGATGAAAATTCATCTCGTGTTACGTCCTATTTGTCTGTGGTACCGGGATGATGCAACTGACACTGAAAATCTTTCCTGAGAGGAGCTAGATCACACGATGAATAATTTATGAAACCAGAAATCTTACCCTCTGCATCGCCACATCAGTGCACCAACGTCGCGAAAAGTCAAGATCACTCTGCCCAACTATTCTTCACGAAAAAAAATTCAAAATAAATCACGATTCAATCAATGATAAATAAACCTTGTATTGAAAACTATTTTTCTGTTTTTACAAAACTAGTTCACGCAAAAAAAAGATTCCATTATACTCAAATGTATAGTAGGTGGTTGTATCTGAATATGTTTAATATTTTTATGATTCTAGTTCATAACTTGATGATACATTGATTTACACTAACTTTATTGACTAAACAATCAAGAATTGAACGATGTTCACTAGGGGCAGATCACTTGTGATGCATTTTTAAAAATCAGCTAAATTAAATGCATTTCTTTCCATCAAAATAGAAATTCATAATGTATTTTGCGTTGCGTGCAATATATTTTGCGTTGCGTGTAAGACGTCTAAACCCTACAAAAAATTAGCCCTACATTCAACAAAGCGCGAACAAAGTGAATCAGCGTAGGACGTTTGTTAAACATACTTTTCTGCGAGGGAGTGCAAAGTTGATGCAAAAATGGAAATTAAATGCATTTTTCTAATTTGATGCAAATTTGTTATACATTTCTAGAGTGATCTTCCCCTAGGATGTGCAACGATTTTCGTAAAGTCTCGTCGCGTTATCGTGATATTTTAGTCTTGAGCTTCGGATTTTTTAGACAGAGTCACGTGTCTTATAGTTTTCTTAATTATTTCACGGACATGAATTGTGGCTAGGTAATGAATTTTGGTGCTCAGCGCAGTTTCATTTAATTTCGAAAATTACACTGAATCTTAACAAAATAATTACAGGGTTACAGGTCCTAGTAGTTTCCTTGTATCAAATGCTCGCGCCTATGAGACTGATTGCTAGCAGTTGTACACAATAGCTCACATAGAAATTTCAAAACCAAAGAGCAGAGCGAATAATCCATGAATAAAGCGTTCCTTGTAATTATTTGCGTAAGTATATTAAGATTATGTGAAAGATTTTTTACTTTATGAACTATATCATGAACAGTTTCACGAGCTCGACTGGTGAATCGTTTCTAACATATTAGGAATCAACTATATCTTGAAAGTGGAAGTGTTTTGTTTTTTTAAATTTGTGGACCATTCCACGAATGGTGAGTTGTAACTTATATGCTCGCAATCATAACCAGTTGACGAAGCAAGAATGGATCCATGAATTATATTCCGAGTGTCGTGTAATGATTTTCGAGAAAATATTAAGACTTTTCAAGTTAATTTTGTGATCTAATTCACAACCACTAATACCAAATAAAGATCAATATGTGATAAATCATGAATCAGTTAACGTCGTATATTCGGACCATAGATAATGTTCATAGATTTGTGGTTAAAATTATGAGTCAATGCTTTTCGAGTTCGCGAATTGTCGGCGTGAGTCTACCAGTCTACCTTTCGGCGTCGGCGTTTGTTGAAATTTACCGGCGGCGGCGGCGTGGCGCGGCGGCACGCAGGTCTTGCTGCCACCCGACCCGCTAGAAGCCACTACTCTTTCCTAGAACCTTACGGCATTATTCCAGGGAGGGTTTTTTTATGTGGATAGCGCCCACTCTACACAACTACTTAGTAGTTAGTTCCTTCAGTAGGGTTACAGCAGCACTAGTTCTCGACCATACACAAAAACTGCCAATTTCTGCATGGCTATCGAGACTTGCTCTTCCCCTATGAAGACAATCTGGGCGGCAAACATCAGGTTGTCTAATTTACCGTGCCCTTCGGCTCCCTTGTGCTATTCAGCACCGCAACTACCGTACCATTCAGCACCACTTATTCGTTGAGCTACTGACTTGGTCGCGAACTACTCGATCTAGTCCCAGACGATAGAGATAGCCTTCTCAGACGGAGAATTCCTGACGAGAGAAGTTATCCCTGACATCTGGTTCACTAGGGCCCCGACGACCCGAACTCGGTGCAACGTCAACTAGTCGCTTGCGGTGGGCTTAGTCTACACCGACGGAGAGTTCCTCGGCAGCGGAATTTCTCTCGAATCTTGATTTGTGGTTTTACGGCAACTTTCTAGCCAATGGCGCTACTTTGTTGGTTCCTTCGCTACTTCCTCTGCAGATCGGAGAATATACGCATAACAACTCTGTTGACAGCCTACCCGGTGTGCTCGTTGTGGCACATCTCTTCGACAATAATGTCAACTGTCATACCAGACATACATTCATACACGCATTCCGGCCAAAAAGTGTATCGAAGCATGTCCAAACCAAAGCAGGTGCTTCTGGAAGCATTTGTGCCCCGACAAAAATGAGTCAAATGGAAATACTATCTATCCATGCCTCCTATGCACCCAAGTCGACACATTTGGGATGAGTCGAAAGTCGACCTTTCTTTCTTCGCGTCGTCCCACTCCTGCTGCCACTTAGTCAACGAGTCCGCTCGGACCAGTCTTCTTGCATTATGTGCATTTTTCCGCTGGTAGCATTCCACGTCTTCAGCTAGAAAGATGCAGATGGAGATCATCCCGGTGACATCGCATACTGCCTCCGACGATATTGTTTTGTACGCACTCGTGACTTGTACGGCCTTCAGCCTTATTGTCCTATTCAGCTTTTCACTGTTCCGTTTGGTTTTCAACACAACACCTCAGGCAGGAACCTCATTTTTTATGAACGTGTCCACTGGAAAACAGACAGAGAAAGAATAACCGGAACGGTGAGAATAAAGAAAACGGTGAAAATACACCATTTTATTGGAAACACTGAGAAAAGATATGTCCTCAAGCAGGAATCGAACCTGCGATCTCCCAGTCTCTAGTTGGGTGCGTTAACCACTCCGTCATCGAGAAACTGTGATGATGTCATCACATATTCCCAATAGTATAGTGATCACAACCACAGCCTCCAATACCTCCTAATTGACCTATCGACCCCCAATGTCTCCTATAAGCAGGTTGTCACCTCTCCCTCTCATCGATTGGGGCAAATCTCTATCGTTATCTATTTTTAGGTCCAGTGTACTGCGCTCAAGGCTTGAGATATTTATTATCACTGTTTACCCCGTTAGCTAACTCTGTCGCCGCCTGACTTTGGCAGTGAGAAGAGTTATGGTGGGGAGGTAGCTTCTTCAGGATCTGGTATAGATAGTAGGGAACCCTCATTCTGTGCAGCCCTGCAGAAATGGCTTTCCAGCTGGCAATGTATTTTTCACATCTATCGTGACTACAGTCTAGTATTGATCTCCTTTTCGCTTCAGTTCAGATGCCTTCTCAGCACTCTCGAGCACTTTCCGAATTACATCCACTGCCAATGCTCCTTTGCCGGGATTCGAACTGCATCTTGGATAGTCCGCGCTCATCCTCCGTGCATTTCATCAGCCTGTTAAGGATGATTTCTTCCAGGTGTTTTCCGAGTGTATGCAGCAGACATATGGACCTACACGAGGCCGGATCGCCCGGCGGCTTCCCTGGCTTCGGCAGCAACACAAACTTTTGTACCTTTCACATTTCGGTGAAGTTGGCTTCATTTGGACACTTTTGCAGCACCATCCTGAACATGTCCGGATATACCAGGATCGCAGCTTTCAACCCCACATTTGGTATTCCACTCTTCTGTTCTTCAGACAATGCACACATGCAGACTACAGTAACTGGCTTTTGTCGCATTCTTCATGTTGGTTTGGCAAGAAGCAAATCCCAAAGATCCCAAGCCCTAGCATAGGTAATGACATAAATCTTATTTTCTACATATAGTCTCTGTTTTGTATCGGATAGGGTAATTTGCCAATTGTTGAGCATGTTGTCAGAGTATTTTCAACTTTTGACGCAGGGATCCTCATTCCCATCATTCATAATCATACCCCATTGTACGTCATCTACGTCATAATTCAAGAGAATCGATTTGTAGATGTAAAGGAGCGCTTTTTCGAAATTGTTTGAAATTTCCGCGAAATATCTACGATTGATTTTATCTTAGTAGTACTGACCATCCTCAGGGCTCAACTCAACGGGCGCCGTTTTCCGTTGGAGACCTTGTAATGAGAACGTGTGGTGAATAGTTACTTGTAGCAAGACATCGAGAATAGTCAACAGCATTATAGATAAAAATTATACACGAACTTTACCCATATAGTGCTACGATTCCACATACTGTGTGGATGATACCCTGAACAGGTCGTTAGGCTCTTGAATCATAAGATAAACATTAGGGTTAGCATCGTAGGGAAACAATCCACATTTGCGAAATCCGGCTCGCATGATGGGTTGTGAGACACCACGACTAATGGCTTCTTTTAACACACTTCCAAAATCCTCAATTGTAAACATTCTACCGTTATTACGCATTTTCCATTCGTCAACACATTTGCTCCAACTATTTTTCAATGGTTTAAAAATTGCTACGTCCACTGGTTGCATTATGTGTGGTATTAGTGTACAGAGCAATAAGAATAATACCAAGGTCGGCACAAATTTCCGATGCGTCGTATCCGGTATGCGAAGAATGTCCATCGACAAAGTAAATTACTGGAAATGTAACATAACGATGAACTAGAGATGGATGCAATATGTTTTGTATTTAAAAAAAATTTCACTACCCATCCATCCTCTATCCGATTTCCCGACAGCCCACTCTGGATCAAAGCTCACCAAAAGTTGTTTGGACAATCGCTTATAGGGCAGGATGGCATCCGGAGGAAACATGTATCCAACTGCATCAAATGTGAATAGCACAGTAACATTTTTCTTAGAGTCCGCCTGCTGAACTAAATATGCATTGCAATTTCCTTTGGAAGCAACAACAGATTTTGTGACCGGGTCTAGAAGAAACATTGTTTCGTGGCCGTTCAATAAACGCCATGGGTCCAGAAAAACATCGTTTAAGTTGTCGGCTTTCAAGTACTTCTTAATCTTCTCAAACCAACCACGTATGTCTGCTACCGTGGTACCGGCCATGGTGACATTTTCAGGTTTTCGAATCGAAAGTTGCTTGTGTTGGCCAAGCCAGTGGCGGCGCGAGGTGTTTTGCCGCTCGGGGCCAAAAATAAAATTTGCCGCCCCTTTAATAATGAATTTTTAAGAGTTCGATTATTTCCCACCTATTCATATAAACAAATATGATAAAAGTATTAGAAAATGTCTACATAAAAATGAACAGCTTCACATTTTATTGTCAATATTTTGTTATTAATATTCATTGAAAAGGTGATGGCTTCTTTTTGTTTATATATCATTAAATTTTAAAATCTTATATTTCTTAATTTCGCTTTATGCAAAGTTTTCCCCTTTTTGTCTGCATGATTATTGAAAAATTGAGCTTGGAAACTGCACTGTATAAATATTTCCGGCTAATCGTTTCACATTACAAATGCATTTTGGTGATAATCTATTAAACTTACCTGAAATTATTTTCTTAGAACAGTGGATTTCAACCTTTTTCGTTCAACGTACCCCTTTCCGAATATTGATCCCAATGATGTACCTCTTTCTGAAATTTTTGTACCATCATTAGCCTGTCAGAAAAAAATGATTTTCAAATGAATGAAAACCATAATTTTACAATCAGAAACCTGTTCCTGAGCACTCTCAGTAAGTATTTGAATGACGCACTGAAACGATATATAAAGACAAATATCCGACGGGAACGTAAGGATAACAAGTTAAAATTTGTCCCGCATAATTCACCCCTACAATTCTCTAATTTACCCTTGGGGGTGAATTCACCCCCGGTTGAAAACCACCGATTTAGACTGTCTTCGACTACCTTTTCCATTTTTGATTTATAGCAAAAAAACGTGTTTAATCCACCTAACAGTGTGATGAGACATTTCTTATAACTCTTATCACTCTTCGGATATTATATCGTTTGAGAGCATTTAGAACTTGATGCTTCGCGATGTTTTTGATAACACATACTACATGGGATAATGGCAGGACTCAGAGAATCGCTCAAATCAGCATAGGACAACATCAGTGCTAAAAATCTCAAACCAAATCAATGGGAAAGCGAAAAAATGGCCCTTAAAATAGACATACCAACGAATTATTGTTAATGCTCTGTTAATAAAATATCTATATTGTGGTGGGAAAACTGAATTTTCCTAAAGGGTTATATATTGTACTGAAACAAAAAAAAAACATTTTTTTTTGAATCGATTTGAAGTTTATATTTTACTCAAATTTCCAACGCGACTGAGAACTAAGAAATCAACGCTTTTTCTTGAAAAGGGCGATACTAGCAGTGATACCATTCAAAGAAAATCAACAGTGTATATTTCCAGACTTGGTTTTATTTTCTATTTAAGAACTATTGTATTTTTTTGCATCCTAGATTGCATGATTCAGTGATCGAAACCCAAAACTTTATAAAGTATTTGAAATTATTAAATTAAAATTTGTTTTTGCTATTGAAATTGACAAAATGATAGTATCGCCCCTTTGGCGATTGTTTACTTTTTCGGTCCCATCTATCAGCATTGAAGTATCGCCCTTACGTTTTTTTACAATAACTACCGTTTTACACCACCGATTTCGTCCGGGTTTTTTTCAATAGAGATCATTGTTACTATTTACAGCTGGTATCAGTTTGATAATCCTAAAAAATACGAAAATAACAGTTTCGCCTCTAAACTGCTAGCAAAAAAAGTATCGCCCTGTTTGTTTGCATGGAGCGTGGAGGGCGAAACTTTAAATAAACAAACAAAAATACAGTTTCGCCTGTTATACTTTTTGCTGTAGTTTAAGAAAGCAGTATCGTAGAATCCAAATTTTTAGGTTAATTTGTTGCGTTTCAAAGCCCTCATTCGCATGTAAGAAAAAAGCCCTATGTTTACATTTGTAAGTATCGCCCTTTTCACAAAAAAAGCGTTGAAATGAAATCGCAGCTCCTGATATCACGCTATCTCTGAAGTACATGCGTGCATAGTTTCAAATTTTACTTCGACATCGACTTTTTCTAAAGGTGACTTCCCAGTAGTATTCTTGATTTGAATTATTATCGCTAATCCTAATGCAAAAGAACAAATAAAAACCTCACGAAAACGAACCGTTTGGGAAAATCATCATCATTACTGGAATTTTCATTTTCACGAAACTTTTCGATAACCTTCCGTCACTTGCGTTAATGCACTGGGTGCACAGTAGGGTGACAGGAAAAAAATGGCCCCTATCGGCCCACCTCTGCGTCGATTCCTAGTCCCACCAGGAGTACTTGCACCAAATTTGAAGCAAATCGGACAAGTCTAACTACCGGACCAACGGGCCTGAAGTTTGTATGGGAATTTTCAATAATTTACATGGAGAAAACCCATCAGCACGCATTTTCGCCGCTAGGTGGCACTGTATGCATCGTATTATCACTGTAAGTGAAAACAAGAAGGATAATTGAATTGTCTACAACTTAGTCGAAGATTGCAAGTAAATCCGACTTTGATAAAAGAATTTATTAAACTTTTAACGAAGTGATGTCTGAGTCAGTTTTGCATGGGGCCTAATAGCGCATAGTTGTGTATCAGTACTCGATTCACACGAACTAAACATTTTTGTGAAATAATCGTTAGGTTTAGCTCAATGATATGTTCAGAAGAATTATAGTAAATATTACGAGTCATGCTTTAATTAGAAAATTTTAGTTACACCTGTTACCGCATAGAGGGCGCCAACACTAACTTTTCAACGGAGAGAGATAGAAATTTGGTGTCTTCTACAAAGTTATAGAACAGGCATTTTTCAGTATTTCTTCTGAACATCTTGATACTCTATCTCTCTTCTATGAAAAGTTAGTAGTGGCGCCCTCTATGCGGTCACAGGTGGAACTAAAATTTTCTAACCAAAACATAACTCGTATTATTTACTATAATTCTTGTAAACATACTATTCGGCTAAATCTAACCATTATTTCACAAAAATATATAGTTCGCGGGACTCGAGTACTGATACACAACCATGCACTGCTAGGCCCCATGCAAAACTGACTCAGACATCACTTCGTTAAAAGTTTAATAACTTCTTTTAACATAGCCGGATTTACTAGCAGTCTTCGACTAAGTTGTAGATAATTAAAATATCTTTCTTATTTTCACTTACAGTGATAATACGATGTATACAGTGTCCCCTAGCGGCGAAAATACGAGCTAGTGAGTTTTCTTCATGTAAATTGTTGAAAAATCCAATATAAACTTCAGGCACGTTGGTCCGGTAGTTAGACTTGTCCGATTTGCTTCAAATTTGGTACAAGTACTCCTGGTGGGACTAGGAATCGACTCAGGGGTGGGCCGGAGTTTTCAAAAATTCATCATTTTTCTGGGCAGTCTAGTGCACAGTGCTCTAAAAATCTAGCGAAATCGTCTTAGGGCACCAGCGGGTCTGTAAAGAATACTAAAAATTAATTTCTATTCCATAATTTTCAGTTCAGCAATTCGAGAGATCGTGCTCACCGCAAGCCATGAAAAATAGACTACGTTGTGAAGCGATGGTCACTATTTATTAAAAAATCACGGTTGAATAAAAAATAAAACTATTAAAAAAATTCAAATAGTTTATAATTTTCACAAACTTATTAGGAAAAATTGTTTAATAAGCTTTCGTAATATTGCGTAGGAAAAAAGCTGAAAATTTGAAAATAAATCTGAGGATTATGATTGATTACAGAACTCTGGAATTTTCTATTGGAATGTTTTCAGGCAGGAATTTGATATTGATGCTATTAGACAACTGTGAAATCAAGACCAATAGATCAGTTACATATCAGGACCCCATTCCGACAATTTATCAAAAGTCCTCATGATGTTTACAACACCAGGTTATCAATCTACGGATCAGATAATTGTTGTTGTAATATTGAATTAAATCAGTCAGCATCAATAAATTTTCAACTCCAATCCGATTTATTTTTTTTTTGTGTGGTGGGGGGGGGCTGTATGGTGTTAAACCCCAAAACCTTCTCTTGGCTACGCCGTTGCTTGGAGTTATTTATTTCGCTTTTCATTTTCCGTAAGGTTTCAGATCGATCCGATGGTCATAAGTTAGAAAAATTGCAGTCAGAAGGTTCGCACAAATGAACATTTTTGCACTGATAAGTTATCAAGTTCCTTCCAGACAACTTGGAAATGTTCGGTGATTATTTCTAGCGGTTGTAGATAGAAAAATGAAATACAAAATTCGATTTATCGAAATAATGTTTGGCTTATTTCAATGGATTATTACTATATTGAACAATAAATAGGCGACGAAGAGTAATCCACAAACAACAAGCCATAACTTTTAAAGTATTCAAAATAGATATTTGAAGTCTTTAGTAAAGTTATTCGCAAAAGTAATAGCTACAAATTTGCTGAAGACATCATTTCGATATAATCACTTCCAAGAAAATTTGTGAAAATATCTCACTCATAGGGGGATTAATTAGCAAAAGCACAATACCAAAAGAAAGGGCATATTATCTCCATTAAATTCACTGAAGATACAATTGACCTAAAATAAGCCGTTTTGGCGTTAATAATAGATTACATGTTTTTGGTCATATTTCTGGCAATGGGAAATGATAGAAATCTTTCGTCCGCATTTAATGTTAAATATCTCTTTTGATAATAGTCCGATTTCTACAATCTATAGCTTGTTCGAAAGGTATTCGTTAAAGCTGTCTAAAAACATATAAATTGGTAATCTGTATTGTCAATTCCGGCAGATAATTTATAAAAACTGCAAAAAACGCCATTTTTACGCATTCAAACATTCATATCTTAAAAACTAAACATCAGAATCAAAAACAAATTAATAGCGTTCATACTGTTTTTTAGTTCTTTCATTTAAAATTGATTTGGATAAGATCGGTTCAGCCATTGCTGAGAAACACGAATGAGAATTTGTCCGTTACATACACACACACACACAGACACACACACACACACACACACAGACATTGTCCCAAATCGTCGAGCTGAGTCGATTGGTATATAAGACTCGGCCCTCCGGGCCTCGGAAAAAATCTTGAAAGTTTGAGCGAATTCTATACATTTCTTTTATAAGAAATGTAAAAATCGTGTTTTTCGGGAACTTCAGCGCTAAAAACTTTTCTGCCCTGTCATTTTTTAACCGATTTTCAATTTCTGTGTTCTGGAAAAAAAGAGAAATGATCTTCCCAACGGTATGTGTTATGTTCTTTTGTTTAAAATGCTCTGATCATAACTTTAACAGGCGCTAATCTCCATTTTCTACTGTGCTGCCACGTATTGAACGCAGAATTCTTCTCTCAAACAAACCGAGTACTCGATAGCCTGCTTCCTTGGCAACATTCATGCTTCATGGCCGTATAGAGCAACAGGGAGTATCAGTGATTTGAATAAATCATGTTTTGCGCGCATTCTTATGCTATTGCTCATTAGCTGACTACGTAAACCATACTCGCAGTAGCAACATGACTTTTTCCTTCGTTGCTAACATCGTTATCATATTGAACTAGTATTTGAATATATGTATATGAACTCGTTGCACCGTACCCCACCGATTTCCACCACGAAACCAACACGACTGCTACATTCTCTACTAGCTACCATGTACTTTGTCTTGTCAGAGTTTATAGTCAGTCCGATTCTTGCAGCTTCCCTTTTAAAAGGCAACAATGTTTCTTCCACTGCTCTGCGATCAATACCAATGATGTCGAAATCGTTCGCGAAGTCAAGAAACATGTGAGATCTCGTGATGACGGTTCCGTTCCTTTGCACACCAGATCTTCGTAACGCCAGATTTTATCCTATCCAGCATCATACGAATCAGCTTAATCAGTTTTGTCGGGAAACCACGCTCAAGCATTATCTGCCACAGTTCGTTTTGTTTTACTGTATCGTATGCCGCCTTGAATCCACAGATGGTGAGTCTGCAAATTGTATTCCCGGAATATATCCAGAATTTGTCGCTGGGTGGGTAAACATTTGGTCCGACGTTAACTCTGAACCCGCTTTGATATTCGCCGACAAAGCATTCAGCCAACGGGCGCAGTCTGCCCAACATAACACGAGAAACTACCTTGTAGGCGGCATTGAGGATCGTTATGCCTCGGAAGTTATTAGGTTCGAGTTTACAGCCCTTCTAGAAGATTGGGCATATGAGGCCATTCAACCAATCCGAAGGCATTTTTTCTTCCACGCAGATCATCACGCTCACGCAGTGGATTGCTTGGCACAGCCAGTCACTCCTAACTTTTGAAAGTTCACCCGGGATTCTGCCCTTCTCAATGACCTTATCGTTTTTAAGCTTTCGCATAACTTTCAGTCTAGATATCACTGAACAAAAAGAAATTGCAGATTTGTTTACCCCTCGCTAATCACCAGGTCTACTTACTCAAAAAAAATCCTAAGTCGAACAACGTTCGCTACCGCACGAAGCTAAACTCCTATAGAACACTTATTAGACCGTTTGTCTTATCTACTATGTTGGCACCGTACCCGCAATTTAATAGGAAAGAAAACACCTCTCCAACGGAATTGAAAGGCATTAGAGGCATTTAAAGAAAAACAAAAGTTTACAGAAAAGTTCAATAACTCTGTAACAGTTAAAATTTCATTATTCGTGTAGAATGATTTTTTTTTCCAAATATATAGACGGCACCGGTGGTTGAGTGGTAAGCGTGACCGCCACTCATTCCAGTTGGCTGGTTTCAATTCCAAACGAGGTTTCTGAGGAGAAAAAATCTGTGGTCACGTCTTCCTTCGGAAGGGAAGTAAAGCCGTTGGTCCCCGGTCTATGAGTTTGGTAGATCGATATCTAATCCAGATAGTGTAGCCACCTCTCTGGCGTCGGCAAAGAAGAAGTAGATCCAACTTCTATACTCTTACTAACAAAAATATCCTTCTCCCGTGATACTTGTGGAGTGCGCAGTAGTATATACGGCCACAAGCAAAAGCAAGTATCGGACTAACCATTCCTTCCCTTTCCTCCAGCGATCTACATTCGGACCTGGCCGACTCCGGTATTAATCAATAAACACTTTAGGATTACCAGGAGTTGCACATTGAAAGATATTGCGCTACTCCCAAGCATAATTATCTACTTATTCTCTGTGCAACTTCAGCTAGTCTAGATCGATAACGGATTAGCAGCCAGGGGTGGTCGCACAAGCTCAAGCTCAAGCTAGAATGATTTTTTCTCCAAATATTATCCTCTATCACCCATAGAGAGATTCTTAACCATGGACCAAGCATCCTGTATATGATAAAGCTCCCTGGTTTAATTCCAACAAATTAGTCTGCAAGCTCCCATTACTATCTTGTAATATGTATATAGTTTTGTTCTATTGCATCCATCATCCTCAACCTTTTCAATCGTCAATAGTCGCCAAAATGATAAAAATTCAATCGTTTCAGCTGCTTTTGATTTTTATCGTGATTAATGAAACTTAAATAATTACTAAGCATATACTATAAAAATTTATTGAGTAGGAAATGCCGCCCCCCCCCCCCCCCTTAGCGCCGCCACTGGGCCAAGCAACAGTTTCAGCCATTTGTTCCCTACAATGGAATGACATTCATGAGTATTAATGAGCTATGTTGTTTTACCTGAAGCTGTCATACCTGGCCTATTGTCCTTAACCCTTTCATGCCCAACTTTTTTCTAGTGCATGTAAGGTTTCAAAACTATTTTTCCTTGAAAACGGTTGGGTCAAGAAACACGAAAAGCCTATTTTCATAAAAATGGGTGCTTTCATGGCAGTGCTAGAAGCTGGTCAAGCCAACGACAGTAAATTGATAAGTTTTATCAGTTTTTAATAATATTGCACCATAACGAAGATATATGAAAAAATAATTTTCGGTCGTCAACGTAAACTGTCCCTGGCAGCACTGCTCCATCGGAATCCAATAAGACTAATTGCAATAACTTCAGTTCTAGAGCTGATCCTTGTAACTGTTATCTGTTGGGAATGTTAATGTTAAAGGCAATAGACACATTAATGAGCCTTACTTGTTTTTGTGAGCAAATCTCGCCTCCATCAAAAGTTATAGCTATTTAAAAACGTTGTTGTCCACAAACAACATGGGCATGAATGGGTTAAACGTTGTTTTACGAGGATTCTTGTCGAGGAAAGCTTTCACCCTGGATATAAGGACATGTTTCGTACAAGGAAAACCACGGCTCTCCATTTCCTGTACCAGCTGAACTATTTTCGTTTTCTCCTGTAGCGAAAGAACAGTTTGTGGGCCTCTGCGAAGTTTTTTTGTCCATTTCTTACCAAGACGGAATTTGATAGTTGATTTTGGGACTCCAAAGTATTGGGATGACTGGCCAAGAGACACAACCTTTGTTTTTACAGCATTTATACTTTTTTGTAGCCCATATTCCGTATATTTTTTACGGATTTTGAATGGTTGCGGAGCTGACAAATTGGATTCGAGAAGCAGCGCAATATTTTTCTGTGATTTGATATTGTGATAAAGTGATATTTTAAATTCTATTCCATTACCTGTTTGTCCATTTTATAATCAACAGCCTGAAGAACCCCTAAAAGTCGTTGGATACGCCGTTCCTTCCGTTCCGTAGAAGCGAAAAACAAAAGCTGCGATACCGATGGAACTGTCAAAATCTGCTACACACGGAGAAAAAGAGGTTATGATGTGTGCAATAAACTAGGAACGGAGAAATTTACAATAATATTGTTCAATCAATCTTGCTTAGTTTCAGTTATATAATACTGTAGAAAAAAGTTTATTTATTTACTACAACCTTATTCCCCTAAGCAATTTTTTAGCGTAAACCAACTTAGAAATGAAAATTTGTTAAGGGATTGTGAACTGCACAATTTCAGTCTTATTCAGGCACGTAGCCAGAGGGGGGGCTAGGGGGCTAAAGCCCCCCCCGAAAATTTTCAAAAATAAATTTAAGAAACAACATGTTTTTCGGTGACTCTTAAAAAAATTGTATCTTGTTTGGTTTCAACAAATTAATGCGAGAATTGTGAGGAAGATTGCTATTTCGAACCACCGAAGACAGCGGTCAGGATATCTACTCAGTATGCTGAGTGTGATAAAACAGTTCCCTTCATATTGTGTGACTCGTCGGAAGACAAACGAAACTGTTACTTTAATTCTTGCTGCGGGGATCTGTCGAATGATTGAGTCGCAGAAGCAAGAAGTAGTGCTCCAGCCAAATACGGAGGCTATTGACTTCAGGTCTTTTCGCATAAGATCGATCTTATGCGAAAAGACCTGAAGTCAATAGCCTCCGTATTTGGCTGGAGCAACATTAATGATGTGAAATATTTGCTGAAGGTGATTATGGAGGTTATGCTTACGAACATCGCCTTTAACGAGTTTAACCATGTCAGGCGTTCAGTGCTGATGCCATTTAACAAATTAGCCCAGGCGAAACCAGTCATTTTGCATAACAACTTGTAACATGTGGTTGATCCTCATATATATGGACGATGAGAAAATCAATGCTCGGCTACAAGATCTGATACCACTTACTTGCACCGTGGCTATTAAAAGATTCCTGTCACATTTGGAAAAAATGGTATTCATTATAAAGGACACATCTAGGAAGTATATTAATTGGTGTTTTTGTGGTGAAAATCTAGGTGAACAGACATATTTCCTCCAACCTGACCCTGCACGTAAAAACTGAATGCGATAGTATTATTTTACACATTATATCTTTGCATATACATAGTCTCCAAAACCATTTCCTGAAAAACAAACATTTGCCAAATTTTGGCTGCTGTTCGGATAATATTGACGGCAAAAACTGCGTCTAGTATCTCAAAATCAACGGTCGGCACCATCATTGAGGAAGTCGACACTCGTGACCCGTCAGAAATTCGCGAACATGGACATTAGAGTGGGACATGGTTATATGAAAAAAATTAAAGTTGGCTCCGAGTAACTTTTTGGGTCCCATTTAGCTCCCAGAACAACTCTGTAAATTTTTAGCTCGATCGGTGAAACTATATTTTTGCGCCCACGGTTTATAGTTTACATGGGATTTCGTATGGGAAAATTGTCTTTTGCAAATTAATTCTTCCAAGAGTCGCCCGTTATCTCCTAAAAATAAGTAGATATCTGATTTTTATAGGAAATTTCTCAAGGAAACAAAGTCTAGAAGACTGCAAAACGATCTAATGATTATGGAAAAAGTTATTAAGCGAAAACCGATTGATGCCCTGAAGATTGATGAAAATTTCACTTTTCATAGCATCACTGCTTCTGACGGTCTATTTGCATACAAATTTTTTAACTTTCTCTTATTATGTACAAAAAACCCTCGATTTATCCCTTAAACCCTTGCGAAGTGGCCAAATAGTACAAATAAACGATTTAGACACATTAAGAGAGGATTAAAACAAAATTGCGTATAACTGGACAACCAACAGCAGTGGTGCTAGAAAAAATGAATATTTTATCAATCGTCAGAGCATCAGTCGGTTTCTGCTTAATAACTTTTTTCTCAAGCGTCAGATCGTTTCGTGGTTTTCGAGACTTTGTTTCTTTATAAAATTTTCTATAAAAGCCACATAACGATTTATTTTTAGGAAGTAATGGGTGACTCCTGGACGAATTATTTTGTAAAAGTTAATTTTCCCATACAAAATCCCATGTAAACTTTAAACAGTGGGCGCAAAAATATAGTATCACCGATCGAGCTAAGAATTTGCACAGTTGTTCTAGGACCCAAATGGTAACTAAAAAGTTGCTCGGAGCTGGAATCTAATTTTTGTCCCACCCTAATGGACATGGCAGTAACCACTATGATGATAAGGAAGTGTACGAGATAGAAATGAACACCACCGCGACATTGTTGGTTAGGAAAAATATTTCTCAGCCTAGTAAATAGTTCTCCACATGCAATCGCTAGTTGTTCGCACGAGATCTGTAGGACAACCATTTACGTTTTATCACTTTCATTGTTCACATCATGGAAATATATTGAAGACACAAGGCTTCATTTAGCTAATGCATTGAACCGAATAAAATAAACGAAATATATAATAAAATTGCAGAAGTTTTATAGAAAAGTGAGCTCAAAAACTGTCCCAAAATGAGAACTTTATCGCTAGTGGTTGTGTCTAACAAAACTCAGATATTATGTTATATATTAGCCAGAATAAAGTTAGTTAAAGCATAAGCAGATTGAATTTCTGTAATAGGTTAGTGCACTGTACGCTTAGTAGAAACATCAGGCATCTCACTCAAGCGTGCTAGACAAAAACATTTCCGTTAGTTGATGACAATATAGTCGAGAAGACAGTTTTTGTTTTCGCGTCATTTTAATGCAATAGTATTTCTGTTGACACTCAATTTCATTTTATGCGGAGAATGCGGTCCGTATTTAAACATTATTAGTCCGCAAAGTAGTGATATTTTAAACAATCGAACAATAAGCAAGAAAAATGCCAAAAAATAAACAAGCCAAAAAGTGGTAAAACAGCGGTTTTTCTGAGGTGTTCATCAACCCAAGAATTGTATACCGTCGTATATTACTAATGTTGTTCACATACAGAAACGTACATAGTAGCGGTAGGACTATCTGTTGTGATTTTATCCTTACTTTTCAACGGATGTCAATAGATGCTAAACCACATATTAGTCAATCAATCATAATAAACTTAATGTTGTAAGCAGCAGCATTTCTGTCTCTTTCGATGGTTTCCAATTAATGTCCATGTAAGTCTAAAAACGACCTGACGATACAGTGAACAAACATCATTAGCCTATCACGGAGAGCGACTAAAATGATGTAACTAGTTGAGTCTACAGTCAATAAATTGGGATTAATGTTTCGATTTCATGTTTTAGTTTTATTTGTGTTCGTTATGGAATAAAATGAGAGAGATGAGCAGAGATAACGAAGAAAAAGAGAGAAAAAATAATAAATAAATTGAAATCGACCCAAGAGCAGCTGTTCTATATTTTCTGGGCACTCAACTACAGAACAACAGAAATCATCAAAGAAAGTTGGCCTTACACCTACGTTATTCTTCGACAGAGGTGAAGTAAGTGCGATGTATACCCGTCCATATGTCGGAATAAAGAGATGCTGAAATTATTGAGCTTGTTCATATTTATAATATTTCTTTTTTTTTCAATCTAAAATTTTATTTGAAACGGCTCAATGCGTTAGCACAACTGATCCGTGGGTCTTTTAATTTTTTTTACAATAAGTAAAAAAAAAATTCTAAGAATGTCGGTCTGCCAGATCTTGTTGACGCAGTTTGCTGCTGCGTGTTGAGATCTTTTTCCTTGGCGGTGAGGCCGCTTGGTGGTCATTCAGTCTGCCTTCTCTCGCGTTATCGTTCCCGTCCATGTCGTCATCTGTACTGCTTTCTTCCTGTTCACGATCAGAGGTTCTTATTTGTTTCTTGTTCTTATGGGTCGCTGTTGTATATCCGTCTTCATCGATATTTGCTTCTTTATTGGCGATGCTAGTTGTTGGTTTGGGAGCGGTTGTCGTGGTCGTTGTACCTGCATTATTGGGTAATTGGATCGTTGTTTTAGGTTTATCTGAAGGTATCGGTGGCTGCATGTTAGAGTTGGCTGTAGTAGATGAGTTTTGACTAGTTGCTTCGGCGCATGTTTTTCCGTAGTAGGCTGTATAGTTACAGAATTGGCATGTTGGGGTCTGCCCGGGATATGTAATTAGCGTTGTTTGCTTATAGGTCACGCCATCCTTCGGTGATTTGCATTCGATAGTCATGTAAGAAGGTATTGGTTTAGTCACTCGCATACTCACAATACGAACGCCATTGGGAATGCCGGAGAAAAAATTTCTCCAGGTGTCATTCGTAATAGATTCTACTTCTCCATATTGCGACATTATTTGTTTGATGAAATCCTCCTTCGTGCGCGGGGCCAAATCATGGATACGCACGTCCACCATGTCGTTTTCCATATGCACGGGGATCTTGATTCTGGTGTTATTAAATTCGACCTCGTGTTGCATGTTGTTCTTTGCAATAAAGTTTTCGGCCTGTGCTAAGCTTCTAAACGTGATCAAAACACAGTTTTTACGTGATGTAGCTGAATGTAGGTAACTTCAGCGAGATTAAGCTCCATTTTCACTTTAACTAATTGTTCCACTTCCTTAACTGTTCGTGTTATCCCGTAGCACAGGCACTTTTGCTTCATTTGGTAAACTCATTTTACTCCGCAGCCGGGGGCAACGATACAATTTGTATGTGTACTGATATAGAACAATAGCTAGCTTGATTCACTGGTGCCTGTAGCCTGCTATAGCGTAGCAATTTTTTTTGCTTCTGCTTTTTGCGACATCAGAAGGTAGACCTTCTAGTTCTTTTGGTAATACATTTAACAAATTTCACGTACCGTCAAGTCCCCAGTTACCGTGCGTTTAGGTGGATTTGACGTGACTTCAAATCCTTTTTTTTTATCAAAATGAAAACCGCCCTCATAGTCACCGTAAAAATACCTATCTAAATACGTCACAATTTAGAAATAATATAAAACTATTACCAAATACAAATTTGTATTTGCTATTACCAACAAAACGAGAATAAGTAGTTGAGGACATTTGTTTGGCACCAGTGCACGTTATATGATCAACTTACGGTGTATTTAAAATTTTGATTCAACTTTAGTTGGAATGTTTCAATAAAACGATGAAACGAAAGGATTTGGGATCTGGATCTCTCCGATGGATTTAGGGAGCTAGTTCTTTAAATTTCGTGATTTTGAAACTGCACGGTGAACGACACATGCACGGCGACTGGCGATTTGAAGGAAAATTAGAAGATATTAGTAATCAGTGTTTTCATTCGATTTGTAGACAATTTTCTTTAATCAATTAAATTGTGGGCAGTTTCCTTCAGTTGATTTAATCATTTAAATTTATATTTTGATCCTATTGATTACCAAAAATCCTTCCTAACTGGGGTTCTAATCTACCCGACCAAGGCTAGTCTTGAAAATAGTTTCATTTAAATAGAATATATCAAAAATTGTGTTAGCATGATGCCTTGGAACTGGTAATACTCGCAGAACACCAGACAAAGAAAATAGAAGTTGAACCGTCTCTGCGCATCTACAAATCGCTTGCTAAATCAGAAGATTTTGTACGAATTTCGACATTCTCTTCGTTCGAACATTTTATGGATATTTTTCTACTCATTTCGGTTTAGCATCTTCTACGCCTTTTAAAGGTGTAGCTTGGAACACCTAGTGTTTTCCAGCACCGTCAAGCATTGTCATATTCGGTTAGCGCATAAATACTGTGAACTCTAGAATATACTTTGTTGTAACGAGAGTAAGTACTATAACCTTTCTTGTGACAATGAACATATTTTTAGGATTGTCTTTGATTTGGAATTGATTTCATTATGAACTTTTCAAAATTTAATTTAGTTTCTAGTGACTATATCAAATTGTCAGAATTAAAAGCTTTATGCAAATTTTTTTAAGCCCCTCCCGAAACAAAATCCTGGCTACGGGCCTGGTCTTATTTGATGCAACCGAATCATTATTTTTTATAGTGAACTTGTACTTATACTTCTCTTCTGAACTATTGGTAACTTGAAATTTAAATGTAATTCGAACCCAACACTACAGTTGATTTATAAGAGAAGTTCTAGCATACAAAGTGTGCAATAATTGGTTGGTGTGCAATAATTGGCAATCTACTTTATATGTTAAAGAATATTTGCACCTATTGCCCGAAGTAGAAGAAACTAATAATTGTCAGCACAAAACAATTTTTTTTGGAAATATCCCATAAAATAACAGAGTGTGCTATACGGGAGCAGTTAAAGGAAATCATTGCACCAACGAAAGGATTCGAAACTGAAATGTTTGAAACTACCGCGCAAGCCGCTAACGTTTATGCTATCTCTTGTGCTATGATGTCTCGAAGAACACACGTTTGCATTCGCAACAATGAAACTCGCCCACCTCTAAAGTAAAATCGCAATACCGTCTCCCTCAGCAGGTTTGAACTATTAAATTTTTTTACCAGGTTATACAAGCTTCAGCTGTTTATTAACATTTGATGGGACTTCGGTGGGATGCCGTTTATTCACGTATTCGCTCTTACGCTAAAAACCAAAAATAAAATGATTTGGAAAACATTAAACAATACAGAACGCGCGATAGGCAGAAAACCCAAACGTAAGCTTCTTCAGTTTGATGTAAAATTCGCACCAATGTAGAGCACCCTACATCTTTTACCGGGACCACCTGCCGGTTGTCTTTTAACATTGCCGCCCCTCTCCGGAAAACTCAAGTGGCCGTAAATTCCTAACACTATAACTGTTGCAGACAGGTGTCTGCTACCGGGGTTTGTTTATCCTATCCCTTTCTGTGAGCACTGATCGTTCACATCTGATAAAATTTCCACGGGAGATGTTTCAAAGTAATCTTTAGAACATTTTCGTATTTGCTTGAATGAAGGTTGGTTTTACCACACTACCACGTGTTAGCAGTTAGTTTTATACGAATGAATAATGTTTCGAGCAAAAAATTGCACTTTTTTCATGTTTTGCTTGTGAATTCTCTAATCGGCATCCTCAGTAAAACTTTTATTTTTTATTTTGTCTCCCACAGATCAGCAGCATCTCAGCAAATGAAGAAACGGCTAACGGCAGATGACACACTCCCCAGAAGTGACGTGTTTGGTTTGTCCCTGACAAGAAATTGACCGATCTCGCGTTGTTTGACGGCAGCCGTGTCCGTGGGAAGACCCATCGCACCGTCGTTAGCACCATGATTTAATTGAGTCGCTTGCTCTGTTTCTGTGAACAGAAGAAAATTGTGTAGTCGTAGGACATTCGTATGATCCCACAGTGAAAGTGAAACAACTCAGTTAACCGGAAAAAATGAATCTGAAGTATATCTGTTCGGTTCTGGCGGTGTTTAGTGTAAAGTACATAACCTGTGATAGTTTGCCGTGTGATTTCATCGATTCCGTGAACATTACCGACGGGATCCGAGACGAGTTGGGAAATATCATTCACAATAACATACTGTACAAACCCAAATACTACCGGACCATCGATTACGATTATGAGCACTTTTCGCAGAAGAAATTTGTGGACAACTACATCCGGGGATGTCCCTGTGCGGTTCGGTTGTGCGTAAGAATGTGCTGCCCTCGGGGACACGTGTTCCACCAGCGGAAGTGCGTACCCACCGATGGAACGCTGGAAGTTCGGGTAAACTCGACACTTTTCAATACACAGCATAGCTTCGAAGTGATCGATTTGGTGCAAAATCCGATGTACGGATTTTTGTACGGGAAACCGTGTGAGTTTGTGTACGAACTGGATCCAGCGGAGGATGAAGGAGATGAGTGGAACTTTGCAAGGGTAAGTGCTTGTCCGGGGGTATGTATGGTGCGATTAGCGCCTGCCCAGTCACACGTGAACGCACTCGATTGAAACTGATTGCGGCTAGGAATATTTAATTAGATTTTATCAGCTTGCGTCTCGACAGAAATTTCCGCTGACATGGGTAGCGTAATTGCTTCGGATGGAATTGTATAAATCGCTGATACGGAAAATCACTGCTGTCTATTTGTCTGGTTCATTTGTAAGATGATGATTGCCTTTACAGATCATTTCCTTTTGTATGGTCTAAGAATAGTGGGGCGTGTTTCTATGCTAGCGTTATTCCGGGATGAAACTTCTTCAGGTTATTCGGAGATTACACATTTTCGGATTCACATCCGGCAGGAAAGTATTTGTTTGAACGCAAGTTTGCACGCTAGGCTGGCATGTGTGGATGCAGTCCAAGAGCAATCTTGTGCTTCATATGGCTAATCGAGAGTGGTAAAACTAGTTCTGGACCAACACAGTTAGTCGTAGTCCCTGATCTAGCCAGTTTGTCCATTAATTCATTTCAGCAATACTGGGATGTTCGGGCACCCATAAAAGGTAGACAACAAAATGCTGAGTTTCTCGATTTGACTTTTAAATGTGATAACTAGTTTCAATCTCAAATCTGCCGAGCTAAGTGTTTTAGAGCAGCTGTCTGTCAGAGTACAGATAATTTTTTTCCGCTAGTTGCCTGTTGAAATGCCAGTTGTACACCACACAGAATCGCGAAGATTTCCGCTTGGAATGCTGAGTAGTATCTTCCAAGCGCATGGGATTGGTCTAATTCCATTTGTGAATAGTAGACACCAGCACCGGTGCGCCTCTCAAACAAAGAACCGTCAGTATAACACAAGCTCGCGCGCACGCAGAAAATTCTTAAGGGAGGGGTTTTATTTTTTTTTTCGTTTCTTATATAAGGAGGATATAGAAACTCCCAAACGTTGAAGATTTTGTTCCCAGACCCCAGTAGGCTGAGTCTTCTGTCGATTCGGCTCAACAAAGGGGGACGATGTTATCAGGAAGAATCATGATCAGACACCACCTCCTGCTGGCTTATGGTAGTGTCAGATTCTTATTGTGCCGGTTTGTAGTAAGCCTACCGACTAAACCTAAACCACTTGTTCCTCCCAATCATTATCCTTCCGAGACCACCGTTAGGTGTTACTTTAGGAGGGATTGTGCTCTTGCTCTTTTCAATTTGTGTTAATTGTTCCTTTTTTTCCACTGATGTGGTTTTTTGCTAAATGTCCTACCTTCGTGGTATAACTGAAATGCTTAGCTCAGCCAGCTTACATCTCTTTATAACCATCTTCGCAGCATTTCTTATCGTCCTTGACGATACACGTTCCTATTTATCTACTAGCTGGAACTGAGAGTTTGCCGGCGGCGGAATTTCTCCCGATGCCAATGCCCGTTTTCGTGAGCCTAAATGTTCTCAAACTACGGTGGAATTTTCGATCTCGCGTTGTTTGACGGCAGCCGTGTCCGTGGGAAGACCCATCGCACCGGCGTTAGCACCATGATTTATTTGAGTCGCTTGCTCTGTTTCTGTGACCAGAAAAAAAAGTTGTAGGACATTCGTAAGATCCCACAATTTTCTCTACACAATGATATCCCGATTTTCCCCGAGTCCGTATTGTTCGTTCGTTTCTTTGCTGTGTAACTGTTCTACTTATAATTTTTGATAATATAGTAACTTATCGAGACGGGAACCGATCCAGCGGCGTCAGCCCACTGCTTTTTCAGCCACCCCCGCAAGGTTTCTGCAAAGTAGAGTTACGAATATTCAAATTCTTTGAACGAACATTCTTTCAATATAGGTATTAATTCGTCTCCGAGCATTGCATGAAGCTAACGTGCAAGAACAAATTAAACACATCTAAGTAGGCCCTGGCACAATTTGAGCGATGATAATTATTGTATTTTTACGCTTTTCCAACTTTTGGAAACTTTTACCCAGATGTTTAGTCGCATGAATATTTTTGTGCGATATTCAATAAGTCACCCTATAACCCAAGTAAAAACCAGGGACAATTGAAGGAATAACCGACAGTCCTTTGTCGCGTGAAAAGCACCAAAGATGTTTTATTTGGATTAGCTCAGATAGTCAAACATGACGGCAACATTGCACAGTGGTCCAGAATGTAAATTTAGTAGGAATTTTGAGATTTTACTAAAACTAAACAACTTAGCTTTATAAAGTCTTTAGAGAAGTTTTCGTAGTTTGTGAGCCCCTTCTTTTTGTTAAAACAACAGTTAGGGTGGTTCTAATTTTACCAAGTTCAAAAAATTAACTTCTTAATCATTCTAGCTAGAGCCAAATGACCTTCAGCGAAATTTTGGAAAAGTTTGCTGAAGACATGTAAGCTCTATCTGTCATACTTTTTATTTTACAGAAAATTCAAAATCGAAAGTTAGAGTGTTTCTTAATGTTTCTTGGAAAAACTATTTTATTCAAATAACTTTTACGATATTGATTTAACGGTATTGTTTTAAGGCAAATAATTTGTTTCTTGCCACCACACATCTAACTATTTTCGTTGAAACGTTATGGGCACTTTGTCGCCAAAAATGGGTTTTTTGGTATAACAATATCACTCATTAGGGCAAACAAAAAAAATCGGTTTCAACCATAAAAAGGTCATGATTCGATTTACAATTGAGCAAAAAATGGTGAAAGCGATATTTTTTAAAATTTTATAAAATTGATTTAAAAAAGTATTTTTGATATATTAAGTGCTTATATCTTTTGAATAATAGAAACTAGAGGTTTGGTAGGTTAGAAGAAAATGTCTTTTTTTAAAAAACTCTAAAAAACATCTGATGGATTGGTTGGAAAAAAATGAAGTTTTATTAAAAATTTGATTTTCCATGAATTGATCCTTTGTAATATGTTTAAATTACTTTGAATGACAATAAAAAATATAGTTTCATTTTCATAATAAAATATTGCACTTTACAAGACTTTTTTTATTATTTTAAATGGTTGGTAGGGCAGTTCTAAATTTTTGAAATCTGAAAATTAACTTTTAATGGTTCGAGATAGAGTTTCACTATCTTCCAAAAAATTGAAGAAAATAAAATTATAAATACTTTATCGAAGACGCTGAAACTCTATGTCGTGTACCTTTCATTTTACAAGAAATTTACCAGAAAAATAAATTTTCTTAAAAAATGGGTTTCTTTGTATAATCTTTGCAGTTTAGATTTTTCATTAAGATCACTTTAGAAATAGTTTGATATTTTAAAGGAAAACAATTTTTCTTAATATACCGAACCTCTATCTTCTCTCGTTAGAAAGTTATATATATTTTTTACTAAAAATAAACTATTTTTTCGAGTAAATATTGCAAGATATAAAAAAATATCGCATTTTCCATTTTTTGGTGATCCATACTGGCAAGCATGCATGTCGAGATTTTATATGACAACAATGGTATTTAATGTTAAGTGCCGAAATCTGTTCTATTCTATTCTAACCCTTACACAGGCAGTATTGAAAAGCACCCTGGAAAACACTGCATTTAGTCTGTAGTGTTTTTCTTGTCAATATTAATATTTGAAGCATATTTTCATATGTTGCAAATATTAAAACAGCCAGGCCTACTGTGCAGAGTTGGGTTTGAAGATGTTTCAAAATTAAACTGCTATTAAATTATCCATTTAATGAATAATTTAATTGTCGAATTGTTTTGAATCTTAAAGGAGGAAGAAACGAGGACAACCGTACCGACCGTTTCAGTTTAAAGGGAATATAATAAATCGTTGGGTGTGACTTGGCTAAGAAGGTTAATGTCACTCCGTTGGTCCTTTGGGATGGGACAGAGGTATTCACATCTTGCCCTGGCTAATAATTTCCCATTTGGGAATTTGCATAATTTCAGGCATTTGGGTCTTCAAACCATAAGACAGTTTCGGTTCATATTCTTCGTTGGCAAACAGAACTTCTGTGCTTACTATCGAGACATCACTCGGTATAAGGCAGTTGTTTAGTGTTCACGCAAGACGTGTGACTTTTTGGATTTTAGTGTCTAACTAGTGCTAATTTGGGTACTAGCTTAGATACATCGTCTAACTAGACAACCAGTTGGTGCTAGTTACTGACGAGGAGAATCCGAAACACTAAAACAAAAACCGTACTTGAAGCCTAATAATGTTAACCGTTGTGTGTCCAACGGGTACCTTTTTAAGTTTCAATTAATGAAATTCCCATGTTTTGCCTATAGCTGGAAATTGAAACTTTGTGACATCTTAGAACTTCACTAAGTCAAGCTTTTGTGTTATTAATATTATTGATATAGTAAGGGGGGGAGTGAGGAGGGGCTCCTGAATTTTTACATTTCTTATAAAAGAAATGTATAGAATTCGCTCAAACTTTCAAGATTTTTTCCGAGGCCCGGAGGGCCGAGTCTTATATACCAATCGACTCAGCTCGACGATTTGGGACAATGTCTGTGTGTGTGTGTGTGTGTGTGTGTGTGTGTGTGTGTGTGTGTGTGTCTGTGTGTGTGTGTATGTAACGGACAAATTCTCATTCGTGTTTCTCAGCAATGGCTGAACCGATCTTATCCAAACCAATTTTAAATGAAAGAACTAAAAAACAGTATGAACGCTATTAATTTGTTTTTGATTCTGATGTTTAGTTTCCAAGATATGAATGTTTGAATGCGTAAAAATGGCGTTTTTTGCAGTTTTTTTGAATTATCTGCCGAAATTGACAATATAGATTGACAATTTATCTGTTTTTAGACAGCTTTAACGAATACCTTTCGAACAAGCTATAGATTGTTGAAATTGGACTATTATCAAAAGAGATATTTAACATTAAATGCGGACGAAAGATTTTAATCATTTCCCATTGCCAGAAATATGACCAAAAACATGTAATCTATTTTTAACGCCAAAACGACTTAATTTAGGTCAATAGTATCTTCGGTGAATTTAATGGAGACAATATGCCCTTTCTTTTGGCATTGTGCTTTTGCTAATTAATCCCCCTATGAGTGAGATATTTTCACAAATTTTCTTGGAAGTGACTATATCGAAATGATGCCTTCAGCAAATTTGTAGCTCTTACTTTTGCGAATAACTTTACTGAAGACTTCAAATATCTATTTTGAATACTTTAAAAGTTATGGCTTGTTGTTTGTGGATTATTCTTTGTCGCCTATTTATGGTTCAATATAGTAATAATCCATTCAAATAAGCCAAACATTATTTCGATAAAACGAATTTTGTATTTCATTTTACTATCTACAACCGCTAGAAATAATCACCGAACACTTCCAAGTTGTCTGGAAGGAACTTGATAACTTATCAGTGCAAAAATGTTCATTTGTACGAACCTTCTGACTGCAATTTTTCTAACTTATAACCATCGGATCGATTTGAAATATATAGGAAAATGAAAGCGAAATAAATAACTCCAAGCAACGGCGTAGCCAAGAGAAGGTTTTGGGGTTTAACACCATGCAACTCCCCCCCCCCACAAAAAATGGATTGAAGTTGAAAATTTATTGATGCTGACTGATTTAATTCAACATTACAATAACAATTATCTGATCCGTACATTGATATCCTGTTGTTCTAAACATCATGAGGACTTTTGATAAATTGTCGGAATGGGTCCTGATATGTAACTGATCTATTGGTCTTGATTTCACAGTTGTCTAATTGCATCAATATCAAAATCCTACCTGAAAACATTCCAATAGAAAATTCCAGAGTTCTGTAATCAATCATAATCCTCAGATTTCTTTTCAAATTGAGCTCGTTTTTGTAGATATGTACTGTGATAAGGGTCTTTATTTAATAGGAAGCGAAGTTAAAATTGATTTATGTCTATGAAACATAGAACTGCGCACCAAAAAAATGCATAACTTTCAACATTTGCTAAAAATGTTTTTGCCTTTCTCATTCACTCTAAAATTCGTCAATCTAATCCCGACCGGGAGGGCCGAGTGTCATATGCCAATCGACTCAGTTCGTCGAGATCGGAAAAGGTCTGTGTGTATGTATGTGTGTATGTGGAAAAAAATGTGACCTCTGTTAATCAGAGATGGCTGGATCGATTTGCACAAAGTTAGTCTCAAAGGAAAGGTACATCCTTCCCATCGGCTGCAATTGATTTTTTTATTGATTGGACTTCTGGTTCCGGAGTTACGAGTTGAAGAGTGCAATCACACAGCCAATTCCCATATAAACTGAAATGAAAAATTTTCAAAATCAAATTTGTATTTTTGATGCCAAATGACTTTATAATGCATGAAACATCGAGATTTGATGTAAACTCGAAAAAAATAATGCTTGACAAAAATTGATTTTTTTGGACTTTGGTACATTTTTGCCTTTCTCATATAGAAAGGTTATGCAATCACTCTAAAAATCGTCAATCCTGCCGGCCCGGAGGGAGTATGCAGTGAGTGGTTGCTACTTTAAAATTAAAACTAGTTTAAAATTTCTTAACAAGTTGAAAATTTTCGGCAGGACCCGGACCTCCCGGATCTTACTATGTGATACTGAAACATCGCTTGAAACCAGCGGCGGTCAAGCGATGTTTCAGTATCACATAGTATCTCAAGGTCGTGGCTGTCGATCCATTGTACGTATGTGCAAATCGTACTGAACATGTAATATTCATTTCCACCATTGTATTGAACCTAACCCGCCATGGAATCGTAGTCTGGACAAATGAGAAAAGCACAATTGCACCACTAGGTGGATTAGAACAGGTTTTCATTTTGGGAATGCGTCGAGTTGAGACGAAAACGTAATATGATTAATATCGAGGATAATACTTTCCGAATGTAGAGAGAAATTTATGAGAAATGACGATTTCCATTCGACTCTAGCAAGTCCTGATCGATTTTGATGAGAATTTGATTTTTGTTGTATGACCAATTATATGTATAGGTCAAATGTTCAAAAACAATAATTTAAGGTCAAGATAACATCATTTTGAAACCGCCAATTTCGGAGGTTTAGTATCTTCGATGAGTTTTACAAACGTTAAACAGCGCATCATTTGATAAAATAATTTTGGCGGTATATCGTCCAAGAAGTATTTATGGTGAATTTTCTCAGGTTAATATTCATGACTACAATAAAGTCTCAACAAATTCGCTAAAAACACGAACTCTGTTACTATTTTCTGAAATATTAATTCTGCATAATTTAAAAACTTCAAAAATTACGGTTTCTGAATTATGCCGTTTGGACAGTGAGATCGATTTTCACCAAACCCCCACCAATTGTAAAATTGGTATTGTAAAAAAACGTAAGGGCGATACTTCAATGCTGATAGGTGGGACCGAAAAAGTAAACAATCGTCAAAGGGGTGATACTATCATTTTGTCAATTTCAATAGCAAACACAAATTTTAATTTAATAATTTCAAATACTTCATGAAGTTTTGGGTTTCGATCACTGAATCATGCAATCTAGGATGTAAAAAACACAATAGTTCTTAAATAGGAAATAAAACCAAGTCTGGAAATATTCACTGTTGATTTTCTTTGAATGGTGTCACTGCTAGTATCGCGTTTTTTCCAGAAAAAGCGTTGATTTTTAGGTCTCAGTCGCGTTGGAAATTTGAGTAAAGTATAAACTTCATTTCGATTCAAAAAAAAAAATCGATTTTTTGGCTCAGTACAATATACATAACCCCTTTAGGACAGGCAGTCTCTACGCATCGCTCGATCGAGATAGAAGTGTTTTGTTTTCGGTCTGTTGGAAAAAGAACAGTGCAGTAATCCGCGTTCAAGGTTATTTTGCCATTCTCTGCCTCTTCGAGGTTTGGACTTTTATTCTTTTGTGCGTGTGTTAACCGTTAGGCCACATTCCTCAACCTCTTGTTCGTAAAGCGAGGATTGAACAATAACCAGCTATTTAAGCTGGACTGGTGCGTCGTGGGAAACGAGTATACAGATAAGTGAAATCTACCTTTTTGATACATTTACGGCTTTTTCCCGTCTGCGCGGGTGCTGACCCCGTGCATTGACGGTGTCGATGGCTTCCTCCCCGGATGGCCAAATGGAGATCGAGTCGACTCCTAAGGCTCTCCCCCGACCCAAACAATATCCAGAGCTCTCGACCGGTCCCTTTGTGGTCTTCTTTCGGCCCAAAACAAAATCGCTGAATCTATTACAGATTTCAAAAGACCTGACGGAACGGTTCTCGGCTGTGATCGAAATAAAAAGGTCCGCTCAGACAGGCTGAGGGTCGTGCTGACTAACTCAAAGCAGGCAAACGATATTGCTTGCTGCGAGCACTTTACGAAGGACTATCACGTGTATATTCCAGCTGTGAAAGTACAGTCTGAAGGCGTTGTCACCGATGACAGTTTGACATGCGAGGATCTGCTGCAGTACGGGGTTGGCCGTTTCAGAGACCGCTTACTTCAGCCAGTGAAAATACTCGAGTGCAAGCGTTTGCACTCAGTAGTAGTTGCGGGGGATGGTTCAAAAACGTACCCCCAATCAAACTCTTATCGGTTGACCTTCGCTGGTACCGCTTTGCCAAATTACGTCCTCTTGCACAAGGTTCGTCTGCCTGTGCGTCTGTTTGTGCCGCGGGTCATGAATTGCACAAAGTGTAAACAATTGGGTCACACAGCCACCCATTGGAGCAATAAGGCCCGCTGTGGAAAATGCGGGGAGAATCATCTAGATGATTCGTGCAGTAAGAATGCTGAGAAGTGTCCTTACTGTGCAGAGAATCTGCATGATATCTCGGCATGTCCCGCGTACAAACTACGCGGGGATAAACTAAAACGTTCCCTTGCTGGACGATCCGAACGTTCTTTTGCAGAAATGCTAAAGAAAGCTACACCACCAACCTCAACAAACATCTATGCTCACTTGCCTCCTAACGAGGGCGAGGCTGATGACCCACAAGAGGGAACATCTACTAGGGCGCCTAGAAGTTATAGGAAGAGGAGGAACATTTCCTCTCCTAAAGTTCGTTGTAAAGGCCAGAAGGTATCCCTTGACGGGACTCAGAAAGTCACATCTATTGGAAGTGTTGCAACCAAACCGAAGCAATTAGCTCCTGGTCTCGGAGGATTAAACTCAGAGAAGGAGTTCCCAGCACTTCCCGGAACATCAAAAATCCCAAGTGTTCCTCTGTTTCAGTTCGAGAATAATCGCGGCACTGGAATTATCAAACTCTCGGACATTGTGGACTGGATAATAAAAACTTTCAATATAACTGATCCTATTAAAAGTCTTATGTTAGCTTTTCTCCCTACAGTAAGAACATTTTTGAAGCAGTTGACTGCTAAATGGCCCCTCCTTTCAGCGATTGTATCCCTCGATGGCTAACTCATCGAACGAGGTCACGGATTTGATCACTGTTCTACAGTGGAATTGCAGAAGTATCATCCCGAAAATCGATTCCTTCAAAATTTTAATAAATAATTTGAGTTGCGATGCATTTGCATTATGTGAAACTTGGTTAACGTCCGACATAGATCTCAACTTCCACGACTTTAATATTATTCGCCTGGATCGAGACACCCCCTATGGAGGAGTGCTTTTGGGGATCAAAAAGCGCTATTCCTTCTACAGAATTAACCTTCCCTCGATAACAGGTATTGAAGTTGTCGCTTGTCAAGTAACAACCAAAGGCAAAGATCTTTGCATAGCTTCCATATATATTCCCCCCAACACCGCGATTGGGCATCGCCGGCTACATGACATCATAGAATCCCTGCCTGCACCGCGACTAGTTTTAGGCGACTTTAACTCTCACGGTACGGAATGGGGTTGCCTTTATGATGATAACCGTTCCTCTTTAATTCACAATATTTGCGACAACTTCAACATGACAATTCTAAACACGGGTGAAATGACACGGATTCCTCCCCCACCAGCGCGCCCAAGCGCATTAGATTTATCCCTTTGCTCGACCTCGCTAAAGTTAGAATGCGCGTGGAAGGTAATCCCTGATCCCCACGGTAGCGACCATCTGCCGATCATAGTCTCAATCAATAACGGCTCAAGGCCATTGGAAACAATCAATATTTCGTATGACCTCACACGAAATATCGATTGGAAGAGCTATGCTGCCGCGATATCCGACAACATCGAATCTACTCAAGAACTTCCTCCGGAGGAAGAGTACAGCTTTTTGGCTGGCTTGATTCTCGACAGCGCGAATCAAGCTCAGACTAAGCCAGTACCCGGCGCGAACATACAAAAACGTTCTCCCAATCCCTGGTGGGATAAAGAGTGCTCAGACGTGTACGCAGAGAAGGCCGCCGCGTTTAAGACCTTCCGGAACGACGGGTTACCCGCTAGTTTTCGACAGTACGCGACGTTAGACAAGCGAATGAAGAGTTTGATGAAAGCCAAAAAACGCGGTTATTGGCGCCGGTTCGTCGACGGATTAACGAGAGAAACATCGATGAGCACTCTTTGGGGAACAGCCCGACGTATGCGAAATCGAAACAGTACTAATGAGAGCGTGGAATATTCAAACCGTTGGATATTCGATTTTGCCAAGAAGGTTTGTCCGGATTCCGCCCCGGCACAGAAGATCTACCGCGCCGCGTCCCGTCACGATAACGCGAACGAAACACCTTTTTCGATGGTGGAGTTCTCACTTGCTCTCTTGTCGTGTAACAATAAAGCTCCAGGGCCAGACAGAATCAAATTCAACTTGTTGAAGAATCTGCCAGACTCTGCCAAGAGACGCTTGTTGAACTTATTTAATAAGTTTCTTGAGGCTAACATTGTCCCACACGATTGGAGGCAAGTGAAGGTCATCGCCATCCAAAAACCAGGAAAACCAGCCTCCGACCACAATTCGTATCGACCGATCGCAATGCTATCTTGTATCCGGAAGTTGTTCGAGAAAATGATCCTATCCCGCCTCGACAATTGGGTCGAAGCAAATGGCTTACTGTCAGATACACAATTTGGCTTTCGCAAAGGCAAAGGGACGAATGATTGTCTTGCGTTGCTCTCAACCGAAATTCAAATGGCCTATGCTAGTAAAGAGCAGATGGCATCAGTGTTCCTAGATATAAAGGGGGCTTTTGATTCAGTTTCTATCAACATTCTTTCAGAGAAGCTGCACCAGCATGGTCTTTCAGCGACTTTAAACAACTTTTTACTAAACTTGTTGTCGGAAAAGCACATGCATTTTTCGCATGGTGACTTATCGACATCACGATTTAGCTACATGGGCCTTCCCCAGGGCTCATGTCTAAGCCCCCTGTTATACAATTTCTACGTCAACGACATTGATGAATGTCTTGACAATTCCTGCACGTTAATACAACTTGCAGACGATGGCGTGGTGTCTGTTACGGGACCCAAAGCTGTCGATCTACAAGGACCATTACAGAATACCTTGGACAATTTGTCTGCATGGGCTATTAAGCTGGGTATCGAATTCTCCACGGAGAAAACTGAGCTAGTTGTATTTTCTAGGAAGCGTGAACCAGCACAACTACAGCTTCTATTAATGGGTCAAACTATAGCTCAGGTCTTCACAGTAAAATATCTAGGGGTCTGGTTCGACTCGAAAGGTACTTGGGGATGCCATATTCGGTATCTGAAACAGAAATGCCAGCAAAGGATCAACTTTCTTCGTACAATAACCGGAACGTGGTGGGGTGCCCACCCAGGAGACCTAATTAGGTTGTATCAAACAACGATACTGTCGGTACTGGAATACGGATGCTTCTGCTTTCGATCCGCCGCGAACATACATTTCATCAAACTCGAAAGAATTCAGTATCGTTGTTTGCGTATCGCCTTAGGGTGCATGCAGTCGACCCATACGATGAGTCTCGAAGTCCTGTCGGGCGTTCTCCCGCTGAAAAATCGATTTTGGGAACTCTCATATCGATTGCTCATTCGATGCGATATCTTGAACCCGGTCGTGATTGAAAATTTCGAAAGGCTTGTTGAGCTCAATTCTCAGACCCGTTTTATGTCCCTGTACTTTGACTACATGGCGCAAAATATTAATCCTTCTTCTTACAATCCCAACCGTGTGCATTTCATAAATACTTCTGAATCTACTGTTTTCTTCGACACATCCATGAAAGATGAGATTATTGGAATTCCGGACCACATACGCCCACAAGTGGTTCCAAATATTTTTTATAATAAATTCCGAGAAGTCGACTGTTCTAAGATGTTTTATACTGACGGATCAAACCTCGAAGGGTCCACTGGCTTCGGTATTTTCAATCAAAAGTTCACCGCCTCCTACAAACTCAGTGACCCTGCTTCAGTTTACGCCGCAGAACTAGCTGCTATTCAGTATACCCTTGGAGTCATTGACACATTACCCGCAGACCATTACTTCATCGTCTCGGATAGTCTGAGTTCTATTGACGCTATTCGCTCGATGAAACATGGAAAGCATTCCTCGTATTTTTTGGGGAAAATACGGGAGCTACTGAGTGCTTTATCTGACAAATCTTTCCAGATTACCTTGGTGTGGGTCCCTTCTCATTGCTCCATTCCGGGCAATGAGAAGGCGGACTCCTTAGCTAAGGTGGGTGCCATTGAAGGTGACGTTTTTGAAAGACCAATTTGCTTCCACGAATTTTTCAGTATTACTCATCAGAGAACCCTCGAAAGTTGGCAAACCTCGTGGAGCAATGGGGAGCTAGGAACGTGGCTACATTCGATAGTCCCTAAGGTATCGACGAAACCTTGGTTCAAGGGGATGGATGTGGGTCGTGACTTCATTCGTGTGATGTCCCGACTCATGGCGAACCATTACACGCTGGATGCACATCTCCGACGTATTGGGCTCGTGGAGAGTGGTATCTGCGCTTGTGGCGACGGTTATCACGATATAGAGCACATAGTCTGGGCGTGCACCGAGTACAGTTCCGCCAGGTCTCGGCTTATGGACACCCTCCGGGCCCGAGGAAGACCACCCAACGTCCCGGTTCGAGATGTGTTGGCAAGCCGCGATGTCCTCTATATGTCCCTTATATACACCTTCATAAAAACCATCAATATCCAACTTTAACTGCCCCTTTTTCCTTATCATTCTCAGAAGCGCTCTCTTCCACCTGTACCATACACCCACGATGGTTTGATGCGACTCCAAGGCGACACAAAACATCCCTGTCGAATGAGCCAACAAACACGGGACCTAAAGCACGAACATCACACGCACAACCTGAAATGTAGCCGATCAACATCTGAGCCGCACTACGAAATCGTCTGGAGAAACCCCTGCCATCTCGAGAACGACCACCCGGCGTCCCAGTACATGATTCTTCCTGATGAAGACCACCCTGATTCTGTAATCCATCCGTTGAACTCCCGAAGTCTGAAACTGAAATAATGTTCTCCCCTTGCCATGTTTGTCCACCCTACTTCCCCTGACTCTTATACACAGAAGTAACACCCCTTCCCCCCCCCCCCAAATATCTTCATGAAGCATTTAGCTCTTCTTGCCTTTTCTAGTTTTAACTATTATATTATATGATCTCGTTGAAAATGCCCAACTCTACTACCACATAAAATAACTCTAATTAATGTCTCCGAATCTTTACAAAATTTAATCACGCCCTCTAATTATTTCTACTTTTAAGATAGTCGTAAAAATTTTCCCCCTTAGTTAAACATTATTTGCTCCAATAATCTCATTGCTAAAAATGTCAAACCGTATTGCCATAAAAACTAAATGACCCCTCTAATCTTACGAAAATTATACTACCCCCTTGTGTATATGTATAGCTATAAATTAGCCTTAGTTTAATTTCAAAAATCAATATGTAAGCCCCTAGTTTTAAGTAATTTAAAATGTAAAACAAAACAAAATTGGCACCTTTAAGCTAACGCAAACCTGCCTTATCAAATAAACGAATTGAAAAAAAAAAAACCCTTTAGGAAAATTCAGTTTTCCCACCACAATGCATTGATTGAGGAATTTAGATATTTTATTAACAGAGCATTAGCAATAATTCGTTTGTATGTCTATTTTATGGGCCATTTTTTCGCTTTCCCATTGATTTGGTTTGAGATTTCTAGCACTGATGTTGTCCTATTTTGATTTGAGCGATTCTCTGAGTCTTGCCACTATCCCATGTAGTATGTGTTATCAAAAACATCGCGAAGCATCAAGTTCTAAATGTTCTCAAACTATATAATATCCAAAGAGAGTGATAAGAGTTATAAGAAATGTCTCATCACACTGTTAGGTGGATTAAAAGCGTTTTTCAACTACAAATAAGGTCACAATTAGAGATATATTTGAACAACAAATAGCGAAGACGATATTTTTTAAAATTTCATAAAATTGATTTAAGAAAATCTATTTCTGTTAAATAATACAAGCTAGAGTTTAGATGTGTTAGAAGAAAATGTCCGTCTTAAAAAACTCTGAAAAACAACTGAAGGGTAGGTTGGAAAAAAAATGAAAGCTGAAAAAGTTATATTAAAATTTGGTTTTTCATGAGCGGACCCTTTGTAATAGATTTAATATACTTTCACGGCGGACAATATAAAAAATATAGTTTCATTTTCATGATAAAATGTTGCACTTCATAAAACTTTTCTATTATTTTAAATAGTGGGTTCTAAATCTTTTGGAATCGAAAACTTAACTTTTTAAATGTTTCGAGATAGTTTCGCTGTTTTCCAGAAAATTGGAGGAAATGAAATTTTAAAAAACTTTATCAAAGACACTGAAATTCTATGTCATGTATTTTTTGTTTTACAAGAAATTTTCTAAAAAAATTGGGGTGTTTCTGGTTTTATTTTTATTTGTATAACTTTTGCAGTTTAGATTTTTCATTAGGATCACTTTAGAAATACATTCAGATATTTTTAAGAAGAACCATTTGTCTCTATATACCTATCCTCTAGCTTCTTACGTTGGAACTTTTTACTAAAAATAAACTATTTTTTCGAGTAAATATTGCAAGATACAACAAAATATCGTATTTGCCTTTTTTCGGTGATCTGTACTACAAGGCATGCTATTTCATATGACAGCAATGGTACTTAATGTTAAGTGCCCTAATCGAAGATAGTGCTACTTGAAAAACATATATTTTTTATATAAAAGTTCTCAGAATTTTGAAACGAAAAAAGTTTAGTAGTTGGTGTTTTCAAGCAAATTATGCGCCCTAAAGTAATTTTAAAGTTGTCCAAAAGGTACTTTAGTTTAAAATAAAAACCACAAAAGTTATAGAAATAAAACCGTTTTTCAAGGAACACCCTACAGCGTGCATTTGGATTTCTCGTGCAATGGAAAGTATAAAAGCTAGAGCGTGTGTTCAGCAAATTTGTCTAAAATGTGTTGCTCTACACGTTCATCGAAGACAGTCAAGCTCTATCTCGAACCGTTAAAAAGTTCAATATTGAATATTGTTAAAATTAGAACCTCCCAAGCTTCTGTTTAAACAAAAAGAAGAGCCTTGCAAAGCACAACAACTTTGCCAAACATATTTTAAGGCTAAGTCATTTAATTTTAGCAAGTTCCTGCTAAATTCACATCCTGTACCACTGTACACTGTTGCGTCTTGTTTCGGTTTACTATGTGAATGAATCAAATTAGAAGATAATTTGGGAAGGGTATTTTAATTTATTTAAAAGTTGGATTCATCGGATAGTTCCTAATAAATATGTGCAAAATAAATAAAGAATGTAGCTGGCCTGTTTTAGTCAAAGAGATATTGCCATTATCCCATATGCTTAGTTCGAAACCGAGAGGTACGAAAAAGGGTCACGATAGGATCTACCGCTATAATAGGCACATTACCCTATATCAGCAGAGAAAATCTACTACCACACTGTTACACAATGGTGTCTATTAAGCGTTTGGTGCTTTTGACAACGTGTTTTTCGAATCCACGAACTGGATACACGCAATGCTTGGTAACCGACATCTGTGCTAATCGATATGATAAATAGAGATTAGAAACTGAGTGTCTGCGAATGTCTCAAGGTGGTGTGCTGTCACCACTTTCATGAAAATTAATGAGCTTAAATAATCGACTAATGGTTTCGACGATTAATATCATAAAATGATCACCAATATTTGCATTACCACATTTTTTAATTCTATACTACAAGCCTATAATGTGTTGTTGGCCAATGCACAGTGCTCCAGAATGTGAATTTAGTAGGAATTTTAACGTTTTGCTCAAATTGAATGACTTAACCTTACAATATGTTTCGCAAAGTTGTTGTACTTTGCAAGGCCCTTCTTTTTGTTTAAAAAGATGCTAGTGTGGTTATTATTTTAGCAATATTTAAAATTTAACTTTTTAACGGCTCGCGACAGAGCTTAACTGTCGTCGATAAAGTTGTAGAGCAGCACATTTTAGATAAATTTGCTGAAGACATGCAAGCTCTAGCTTTTATACTTTACATTGCACGAGAAATCCAAATGTAAGCTTCAGGGTGTTCCTTAAAAACCGGTTTAATTTCCATAACTTTTGTAGTTTTATTTTACACTAAAGAACCCTTTAGACAAATTGAATATTATTTTAGGGCGCATAATTTGCTTTGAAACACCAAATACTAAACTTTTTTCGTTTCAAAGTTATGATAACTTTTATAGACGGCGCCGGTGGTTGAGTGGTAAGCGTGACCGCCACTCATTCCAGTTGACCTGGGTTCAATTCCAGCCGAGGTCGTTGAGATTTTTCTGAGGTGAAAAAATCTGTGGTCACGTCTTCCTTCGGAAGGGGAGTAAAGCCGTTGGTCCCCGGTCCATGAAATTGGTGGATCGATATCTAGTCCAGGTACTGGAATCACCTCTCTGGCGTCGGTAAAGAAGAAGTATATCCAACTTCTATACTCTACTAACAAAAATATCCTCCTCCCGTGATACTTGTGGAGTGCGCAGTAGTATATACGGCCTCTAGCAAAAGCAAGTATCGGACTAACCATTCCTTCCCTTTCCTTCCGCGATCTACGTTCGGGCCTGGCCGGCGTCGGTATTGATCAGAAACACTTTAGGATTACCAGGAGTTGCACATTGAAAGATATTTCGCTAATCCCAATCATAATTATCTACTGATTCCCTGTGCAACTTCAGCTAATCCCGATCAATAGCAGTCAGGGGTGGTCGCACAAGCTCAAGCTCAAGCTCAAAGTTATGATAACTTTTATATAAAAAATATTACTTTTTCTTCGATTACGCACTTAACAGTTATGTGTCCAACAAAAAAAAACACCTTTAACAGGCCAACATGGGTACCCGGGTACCCACAAATTGAAATGCTAATAACTATGGCTTCCTTTAACCGATTTGGACACTTTTAGATGTTTTGAATTCAGGAACTCGTCCACTTTTCGATTTTGCAAAATTGAGCTGGATTACTGCATCTGGTTCTTGGTAATCCGGATTTTCCGGAGCAATATTCCAGTACTAGGGAATGATTTGTAAATTTTAATAATGTCCTAGCAATATGAGTATCAAAACTCTTCAAATTGTCTCGGAAGTATGTTATTTATTGTTACGGGACCCTATGGCAATTTGAAAAATGGAATTGGAATGGAATGGCCACTCACGGCCCCACGGGAACCTGCTCCGGAATGTCCGTTCCGGGGTCAAATCACCAAATGATTCCAAAACTACGAGATACAGCCTACTGATGAGATTCCAAGAATTTTGATACCCATATTGCTAGTATTCCATTGAAGTTCACAAATAGTATCCCATCAGTGGAACCTGCTTCCGGAAATCCGGATTCCCGGGAACCGTATGAAGTAACCCGATTCATTTTCATCAAGTCTTAAAGTGGATGAGTTCCTGAATCCAATACACCCAAAAGTGTCGAAATCGGTTAGAAATTGCCTTAGTTATTGACATTTCAGTTTTGTGGGTACCCGGGTACCCACGTCGGCCTGTTACGTAGTAAAAAACGCTTTTAATCCACCTAACAGTGTGATGAGACATTTCTTATAACTCTTATCACTCTCTTCGGATATTATATAGTTTGAGAACATTTAGAACTTGATGCTTCGCGATGTTTTTGATAACACATACTACATGGGATAGTGGCAAGACTCAGAGAATCGCTCAAATCAAAATAGGACAACATCAGTGCTAGAAATCTCAAACCAAATCAATGGGAAAGCGAAAAAATGGCCCATAAAATAGACATACAAACGAATTATTGCTAATGCTCTGTTAATAAAATATCTAAATTCCTCAATCAATGCATTGTGGTGGGAAAACTGAATTTTCCTAAAGGGTTTTTTTTTTTTTTTCAATTCGTTTATTTGATAAGGCAGGTTTGCGTTAGCTTAAAGGTGCCAATTTTGTTTTGTTTTACATTTTAAATTACTTAAAACTAGGGGCTTACATATTGATTTTTGAAATTAAACTAAGGCTAATTTATAGCTATACATATACACAAGGGGGTAGTATAATTTTCGTAAGATTAGAGGGGTCATTTAGTTTTTATGGCAATACGGTTTGACATTTTTAGCAATGAGATTATTGGAGCAAATAATGTTTAACTAAGGGGGAAAATTTTTACGACTATCTTAAAAGTAGAAATAATTAGAGGGCGTGATTAAATTTTGTAAAGATTCGGAGACATTAATTAGAGTTATTTTATGTGGTAGTAGAGTTGGGCATTTTCAACGAGATCATATAATATAATAGTTAAAACTAGAAAAGGCAAGAAGAGCTAAATGCTTCATGAAGATATTTGGGGGGGGGGGGGGGGGGGAAGGGGTGTTACTTCTGTGTATAAGAGTCAGGGGAAGTAGGGTGGACAAACATGGCAAGGGGAGAACATTATTTCAGTTTCAGACTTCGGGAGTTCAACGGATGGATTACAGAATCAGGGTGGTCTTCATCAGGAAGAATCATGTACTGGGACGCCGGGTGGTCGTTCTCGAGATGGCAGGGGTTTCTCCAGACGATTTCGTAGTGCGGCTCAGATGTTGATCGGCTACATTTCAGGTTGTGCGTGTGATGTTCGTGCTTTAGGTCCCGTGTTTGTTGGCTCATTCGACAGGGATGTTTTGTGTCGCCTTGGAGTCGCATCAAACCATCGTGGGTGTATGGTACAGGTGGAAGAGAGCGCTTCTGAGAATGATAAGGAAAAAGGGGCAGTTAAAGTTGGATATTGATGGTTTTTATGAAGGTGTATATAAGGGACATATAGAGGACATCGCGGCTTGCCAACACATCTCGAACCGGGACGTTGGGTGGTCTTCCTCGGGCCCGGAGGGTGTCCATAAGCCGAGACCTGGCGGAACTGTACTCGGTGCACGCCCAGACTATGTGCTCTATATCGTGATAACCGTCGCCACAAGCGCAGATACCACTCTCCACGAGCCCAATACGTCGGAGATGTGCATCCAGCGTGTAATGGTTCGCCATGAGTCGGGACATCACACGAATGAAGTCACGACCCACATCCATCCCCTTGAACCAAGGTTTCGTCGATACCTTAGGGACTATCGAATGTAGCCACCTTCCTAGCTCCCCATTGCTCCACGAGGTTTGCCAACTTTCGAGGGTTCTCTGATGAGTAATACTGAAAAATTCGTGGAAGCAAATTGGTCTTTCAAAAACGTCACCTTCAATGGCACCCACCTTAGCTAAGGAGTCCGCCTTCTCATTGCCCGGAATGGAGCAATGAGAAGGGACCCACACCAAGGTAATCTGGAAAGATTTGTCAGATAAAGCACTCAGTAGCTCCCGTATTTTCCCCAAAAAATACGAGGAATGCTTTCCATGTTTCATCGAGCGAATAGCGTCAATAGAACTCAGACTATCCGAGACGATGAAGTAATGGTCTGCGGGTAATGTGTCAATGACTCCAAGGGTATACTGAATAGCAGCTAGTTCTGCGGCGTAAACTGAAGCAGGGTCACTGAGTTTGTAGGAGGCGGTGAACTTTTGATTGAAAATACCGAAGCCAGTGGACCCTTCGAGGTTTGATCCGTCAGTATAAAACATCTTAGAACAGTCGACTTCTCGGAATTTATTATAAAAAATATTTGGAACCACTTGTGGGCGTATGTGGTCCGGAATTCCAATAATCTCATCTTTCATGGATGTGTCGAAGAAAACAGTAGATTCAGAAGTATTTATGAAATGCACACGGTTGGGATTGTAAGAAGAAGGATTAATATTTTGCGCCATGTAGTCAAAGTACAGGGACATAAAACGGGTCTGAGAATTGAGCTCAACAAGCCTTTCGAAATTTTCAATCACGACCGGGTTCAAGATATCGCATCGAATGAGCAATCGATATGAGAGTTCCCAAAATCGATTTTTCAGCGGGAGAACGCCCGACAGGACTTCGAGACTCATCGTATGGGTCGACTGCATGCACCCTAAGGCGATACGCAAACAACGATACTGAATTCTTTCGAGTTTGATGAAATGTATGTTCGCGGCGGATCGAAAGCAGAAGCATCCGTATTCCAGTACCGACAGTATCGTTGTTTGATACAACCTAATTAGGTCTCCTGGGTGGGCACCCCACCACGTTCCGGTTATTGTACGAAGAAAGTTGATCCTTTGCTGGCATTTCTGTTTCAGATACCGAATATGGCATCCCCAAGTACCTTTCGAGTCGAACCAGACCCCTAGATATTTTACTGTGAAGACCTGAGCTATAGTTTGACCCATTAATAGAAGCTGTAGTTGTGCTGGTTCACGCTTCCTAGAAAATACAACTAGCTCAGTTTTCTCCGTGGAGAATTCGATACCCAGCTTAATAGCCCATGCAGACAAATTGTCCAAGGTATTCTGTAATGGTCCTTGTAGATCGACAGCTTTGGGTCCCGTAACAGACACCACGCCATCGTCTGCAAGTTGTATTAACGTGCAGGAATTGTCAAGACATTCATCAATGTCGTTGACGTAGAAATTGTATAACAGGGGGCTTAGACATGAGCCCTGGGGAAGGCCCATGTAGCTAAATCGTGATGTCGATAAGTCACCATGCGAAAAATGCATGTGCTTTTCCGACAACAAGTTTAGTAAAAAGTTGTTTAAAGTCGCTGAAAGACCATGCTGGTGCAGCTTCTCTGAAAGAATGTTGATAGAAACTGAATCAAAAGCCCCCTTTATATCTAGGAACACTGATGCCATCTGCTCTTTACTAGCATAGGCCATTTGAATTTCGGTTGAATCATTCGTCCCTTTGCCTTTGCGAAAGCCAAATTGTGTATCTGACAGTAAGCCATTTGCTTCGACCCAATTGTCGAGGCGGGATAGGATCATTTTCTCGAACAACTTCCGGATACAAGATAGCATTGCGATCGGTCGATACGAATTGTGGTCGGAGGCTGGTTTTCCTGGTTTTTGGATGGCGATGACCTTCACTTGCCTCCAATCGTGTGGGACAATGTTAGCCTCAAGAAACTTATTAAATAAGTTCAACAAGCGTCTCTTGGCAGAGTCTGGCAGATTCTTCAACAAGTTGAATTTGATTCTGTCTGGCCCTGGAGCTTTATTGTTACACGACAAGAGAGCAAGTGAGAACTCCACCATCGAAAAAGGTGTTTCGTTCGCGTTATCGTGACGGGACGCGGCGCGGTAGATCTTCTGTGCCGGGGCGGAATCCGGACAAACCTTCTTGGCAAAATCGAATATCCAACGGTTTGAATATTCCACGCTCTCATTAGTACTGTTTCGATTTCGCATACGTCGGGCTGTTCCCCAAAGAGTGCTCATCGATGTTTCTCTCGTTAATCCGTCGACGAACCGGCGCCAATAACCGCGTTTTTTGGCTTTCATCAAACTCTTCATTCGCTTGTCTAACGTCGCGTACTGTCGAAAACTAGCGGGTAACCCGTCGTTCCGGAAGGTCTTAAACGCGGCGGCCTTCTCTGCGTACACGTCTGAGCACTCTTTATCCCACCAGGGATTGGGAGAACGTTTTTGTATGTTCGCGCCGGGTACTGGCTTAGTCTGAGCTTGATTCGCGCTGTCGAGAATCAAGCCAGCCAAAAAGCTGTACTCTTCCTCCGGAGGAAGTTCTTGAGTAGATTCGATGTTGTCGGATATCGCGGCAGCATAGCTCTTCCAATCGATATTTCGTGTGAGGTCATACGAAATATTGATTGTTTCCAATGGCCTTGAGCCGTTATTGATTGAGACTATGATCGGCAGATGGTCGCTACCGTGGGGATCAGGGATTACCTTCCACGCGCATTCTAACTTTAGCGAGGTCGAGCAAAGGGATAAATCTAATGCGCTTGGGCGCGCTGGTGGGGGAGGAATCCGTGTCATTTCACCCGTGTTTAGAATTGTCATGTTGAAGTTGTCGCAAATATTGTGAATTAAAGAGGAACGGTTATCATCATAAAGGCAACCCCATTCCGTACCGTGAGAGTTAAAGTCGCCTAAAACTAGTCGCGGTGCAGGCAGGGATTCTATGATGTCATGTAGCCGGCGATGCCCAATCGCGGTGTTGGGGGGAATATATATGGAAGCTATGCAAAGATCTTTGCCTTTGGTTGTTACTTGACAAGCGACAACTTCAATACCTGTTATCGAGGGAAGGTTAATTCTGTAGAAGGAATAGCGCTTTTTGATCCCCAAAAGCACTCCTCCATAGGGGGTGTCTCGATCCAGGCGAATAATATTAAAGTCGTGGAAGTTGAGATCTATGTCGGACGTTAACCAAGTTTCACATAATGCAAATGCATCGCAACTCAAATTATTTATTAAAATTTTGAAGGAATCGATTTTCGGGATGATACTTCTGCAATTCCACTGTAGAACAGTGATCAAATCCGTGACCTCGTTCGATGAGTTAGCCATCGAGGGATACAATCGCTGAAAGGAGGGGCCATTTAGCAGTCAACTGCTTCAAAAATGTTCTTACTGTAGGGAGAAAAGCTAACATAAGACTTTTAATAGGATCAGTTATATTGAAAGTTTTTATTATCCAGTCCACAATGTCCGAGAGTTTGATAATTCCAGTGCCGCGATTATTCTCGAACTGAAACAGAGGAACACTTGGGATTTTTGATGTTCCGGGAAGTGCTGGGAACTCCTTCTCTGAGTTTAATCCTCCGAGACCAGGAGCTAATTGCTTCGGTTTGGTTGCAACACTTCCAATAGATGTGACTTTCTGAGTCCCGTCAAGGGATACCTTCTGGCCTTTACAACGAACTTTAGGAGAGGAAATGTTCCTCCTCTTCCTATAACTTCTAGGCGCCCTAGTAGATGTTCCCTCTTGTGGGTCATCAGCCTCGCCCTCGTTAGGAGGCAAGTGAGCATAGATGTTTGTTGAGGTTGGTGGTGTAGCTTTCTTTAGCATTTCTGCAAAAGAACGTTCGGATCGTCCAGCAAGGGAACGTTTTAGTTTATCCCCGCGTAGTTTGTACGCGGGACATGCCGAGATATCATGCAGATTCTCTGCACAGTAAGGACACTTCTCAGCATTCTTACTGCACGAATCATCTAGATGATTCTCCCCGCATTTTCCACAGCGGGCCTTATTGCTCCAATGGGTGGCTGTGTGACCCAATTGTTTACACTTTGTGCAATTCATGACCCGCGGCACAAACAGACGCACAGGCAGACGAACCTTGTGCAAGAGGACGTAATTTGGCAAAGCGGTACCAGCGAAGGTCAACCGATAAGAGTTTGATTGGGGGTACGTTTTTGAACCATCCCCCGCAACTACTACTGAGTGCAAACGCTTGCACTCGAGTATTTTCACTGGCTGAAGTAAGCGGTCTCTGAAACGGCCAACCCCGTACTGCAGCAGATCCTCGCATGTCAAACTGTCATCGGTGACAACGCCTTCAGACTGTACTTTCACAGCTGGAATATACACGTGATAGTCCTTCGTAAAGTGCTCGCAGCAAGCAATATCGTTTGCCTGCTTTGAGTTAGTCAGCACGACCCTCAGCCTGTCTGAGCGGACCTTTTTATTTCGATCACAGCCGAGAACCGTTCCGTCAGGTCTTTTGAAATCTGTAATAGATTCAGCGATTTTGTTTTGGGCCGAAAGAAGACCACAAAGGGACCGGTCGAGAGCTCTGGATATTGTTTGGGTCGGGGGAGAGCCTTAGGAGTCGACTCGATCTCCATTTGGCCATCCGGGGAGGAAGCCATCGACACCGTCAATGCACGGGGTCAGCACCCGCGCAGACGGGAAAAAGCCGTAAATGTATCAAAAAGGTAGATTTCACTTATCTGTATACTCGTTTCCCACGACGCACCAGTCCAGCTTAAATAGCTGGTTATTGTTCAATCCTCGCTTTACGAACAAGAGGTTGAGGAATGTGGCCTAACGGTTAACACACGCACAAAAGAATAAAAGTCCAAACCTCGAAGAGGCAGAGAATGGCAAAATAACCTTGAACGCGGATTACTGCACTGTTCTTTTTCCAACAGACCGAAAACAAAACACTTCTATCTCGATCGAGCGATGCGTAGAGACTGCCTGTCCTAAAGGGGTTATGTATATTGTACTGAGCCAAAAAATCGATTTTTTTTTTGAATCGAAATGAAGTTTATACTTTACTCAAATTTCCAACGCGACTGAGACCTAAAAATCAACGCTTTTTCTGGAAAAAACGCGATACTAGCAGTGACACCATTCAAAGAAAATCAACAGTGAATATTTCCAGACTTGGTTTTATTTCCTATTTAAGAACTATTGTGTTTTTTACATCCTAGATTGCATGATTCAGTGATCGAAACCCAAAACTTCATGAAGTATTTGAAATTATTAAATTAAAATTTGTGTTTGCTATTGAAATTGACAAAATGATAGTATCACCCCTTTGACGATTGTTTACTTTTTCGGTCCCACCTATCAGCATTGAAGTATCGCCCTTACGTTTTTTTACAATACCAATTTTACAATTGGTGGGGGTTTGGTGAAAATCGATCTCACTGTCCAAACGGCATAATTCAGAAACCGTAATTTTTGAAGTTTTTAAATTATGCAGAATTAATATTTCAGAAAATAGTAACAGAGTTCGTGTTTTTAGCGAATTTGTTGAGACTTTATTGTAGTCATGAATATTAACCTGAGAAAATTCACCATAAATACTTCTTGGACGATATACCGCCAAAATTATTTTATCAAATGATGCGCTGTTTAACGTTTGTAAAACTCATCGAAGATACTAAACCTCCGAAATTGGCGGTTTCAAAATGATGTTATCTTGACCTTAAATTATTGTTTTTGAACATTTGACCTATACATATAATTGGTCATACAACAAAAATCAAATTCTCATCAAAATCGATCAGGACTTGCTAGAGTCGAATGGAAATCGTCATTTCTCATAAATTTCTCTCTACATTCGGAAAGTATTATCCTCGATATTAATCATATTACGTTTTCGTCTCAACTCGACGCATTCCCAAAATGAAAACCTGTTCTAATCCACCTAGTGGTGCAATTGTGCTTTTCTCATTTGTCCAGACTACGATTCCATGGCGGGTTAGGTTCAATACAATGGTGGAAATGAATATTACATGTTCAGTACGATTTGCACATACGTACAATGGATCGACAGCCACGACCTTGAGATACTATGTGATACTGAAACATCGCTTGACCGCCGCTGGTTTCAAGCGATGTTTCAGTATCACATAGTAAGATCCGGGAGGTCCGGGTCCTGCCGAAAATTTTCAACTTGTTAAGAAATTTTAAACTAGTTTTAATTTTAAAGTAGCAACCACTCACTGCATACTCCCTCCGGGCCGGCAGGATTGACGATTTTTAGAGTGATTGCATAACCTTTCTATATGAGAAAGGCAAAAATGTACCAAAGTCCAAAAAAATCAATTTTTGTCAAGCATTATTTTTTTCGAGTTTACATCAAATCTCGATGTTTCATGCATTATAAAGTCATTTGGCATCAAAAATACAAATTTGATTTTGAAAATTTTTCATTTCAGTTTATATGGGAATTGGCTGTGTGATTGCACTCTTCAACTCGTAACTCCGGAACCAGAAGTCCAATCAATAAAAAAATCAATTGCAGCCGATGGGAAGGATGTACCTTTCCTTTGAGACTAACTTTGTGCAAATCGATCCAGCCATCTCTGATTAACAGAGGTCACATTTTTTTCCACATACACACATACATACACACAGACCTTTTCCGATCTCGACGAACTGAGTCGATTGGCATATGACACTCGGCCCTCCCGGTCGGGATTAGATTGACGAATTTTAGAGTGAATGAGAAAGGCAAAAACATTTTTAGCAAATGTTGAAAGTTATGCATTTTTTTGGTGCGCAGTTCTATGTTTCATAGACATAAATCAATTTTAACTTCGCTTCCTATTAAATAAAGACCCTTATCACAGTACATATCTACAAAAACGAGCTCAATTTGAAAAGAAATCTGAGGATTATGATTGATTACAGAACTCTGGAATTTTCTATTGGAATGTTTTCAGGTAGGATTTTGATATTGATGCAATTAGACAACTGTGAAATCAAGACCAATAGATCAGTTACATATCAGGACCCATTCCGACAATTTATCAAAAGTCCTCATGATGTTTAGAACAACAGGATATCAATGTACGGATCAGATAATTGTTATTGTAATGTTGAATTAAATCAGTCAGCATCAATAAATTTTCAACTTCAATCCATTTTTTGTGGGGGGGGGAGTTGCATGGTGTTAAACCCCAAAACCTTCTCTTGGCTACGCCGTTGCTTGGAGTTATTTATTTCGCTTTCATTTTCCTATATATTTCAAATCGATCCGATGGTTATAAGTTAGAAAAATTGCAGTCAGAAGGTTCGTACAAATGAACATTTTTGCACTGATAAGTTATCAAGTTCCTTCCAGACAACTTGGAAGTGTTCGGTGATTATTTCTAGCGGTTGTAGATAGTAAAATGAAATACAAAATTCGTTTTATCGAAATAATGTTTGGCTTATTTGAATGGATTATTACTATATTGAACCATAAATAGGCGACAAAGAATAATCCACAAACAACAAGCCATAACTTTTAAAGTATTCAAAATAGATATTTGAAGTCTTCAGTAAAGTTATTCGCAAAAGTAAGAGCTACAAATTTGCTGAAGGCATCATTTCGATATAGTCACTTCCAAGAAAATTTGTGAAAATATCTCACTCATAGGGGGATTAATTAGCAAAAGCACAATGCCAAAAGAAAGGGCATATTGTCTCCATTAAATTCACCGAAGATACTATTGACCTAAATTAAGTCGTTTTGGCGTTAAAAATAGATTACATGTTTTTGGTCATATTTCTGGCAATGGGAAATGATTAAAATCTTTCGTCCGCATTTAATGTTAAATATCTCTTTTGATAATAGTCCAATTTCAACAATCTATAGCTTGTTCGAAAGGTATTCGTTAAAGCTGTCTAAAAACAGATAAATTGTCAATCTATATTGTCAATTTCGGCAGATAATTCAAAAAAACTGCAAAAAACGCCATTTTTACGCATTCAAACATTCATATCTTGGAAACTAAACATCAGAATCAAAAACAAATTAATAGCGTTCATACTGTTTTTTAGTTCTTTCATTTAAAATTGGTTTGGATAAGATCGGTTCAGCCATTGCTGAGAAACATGAATGAGAATTTGTCCGTTACATACACACACACACACAGACACACACACACACACACACACATACACACACACAGACATTGTCCCAAATCGTCGAGCTGAGTCGATTGGTATATAAGACTCGGCCCTCCGGGCCTCGGAAAAAATCTTGAAAGTTTGAGCGAATTCTATACATTTCTTTTATAAGAAATGTAAAAGGAGTATTTTTTGTTTGCCCATTTGAGTGATATTGTTATTGCAAAGAACCCCATTTCAACTAAAAAAGTGCCCATAACTTTTCAACGAAAATAGTTAGATATGTGGTGACATAAAACAAATTATTCGCCTTAAAGTAATCTTAATGTTGTACGAAGACTACTTCGGTTTCAAATCACTACCGCAAAAGTTATGTGAATAAAACAGTTTTTCTAAGAACACCCTAACCTTTGATTTTAAATTTGGTGTAAATTGAAAAGTATGACAGTTAAAGCTTACATACCTTAAGCAAACTTTTCCGAAATTTATCGTTCTGCAACGTTGCTGAAGGTCGTATGGATCTAGCTAGAATGATTAACAAGTTAATTTTTTGATCTCGGTAAAATTATAACCACCCCTGCGGTTGTTTTCACAAAAACCAAAGGGCTCACAAACTACGAAAACATCTCCAAAGACTTAATAAGGCTTAGTGGATTAGTTTTAGTAAAATTTCAAAATTTCTGATAAATTGGCATTCTGGATCACTTTGCTGTGATTAGTAAAACTATGTTCTATGAGCCGATTATTATCGTCTTATATCTTGTTATTCCGCCACAACCATATGAAATATTGCACAGATATTCTGAGCTTATCAATATGTTAGCTCGAGAATCAATTTATGGTTAAGCCACTTTAAAAGCACTCAGCAAACGCGAGGATAGGCCTAGTAGTATAATAGGTTATTCAGAAATATGATGGTTCACATTATCAACATGTTTTTATCGACACACTACTTTAATCAAAACAAACTTTTTGCATCCAGCACACAGGAAAGAATCCATCAGTGCTGCCAAACTGAAACATATACTTGAAAATATATTGTAATGCCATTTCATGTATAAATAATCAATTATTTCAAGTCATTTAACTGATTGCTAATTGCGGATCGGGACAATGCAATATTTGATGTGAAACTAGTCATTACCAGTTGTTAGCTTTCGCATCATTATTTCCTGTGAGTGCAATACTGGGCACTCTTCTTCTAGCAGCTGATGAGGTTTTTTCATGTGCGTGATATTGACGTTTGTTCCAATCGGCTGACAAATGTAGAATGCTTTGTTTTACAAATCATGCGTTGGCGTCCATGATCTGGATGCCTAGTTAGAATCAACGCACAAGTCATACCAAATGTTTTGATTTCATTAGTTTTCATCAGCTTAAAATGAGCTCCTTTTCTTGTGGGACATCACGCTTGACTAGGGGTTTGCGTCAATCCGGTGCCAGCTTAGTCCTGTCACTAAATTAGTGTCGGATTCTGATGAGACGAAGTCGGAACACAAATAAATTATCTAATTTAATATATCGTTGTTTAAGAAGCAGTACACTGATATTTTATTTTGAGAAAGGTTGTAGATAGTGAAGCTTCATTTAAAAGTTGTTTAGTCTCTTCATGTCCATGTTGTTTGTGGACAACAACGCTATAACTTTTGACTGAGGGATGAATTGCTCACAAAAACAAGTAATGTGACTATTGTCATTCATTTAAGTATTAACAGTTACAAGGATCAGATCTAGAACTGAAGTTATTGCAATTAGTTTGATTGGATTCCGATGGAGCAGTGCTGCCAGGGACAGTTTGTGTTGGCGACGGAAAATGAATTTTTCATATATCTTCGTTATGTTGCAATATTATTGAAAACTGAAAAAACTTATCAATTTAGACTGTCTTTGGCTACGTTTTTCATGCAATTGGACTATTGCAAATATTCTAGGAGAATTGTATTGAGCATTGCAAGTTAAGCATTGAGAAGCCTCTACCACTGTGAGGGAAGCACTTTTTTAATGAAAAATAGTTTTGAAGCCCTACATGCATTAGAAAAAAGTTGGGCATGAAAGGGCTATAAATAGTGTCGTCCTCTCCTTAATAGTTTCAAAACAGGCTTATCACCCTACATGTTTCATTGCATGAGAGGGTGCTCGCCCAAGCTAACATCCCGAATGTAGCATAGTCAATTCAACGTTCCACTGATTTTAGAAGGAAGGTGGTCAGACTGATTGGGTGGGTTTTTAGTTTAACTTGGGAAGAAGGCTTAATGTCCCCGATCAAAAGTAGTGTTTATTAAGGCAAAAAGTCAAAGAAATCGATCAAAGATGAATAGAATAACCGCACGGAACGTGTGTGCCCGTTTAACCGCAATGCTTCCCATAAATCAAGTTTAAAAATGATCCTTACTCTACATTTTCGAGGCTGTTCAAAAGTAGTATTTCTTATGCCAAAAACTCCAGGAAATCGATTGCATATAGTAAATGACTGCACGAAGTATGTGTATCCATTTTACCCCAATTCTTCTGATAACTCAAGTGCCACTATATTCAATTGATTCCCAAGATTTTTTTCTGTAAGAAATACTACTTTTGATCAGCCGCATTCAACCACTTTCTGAAATGGGTTTAACTTTATATTTTATACTCATAGTTGTAGGAGTAATCGGAGTAAAACGAATACACATGTTTCCGCCGGTTGGTTTGACTATATTCAAAGGATAACCTGAACTTTTGTAGGTACTTATCAACCGCATATAGTATTGTACCGAGATATAAAGACGTCAAACTTTAGTTGTCCGAAGAATTGGGGTAAAATGGGTCTATGCGTTTGGTGATATTATTATTATTATCTTCATTCGTTTTCATGGACATTTTTACATAATGAATATTAACTTTGGTCAACCGCGTTCAGCTTTTTTCTGTGTCATACATTCAGTCTTGAAACCTAAACGAAAAGGGGAATTGGGGCTACACGAGCATGACAGTTTACCCTGCGGTAGTTGTAAATACTAGAGAAGATTTTTTAGACGTTTTTGCATAAAAAACACCTCTCCTGGTAAACGTCATCCAGCCTTTTCAAAAAATGCTGCGTTTTGGGTACATTTTTCCCACTGATCAATAATGCTTTAAAAATTGAAAGAAAAACTGGTTAATGCTAAGATACGACATTTACTAACAAAATAATAACAGGTTATCAAATAAAATAAAATAGGATATTTCTTAACAAAGGGCTTAAATATATTGCTTCAATTTACTATAACTATAGGCGTAGCCTTCACCGACCTTCCCAGTTCCAATTCTAACATCTTTTTCCAATTTTTTTCCCAGATGCTTAACATCTGCTTCGAAACCCGTCTTGGCGTCGGACTTGTACTTAACTATTCTTTTCGAGCCGTCTGGTTCAACAAGCGAGTATTCCCCTTTGACCAAATCTCCGTCACGACTTTCCCATTGGCTCTTGTGATCCCCGGTAAAGTAGTCCTTCACCAGGTATTCGAACTCATATTTAGGGTATTTGTAATACGTTACGTCAACGTTATTTTGTTCGCCACCCGCGTATTTTCCATTTTTCTGTTGACCTCTCAATTCTCCCTGCTGCTGATTTCCGTCTTGCTGAATATTTTTCGAATCCCTTTCCTGCTTAGTTCCGTCTTGCTGACGTCCTTCTGAACTATCTTGCTGTATCTGTTGGCCATCCATTTCCTCATTTCCAGCTGCCAGTTCCGTTTCGACACCTTCTTCTTCTCCGGTCGTGCCCTGCTCTGCTGCGGTTTCCATCGCCAGCACCATTCTACCGCCTTCTTGATTATTTTGATTTATCCCGTTCTCATTTTCCTGAACTTTTTGAAGATTATCCGAGTCTTTCGTTTTGGGTGGAATATGCCTGACACGAGTGTAGTATCTTTGCTGAGTGTAGGCTAAGCTCGGTACGATTCCAAGAAGGACAGCAAACACGATCACTAAAGGCTTCATAGTTTTAATAAAGTCTAACAATGACAACGATAAACTTTTCCGTTAGAGAAGCACTTTGAAACTGACGCACTTTTCTCCGGTAGGTTTTTTATTTATACAAAAGTCTGCAAGTAGCGTTACATAAAATTTCGTTCAAATTACTATATATCGTAAATCAATAATGAAATTAATGAAGAGAAGTGAACATGACCGAACGGCTCTGTTCCCCTTAACGAGTCCGTTTCTATTTCGGCTAAAGTGCGTAAATTCTGTCAGTTTGTTACCGTGAATCAAGTCAGACACCTCGCCGGCCGGCCGGTTTTCTTTTGTAACTCGATCGACGCCCAGCGGCAAACTTGGCAAGCAAGCACCTCCCGATCAGCATGTCAATCAATATTGTGTTCGATAAGTGCCGATGTGAAGGTACACCTGTTAACGTTGTGTTAACAGTGATTGTTGCTGCAAGTGAAGCGGAATCGGATTGCAGATCAGACGCCGTTCCTTACACTGCTGACGCCGGGTAAGACAATGGGTATCGGAGTGGTTCTATACGCGTTATTATAAGTGATAGTATTGGTGTAAACCATACGCTTCGAAGAAAGGGTTTTGCTATCGAACATGTAGCTTTGCGTGTTATCACTAAATGAGTTGATTTGCAGCAATTTGTCGGTTTGTGTATTCTATTGATGGATGATTGTTTCGTTTGATGTCGAAGAACTGATGTTTTTGTTAAGCACTTAACAAATAGATTAGAACAGGATATATAAAACCATGAATTATAACCTATTGTTGTTGACGATTTAATTATTGAGGTGCTGGAGGCCAATTAGGATGTATGAGAAGTAAAATCTGCTTTCAATCTCTTTTCGGATTCATGGTGTGACGATCAAACGAGATTTGTTCTTCACACATGCATCTCTCAGCTACTTCAATTTGACTCTACGACTCAAGACCCACGTCCGCTACATCCAGCTTTCGAAACTCATTAATTGACATAATATATGTACGAAAATTTGCACCATATTTTCCCACAAAAAAACTCATCATCAACTAATGAATTTGATAGAGTGGTGTCATGCTGTGACCGAAATGGGTTCCAATCATCATTGATGGTAATGCAAACGCTCGTCGCATAATTTGAGGCAGAATATATAATAATGTTATGGGCTCTGAAATGATGAATTACAAATTAACCTATGTTAATCTATCTATGTATCTTCATCTTTATTCATCGTACCCATTTGTTAGTGCAAGGTTTGCTATCTTTGTTCACCACATTGCTTCATATGTTATGACAAGCAGGTAGCCAGACATAAATTTCGGTTGGGAGCTCAAGAGTTTTGAAGTACAATAACGGGTTTTAAAACATCTACTAGAAATAACGCTTCGATATACGCTGGAATCTGTTTGCGCTGATTTTTTCAAGTTTTGTGGATCCTGCTAACTTTGGATCGCAAAGTCGTCCAAAGTGTGTTTACTGATAAACTTGAATGACCAGGGCAGTCTTAAGATTACACGGGGCCCCTGGGCACTATTGAACTGAGGGGCCCCTTTAACTGAACAAGTATAAAAAGCTCGAGTATGAGTATGATCAAAAATGATAAGTGGGATTCAAAATATATGGAGAACAAAGTCGATTTCAGATTTCCACAACCAGGTGTCGTTGATAGTGTCCAAATATTCTCGAAAATTGCTAGATGTTCTGAGAAAATCCCAAAAAGTTATTTGTTTTCCTGACCTATCCGACTGAACGGCCTATAACACACTATATGCGGTGGTGGAGGTTTAAACTCAGGTGAACTGCGTACAGTGTAATGGACTGACCAACTACGCTATAGCGAAGATTGCATATCAAGAAGACTGGCAACTCTATCCAGAACCTTGAGACAGTAACAGCAACGCCACTTGCGGGTAAAGGTTGTATTTCCCATAGTGATGCACACACACATATACACTTTTACATTAAGCTTCCTACCTTCCTCCAATAGAGGCGCTGTAACCTCTGTCGCTTCTCGTTTGTATGGGGGAAGGAATGAAATATCAGTCTTCTTAATATGTAGTCTTCAGCTATAGTCTGCTCAGACGGTGTAATCTGTCCTTCATAGTTGCAAGACGAGAATTATGACAACAATGTCATCGTACACACTCCAAAATATGTAACCATAATCGAAGTGCATTGCTGTTTATAAGTTCTGTGATACTTGATGTAGTTTGCATATGTTCATTTACATTGTTTCGTTTAGTGTTGTTCTTGATTTGATAGCTTCTTGATGTTCCTGATACGATGAAACAAAACCAGTGGTTTTCAACCTTTTTCGTTCTATGTACCCTTTTTTGAATATCGATCCTTATGATGTACCCTTTTCTGTTTATCTTTATTATCCTCTCAAAAATGATGATAAAATGATGGTTTTCATGATTTTCAATTGGATAAAAACCATAATTTTCCAATTAAAAACCTGTACCTAAGCACTATCAGTAAGCATCTCAATTCTTGACACACTGAAACGATATATAAAGACAAAATTCCGACGGCAATGTTAGGATAACAAGTTTAAATTTATTCCGCGTAATTCACCTCCTACGACAGTCTAATTTACCCCAGGGGGTGAATTCACTCCGGTTGAAAACCACTGAATCCTTGAAATCAATCGATTCATCGCCTTGAAATTCGCGCGCATTTTTGCACGAATTTTTGTTACATATTCTGACAGACGTTTTGTGAATACGTTTGTTCTGAATGGTTTGAGGAGGCGTAGAAAGCGAAGCGGTGCATTTTAATTACAGTATCCCTACAGAAAAAAAATATGTTTCGAAGACAGCTCTGGTGGTTGAGCGGCAAGCCTGAATGTTTCTGTGCTCAGTGGGTCTGGGTTCATTCCCAGTAGAAGTCTTTGAGATCTTTTGATTTGAAAAAAATCTTATTGATTCGAGTGTGTATCTTCGTCGCGAGTGGTTTACTCTCGTAGAGCTCCCTTCGTGTCGGTTAATTTTCATCATTTTTGGCACAGTTTACTGTCTCCCGGTTGTCAAAAGTGTTAATAACGGTGCAATTTAACAATTATACAGAGTGAAGTGGTTTATAAAAGCATTTTTCGGCCTATTTTCGACAGACGCGAGTGGTGACTGTTTGTGAAAATTGAATTCCGGCGAATGAAAAAATATCTTTTCTTCGCATTACGGGCCGTCGATTCCCGATGCACGGACAATGAAAGTGTACAGAAAACATCTAGAAACACAGTGTACATTGTGGGAATGGTGAAAATGGTTTTTCAGAGAAAAAAATTCGATCCGAAAAGTGAAAAAATATGGCAATAAAAAAAATTGACATTCAAATAATTTGCGTTTCACCAACGACTAGCGACTACCAGGTGTCGCCCAAAATTCTTCGCCCGAAAAATAGGTGGCAAATCAGCCGGTCGGTGCTCAGCTAATTTCGTCCGCGTCCCTTGTCACCTTTTTTTTATTGATTGTTTCATCGGCGGTGCTATCTTTAAAAATGAGCCGCCTTGGATATTCAACTGTGTTTTTTTACTGTATTATTTTATTGCAAATGAGTAGAGGTTTTGAGTCTTTTATATTCGGGATTGCGTATATTTTGTCGCATGTAAATTTTGGGTGTTCGTTGATGTGATGGCGCTGTAAGGGAACACGTATCTGCCGGTCGGCGAACTTTTCTTTGGACTGAGCAAACTAATTTTTATGTTTCTTTAGGGTTTGTTTTACCAACGGGGGAACTGATTCACAGAGCATTCAATGTGCTTTGGGAAAACACATGGCCTTATTTGAGTGGAATGATGACTTCAATCATGTATAAGGTTTGAGCATTGACAATTCGCGAGAGGGATCGGAGACCGGTTGGCAATTACCTTCAGTAATGTCAGCACGAAGAATAAGTGTTTTGCTGTCATTTTCATTGCTTAGTTTTCTATTCTATCGCATGTCTCCACGCGAGTCTAAGTCTATTGATGACATTTGGTCCTTAGACCGGCGACGACTGGGATCAGCCTTCTGCCGATAGTAGCAGAATGAGAGTATGCGATATAGCCGAGAAAACAATACCGTAAAAGTTGTTCGGAAATTAGCGCCAATAAGACTTTAATTTGACTAGTATCGATGATCGCGGGTCAATACGTACTGAAAATTCGCCGCGTCTGTTTAAATGAATCTAATTTCAAGTTCCGTTATTGGTAACAAGCCCGTGCATCAGGTTAACGATCCTCTGTATTTCCCTTCAATGTTCGATATAATCGTTCGTATACGTGTATTTCACAAACAATCCGATATTAGAAATAGGAAATACTTTCGTTGATTTATAACATCTAGAGCTATCATAACTCTCTGTCTGTATAACGTTTTATCACTCGGTAGTTTGCAACCCAAAAAATATATCGTAGAAAAGGAATAGCGAAATTAGTCTAAATAATGTCGCAATAAATAGTGATCCGGCCCATTACACAGATAAGATTAGCTTTTCTAAGCAATACTCCCACGATCGGCTGTGTGGCTGTGAAATTGCTTTTGTTTAGAAAACATAGGATACTCTCGGTAGATCTTATTTTTCGAGCGATCGTGTTCTCGAAAACTAACTGAACTACTACCTAATAAACTATGCTATATAAATCGCATCGCTTGCTTGGAGCGAATCCTAGACCCTATTCACTTCCAAACCACCAACTCCGCGATACCTGTGGAAGATTCTGATGAACCTTCTGTATAAGATTCCTCAATTTATTCAAACGATCGCCGGGTAAAATCAGCACCGACACGATAGAAACCACGAATATTATTGAAAAATATAAACAGTGCTCCTTATAGCCGGCTATCCGGAGTTCAAGATGCTTATTTTGCTAATCGTATTAATACAACAAATGATAAATTTCCCGAATTCTCGGCAGCCGGCTGCCCAGAGCAATTATTACATGATAACGCTATTGGCACACTTACTAACAACTCTCCCCATCCCGTGATACATGTGGAGATGCAGAGGATTCCTCGGTCTCTAGTAGCAACATGTATCGGACTAACATTCCTTCCTTTCCCAGAAGATCTGCATTCGGACGTGGCCGGCATCGGTATTGATCAGCATGCAGGGATCAGAATAGATTGTACAATGTGGCTCATCATGTTATTCCCAAGCATGTTGTTCCAATGAACATTTTGCAACCTAATTTGGTTCTGGTCAATAACGGAGTAGCAACTACGGGCGGATGGTGGATCCGCTTCTAAGGTGTCGGTGCTAGGAACCCAATGCGGAAAGAGACCCATGGACAATAAATTCGAATTCCGACAATAATTAGCAAGTTTTCGACGTTTCGGATTCTCTTTATCAGTAACTAACAACATCTTGGTGCCATATAGATGATAAATTCCAACTATCACTAAAATTGGCACTAGTTAGGCGCCAAAACCATCTAACTGGTACCAACACGGTACTAGTTACAAATGAAGAAAATCCGAAACACTAACAACTAACTTTACGTTCGGTAGTTTGCCATCAGCACAAAAAATTGGATAGACCAAAAAAAAGAAGCTTACAAATTACTCGAATCTATAAATAAAAGCGGAACGGCATGCAGTCATATGGTAGAATAAAACAGGAGTTGTATATTCATCCGGCGTTTCGGCTCATGTATTTTACCTTCTTCCGGGAATCATAGATATCTGTCAGGCAAAATAATATGAGCCGAAACGTCGGATGAATAGACAACTCCTCCTTTATTACACCATGCCGAACAAAATAACATTGAAATTCAAATCAGTCGACCTGACTAACTATGAGCGGAACAATTCGTTTCAATGTCAGGAATGTTGAACAGTTGAAACAAGTCAACTTTTGGGCGCTTCCACGTGAATTCGTCGATTGACAGACCTGAATGTGCCGAAGAAACAAATATGTTGCCATATTCGCAGATCGCTTGCCAAACAAGGTTTTCTGGTTAGTTGGCTAAGGTCCGGTGCCGCTTCCATACTTTATATACGTGGTCTACCAAACGGTACATTGTTGTTGTTAACAATAAATTGAAACTTGAATCCAAATGTTGGATTGACGTTTGAATCGGTTCAATAGCCATGCAGTGCCTCGTTTCGATCAAATGGGATACGCTGTGCGGTTCATAGCTGCTACCGATCTATTCTTACCCACACGCTAAAAGGTTATGACCAATTGAGTGCGACTATTTTTTTAAAATATTATCTTTAAAATGATTTTATATTTATCCTAAGTGTTGGGCCCCCAGAATTTCGGGGCCCCTGGCCCAGCGAGCCCATGCGTAAAGACGGTACTGTGAATGACATACCAAGCAAATGGAATTGGAAAATGCACCACAGCGGGTCACTAGATGTGTGAACTGCTAAAGCTACCAGTACACTACTTGTTATAGCGATAAATATTTGAAATCTTTCGTGAAATAAATTTGAACTCTTCGAATATTTGATCAAACACAGTTTGTCAAACTTTTTATTCGTGCTTTTCCAAGCGATTATTTGTCAAATAGTGCACCTACCCGTTTGTCAAAACGCCCGTGCGCAAGGGGAGGTATTTGGGGGTTTCAACCCCTCTCATGAGAGTTTGGAATTACTTTTGAAAATTCCTTTACTTCCTGAACAGGAATAAAAGTTTTATGCTTCGAGCTGTTTGGACATACAATGTTATTTGATTTTGGTCATTCTAGGAAAAGTCCCCACATGTTTCGATATTAACAACAATGGTGAGTAGATCGGTTACATAGCAAAGGTGAGTCAGCGAATTAACAACAACGGCTAAAGAGAGAAAATAACGAACCTTCTACTCGAACTCGGAAAAAAATTGTGCATCATTTTCTAGAGAAATTTTGCCGTAGGTGATCTCTGGTATCGGGAGAAATTCCGCCGCCGAGAAACTCTCAGCACCAGCTAGTAGATAATTAGGAACGTGTATCGCCAAAAAGGATAAGGAACCGTGGGAAGATAGTTGTAAAGAGATTTACATCGTTATGTTCGACATATATGGATCTGTTCGCGTTTCGGCAGTTGACAATATACATGTAGCTGACCTGAATAAGTCAGTTATACCACGAAGGTTGGACAGTAATCAAGAAACAGTTTAATGCAAAAAACGCGAACGATTAACGCAAAATAAAAAGAGTAAGAGCACAATCCATCCTGAAGTAATACCAAACGGTGGCCTCGGAAAGATGAGGATTGGGTGGAACAATAGGTTTAGGTTTAATCGGTAGGCTTACTACAAACCACCACTGTAAGCATCCGGCACTACCATAGGCCAGCGAACGGTGGTGTCTGATCCGGACTCCTTCTCAATAACAGACATTATCCCAATTTGTCTAATCAAGTCGACACAGGACTCAACCCTTCGGGACCCGGAAAAAAACTTGACCATTTAAGAATTTATATACCTTCCTTATTCAAGGAACAAAGAAACCCTCCCTTAAGAATTTTCTGCGCACTGGTCTGGTCAAAACATCAAACAACGTAACGCTGCAGTTTTTAAAACTTTTCGAGAAGAAGTTTGACAAACATGCTTGGGAAAAGTTTGCTCTCAAACTCAAGTTTTCAAAAAATTCATAACTCTTGATGGAGTTGGCCAATTTGGATGTTTTATACATCAAACGAACCGGATATTCTTTCAATGAAGACTAGATTATTCTGTCCTTAAAACACCGGAATCGTTCCAGATTGCGTTAGGGTAAGTCGGTTTTGCGATTTGGGGGTTTTTAGTACAGTGAAGACTCGATTTTATCAGCTCCCGATTTGTTATACCCCCCCTTTTGTCAGTTTTGACGTAGCACTACGTCTTTTCGATATGAGAGTGCACGTTGCAAATCCTACAAAAATGGTATGTAACGAAAAGTGGTCCAAATTTAAACACATATAATTCAGCCATCTCACGATAAATTTGCAAATGTTTTTGCACAAATCGTCCCGAAATACTTCTAACAATAGATTCCAACAGATAAACCTAAAGATTTTTGATATTATGGCATTGAAAATTTAAATAATGTACAACCTAGTCAAAATATCGCGCATTTACTCACAGAATATAGCGCGTCCCAAGTCCAGCACGACGGATTTGTGTACCTAGCGCGCTACGCTTCTATGAATGACGTCATCATCGACTATTTTAAGAACGGATTTGGCCAGATGCGCTCAGTTGCCTGTTGAATAGCAGACGGAGCAGATCACTGCGCTGTGTTTTTTACAGCCAGTGTAGCTGAGTTAGAAGTCCGTTACATTGGCTGTGGAGGTACGCTACCCAGTGCCGTCCAACAGGACAGTTTTTAAAATAGGATTTGATTAATTAGTTTAACTAATTTTATCAATTCTGTAATTTAAAAAGGAATTTTTGAATTATACGGAACGTGGTGAATTTGGCACTAGTTGTTTCTTTCGCTCTACCCATCATCATCAGCGTTGGCTCATTTTGCATTGTGCGCTTGGGTTCAATGTTTGAGGCGAATGTGTAGGTAGATAGGGGAACTAGCAATAAAATGAACACGTTAAGCAAAGTCATCATTTTCTAACTAAAAAGTGAATGAGATATTACAATCACCTTCTATGTTTCTTGTTAGACACGTTTTGTACATATCTAGCAAAAATACTTCGTAATAAAACACATGTTTTCAAACATGATTCTTGATTTCAAAACATGTCCAAGAATGAGACATGTTTATAGCGTGTGGGCAAAATGACCATATGGCGGTGGTTAAATGAACAGCTTCTGGTGACCTGCAAAATGTCCTGTATATTTGCATACACACAGGGTATTTTGTAGGCAAAAAAAATTGTTTGTCCTGATACTCACTTATTGCAGTGAACTATCTGCAAGAAGTTCAAATACTATGATGTAACACAATTTTCAGAATAAAATGACCTCAAAAGACCTTATATTCTACATGCCGAATTTAACATCAGTGACAGACATGAATGCCGATTTTGGTTTTTATCATATTAATTTTACATTCGACAGCTTTTTATCAAATGATATAATTTCAATATCCTTTGAATACTTGACAGGTCACGTTTCTGTGAAGTTTGTTCTAAATTTAACAAACATTGATTTGATTTGGCTACCTGTTTTTTTCACGCCCCCCACCGTTCATTTTACCAACAGTCCCCTATATCTAACTGCAGGGTTACGATATTCACAGATTTTTCGGTAATGTTGCAGATTCTTTTTCACAATTTTCGATCACAGATTCTTTTTCACAGATGGCAAATTTTTGGCATTTTGATGAAAATTTTACAGATTTTTGGAAATATTGTATTTTTTCGGAAATTTATCATAGATTTTCAAAGATTTTTTCCCTGTTTTAGTTATCACAGTCTGGTGAAAAGATATTTTTGACCGAAACACAGATTTCAAAGTGGCATCCCTGCTTGTTAGCGGTTGCATGCGTAACCTGCATGTTAGCAATCCGTGCTTTCGTTGAGCAAAGGCGAAAACTTTCTTAGCAAAAAATTTACGCGGATCGATGACAAGCACAACGAAAGTTTATGATTTTCGTTCGATCGATTCATTGATTCATTTCCACTCAGCCGATCCTATTTTGATTCTGATAACAGGTACACACTACAAAACCTATTTATGAATGAATACACTGCCACTCAAAAAACCGTTGCAAAAACGCATCCATACATAAAATTCATTTCATTTGTATGCGTAGTTTAGGAAAGTTACAATAATGGAAAAATATAAGCTTGGTCTATACAAGAGCTGTGAAACTGTGTGCAACCCCATAGGGCTGCCCCTTGTAGTTTTTTGACCCAATTTTGCCAGCCTCATATGAAAATTGGTAGTTGAGAGTTTGATGGGCTCTAGCAGACGAACTAAGTTGAATTTGAGTTAATCCTTTCTTGAGCATATTTTCTTATCTTAGGGATACGAAATATGCAAAAATAAAATTTTTAATTTTTTTTTTAAATTTTGCGCTGTCAGACCCCCTTAAGAATAATTTAAACTAAATAATCAGAAAGGGTTATGAGACTATATCTAGAGACTAAAGAAAAATATTTTTTAAAGAAAGAAAAATGTATGTCCCGATTTTGTCAATGTACCGTTTTATCAACCTAAAATTTACCAAGGGGTTGATTAAAACGGGTCTTCACTGTATTTGCATAAAAATGTTCTAGTGGATTAAACTTATACTGTTTTAAAACTTGTAGGATTTAGTAAACCATCGAGGGTCACTTTTATCAAACAGCCACTGAGCAACATTTCAAAATGATTTAATTTTAGAATTTCAAAATTTTAAAATTTTTAAGCTTTAGAATTTTAAAATTCTAGGATTTTTAAATTAATGAAGTTTCAAATATTTAAATTTCAAGAAATTTAATACCTTGAATTTTAAAATTTCAAAACTCATAAATTCTGGAATTTTCGAAGTTCTAAGTTTTTTAATTTATTATTTTTCTTGTTTTTTTTTTTTAAATTTTTTGATTTCTTTTTTAGTTTTTTAATTCATGTAATTTTTAATTTTCAAATTTTATAATATTTTCCTACCCTAGGATGACGAGTTTGACGGTATTGCAAACGTCATCAAGCATGTTTGTGCATCAGTTTTAACCCTTTGCGACGCAGTATACGTATACGGTCCACCTGCTTCTTCGAAGTTTTTATTGGATTTCTAATTAGCGTTAACATATAAATACAAATTCTTTCTTTTAAACAACTCTTAGGGATGTAAGGAGTACAACTAGCAGAAGAAAAATATGTGAATTTGTTAAATACTTATTAGTTATATACAATTGAAACTGAAAAATCTCGTTTTTTCTACAATAAATTCGGCTGTGTCTGAACTAAAAGTCCTAAAGATCTAAAATCTCAAACATTCAACTAAATAATAGATTTTTTGTAGAATTTTTCGTAGGTCAATTTTTTCGAAAAAGATTATCAAAATATGCAAAAATGGAGTTTATTATTATGTTGATTTATGAAAGATTCTGAGAAACAGGGATAACTCTCAACTAGCATAAAAATAGATTAAGTGGTTTTTGAGATCGCTGATTACGATTCTGATGTCAGAATTCAAAAATTCAAAATGGCACCTACAAAATGGCAACCATTTTTTACGAAATTGCAAATTTTGTAACAGTTAGTATAAAACAGGGTTTTTTGTCGTCGTAGAGTCGCCATATTGGATCCGCCATTTTGAATTTTACATTTCCGACGTCAGAATCAGAATCAGCGACCCCGACAACCCCATTGTAAGTCGTTTTAGGCCAATATAACAGAATCATGAAATTTTGCCAAGCTTTGGTCACTTCTTGCATTCGGTTCGATTCATTCGGAAGATCGGATTGGATAAATTAAGGTACGATTAATTCACTGAAGTACGTGATTCATCCATACCCGGTCAGTATAGCATGAATAAATTCTAACAGAATGCAGTTGTCGTTAATGACGAAACAGTATCATTTGCTGGCATTTAGACGAGCTCAATTTCCATGTATACCAAAAATAATATCGTCAATTTATATACTTCTGATTAATCTCTTAGCGCTTTTTTCCTTTATTTGGCATGTTGTGTTTACCTTTATTACTATATCTTAAATTAGATTCATTCTTCCTTGAATAAGCAAGCGTTCCTGTCGCTAGTGGTACTGCTCGCCAAGTCGGATCGTACGCGCCTCACAACTCTTCACAAATGTTGGCTGACATCTCTCTATTTCGCATATTTGCGATTTGGCCGCGACACCATCATCGTACTAATTAATGTTCTTCCACAATATATTATCTGCTTGGAACAGATTCCCTGTACATATTCATGCGTGTAGAAAGTCTCTTGTTCACGCGAAAAAAGCGGTAACGTAATTAGCAGTCATTAGTCTTCATGCATTCGCACTCGCCAATTCTGTCCAATTCTCGCTTGCAACTCTCGTAACACAGACTATGGTTCACCGAGGCGCAAACGATAAAGAACATGCTATTCATGCTATTCGTGCAATGAGTTGATGATTATTAGTTCGTATTTTCAAGTTTCCCTCGTCGCCGCTGATCCTCACAAAGATTTTAATTTTTGAACATTTATTGTAAGAAACACAATATTTGATTCCTAGATAGAGCATCTTGTCACATTGGTTGCAGATTACAGATTTTTTTGGAAAAGTACGGAATGATATAGATTTTGGACCTCAAATTGTAAAATGGAATTTTCGTTTGACATAAGTAATATTGAGAAGGTGTATACACAATATGCAAATTATCAGAAACTATTTTTGCCTTTCTCATATAGAAAGATTATGCATTCGCTCCGAACTACGACTTTTATTTCGGTGTGTATGTGTCAAAAAATGTTACTTAGTATCAAATTCCCATCGGCTGCTATTAAATTTTTCGTCGATCCGAGTTCCGGTTCTAGAGATATTGCAAATGGTATGCATTATAAAAATATGTTAAAAGTTGTTAGAAAAACTTTCTTCTTGATAGCTTCTGCATGATCCAAATGCACTTAAAAATACTTTAAGGTGAAAAAGAATAAAAAAAACTTTCGATTTTTTGACCGACCTGAGCATAACCCCTTAATCAACGCAAAACGCATTATTTTCTAATTGGTTTTATAGGAGCTGCTAACAAAATCATCGACATCATGTTTCTTTCAGTCACCATTATTTTGGCATTAATTACGATTTTTCACATACAACAGTAAATTGAAGATGTAACTATTTTATCTCTATTTAGTTCATCTGCAAGTTTTCGATCAGCTCAAACAATTCCTTGTATATGCAAGATAATATTTCATTATAGTTAATCCAAACTATTTTTTATGAAAGTTCCATTTTTTGCCAATAAATCTACGAAAAAGGATTTTGTCGTTGAACAATGGATTTTTATTGTTGAATAACTGATTTCGACTATTTTCACTGTAAAAGTTCGATAAAAGTCATCTAGAGTAATTAGCCTATTATCGTCCTGTTTTTATTATCGCCCTACCCATTTGAAGCTGTTGGTTAGAGCAGCGTCTGCCACCTTTGTTGAACGCATTGGCTCAAATAGCTGCGCGATAATTGTCCGAATCGATTCGAGTTTTCCTGTCGCTCAGAAACGAGTGTTTCGCCGTTTTCTGTCCATTTGTGTAATTATCTTGATTCTTAGGAACCAAGAAACGATGTTAGTGCCAGTTTATACGCATTCTATCGATTGTAGGCTGAGTAATTAATAAAATAGTGAGACACTCCCTCTAAAAGAGCCAAAACAGGCCCTTTACCCTACATATTTTTCAGGCAATACCATTTTCTATCGGGAAATTGGATTATAAAATCGTCTGAAATTATGCAAATAATTATTTTTCGGAACTACCTTTCGCCTTTCGATAGCCAGATTTCGCTTATCATAGTTAACCCGAAAATCGAAATTTACAGTATTAATATTTTATTTTATTAATAAAAAGAATACACAGAAATGTTTCAAACAGTGCTTCTCCAAAAGTTGATCAATGTTCCCACCACTTTACGGTAAAGCGGATTATATAGTGATCATTAGAGTCAAAAGTAAACATGCTAAACAGGTTTTAGTTATAGGCGTATGTTCCCACTTCACAATGAACCATCTCTGACCTTCTGTCAAACCGGTAATTAGTTTGATGCATCGCCTGTCCGTCCCATGTTCTGTGTGATCTCCGCCTGAAACACTAATTTGCGTTCACGATCCGGACAACTTTTGTTTCCTAGGTATTTCACGCCTTTAATTTGCCTTCGTTGTTTTCATTTCAGAATGGCAGCATCATTTACGATACCAAACTGTTGACGAGGAACCAATATTGCTTCATGCAAACGAACGATTCGGAGCCGGTGGTACCGTTTGTCTGCTTCGAGCCGCAGGAAGATTTCAAATATGCGCTGTACCCCATCGGTAAGTATAGTTGGTTCCTAGGTTGGTTGGGTAACATCGAATTTTTACGACCCAGACGCGGCAGTGTTTACGTCGTATTACTTTTTTTTGTTTGGTCAGATAAGGGTAGTGGTCTTTGTTTGATTGTATTTACCGGAGTTTGGCTCAACGCATCGGAGAAAATGTCGAGATTTGGCATTGAAGTTATAAAACTGAGCACACGTAACAGGGATAGAATATATTATATACTATATAATTAATATCTAGTTTCATTGTTAATAACAATGTAAATGCATCCCATAAATTATTAATGCAACCTCTCAACAGTTGCAATATACAAACAGGAAATGCCTGTGAGTAAGCTGTTGTTAATATATGAATTTTCGAGCTGTATAGTTTCTGTTTCTGGTTATAGCGCCATTTAGGTATCCCAGTTTTCCTCATTGACCCCCCCCCCCCCCCTTCCCTCTGTTTCATATGGTAACAAATTCCAAAATTCACGAAATTTTGGCAATTTGTACTCCGCTTCCTGGAGATTGTCTTGGATGTACTGAACATCAGGCCGACAAAACGGAATTGACTTGATTTTTTCTGCGGCTCTATTCGGGGATGGGGATTCTAGCAGCTCTCTACGAGGACTGTTGAAAGGGCTCGACTTCGAAGAGATTGTTGAAACTATTCCATAAAGACTATTTAAACAAGAACTGATTTTTTATTTAATTTTTAACTGATTTTATTAATTGGAGATTTCTAAGTAGGAAATGTTGTGAAAATTTAGAGCCATAGTACTCAAATGAGAGCAAGGATGTGAAATATACAGATTGGAGAATCAGAAATGGCAGGATCATGAGAAACAGGTTTAATATCTTGCGGACTAACCTTTTGTCTTCTGCTGGTAGGAGTCGAGCTTACATAGATCCGATCCGGCTCTGAACGCGGTACCCCATAAAGGACCGCGTCAATCCTCGCATGCTACCTCACTGCTTGCAAAGGTAACCATGGGATCATATTGTCCAGTCTAGTCTAGTCTACACATACACAGCCAATACATGTAGGGATCCTTTTTCTTGTCAATATTAATGGTTGTGGTACATGTGGTATGTGACACAATCATTAAAGTGGCCAGGCTAACTGTGCAGCGTACAAAATGAAGACGATTCAAAATTATACGGCTATCAAATTATTCATTTAATGAATGATTTAATCAACGAACTATTTTGAGCTTTGAATAAGGAAGAAACGTGGACAACCGTACCGACCGTTTCAATTTGATGGGGGTTTGATAAATCGTTGGGAGTGGCTTGGCTAAGAGGGTTAATGTCACTCCTTTCTTAGCCCTGTCCTGGCTAATAAGCCAAGTTTAAAGCGCCTTTACTCGCTCATAGAGAAAATTGGTGATATCGTTTGATTACTACTAAGCATAAAAACAAAAAAAAAAAACGAAAACCAGCTCGGAGAACAGAATAAAATTAAAAATTCCACGAAACACTTCCATAAAAACAAAATTTCAATTACTTTCCTGCTTAGTGCGTGTGTGATCCGCAAATGAGCTTGGCTGTTGAGTAAAAAATTGTTTTGATTAGTGATTATATCATGGATATATAAATTAGTTTTTCATACACAGCGGCAGGATCAAACGAGGCTGAATAAAATCCAAAAACGTATCTCAATTACCGTTGTGCAGTTAGAACACTAGTTTTCAATACGTCGTCAGGTTGTTTCTACACACCAAAAAATAATGAAATTTAAACGACATGTAAATCAATATGAATGTAAACATACAAAGCTTGAATCAAAAATTTGATTGAAAATTAAGTTGAAATCGATGCACCCAATGGGAGCATCAAAAAGCATTTGATTTTACACTTTCGTTCGTGTAATATTAGATGTCATTTATTTTACAGCAATATTGGATTAAAAATACATTTGAGTATATTTGTATCCCGTTTAATGAAACTGCAATCTTCAATCAACATGAAAAATTACACTTCGTCAGTTACAAGGTAGTGCTGCTCAGCAACCGGAAATATCCAGCATGGCATGATCAGCGTCGGTAGACACTCAATCTCATCGATGCGAACGCTGAGGCACCTAGGTGTGATAGTCGACGATCGGTTAAATTACACGACATGCAAGTCAAGAGCGGTCGTTGGCTATGTGGCAGCTATGTGGCAGTAAGAGAGGGACAACGCGAAGGAAGGTGGACCCACCGACTCATTCCAAATGTGCATGTAAAGCTTGACGAGGTGAACTTTCATTTGACGCAGTTTTGGTCCGGGCACGGATGCTTCTGGAAGTACCTGCATCGGTTTGGGCATGCTTCGTCACCCCTTTGCAGGAGTGTGTGAACGTGCAAGAGACACCAGAACACGTGGTCTTCGAATACCCTAGGTTCGAAGAAGTTCAAAGCTTTGGTGTGACGGTTGAAAATATCGTCAAAGAGATGTGCCACGACGACCATATATGGGATGCTGTCAATAGCCCGGTTAGGAGTATATTCTCCGAGCTGCAGAAATAGTGGCCAAAGGACCAGCAAATCAGCGCCATCGTCTAAAAAGCCGCCATTAAACTACAAATCGGGTTTCAGGAGAATTCCCGCGCTCTTCTCCGGTGTAGACTAGGTTTTTCGCCGGGTGCCAGTTGAGTAGTACGCGACGTAGCACCGGGTTCGGGTCGTCGGGGCGCCAGTGAACCGGACGTCAGGCTTCACCGAAATCGCCAGACCGACCTCGACACCCTATCGGGCAGCTCGTGAGTAGGCTAGATCCACCGCCAGGGATTAGACCGAATAGACAGCGTCGAATAGTCAGCAGTGGGTCGTTGGGGCACCAGTTAACCGGAAGCTACGCTCCAGCCGGAATCTCTGGACAGACCTCAGCACCTACTGACTGGCCCGTTGAGTAGGCTAGGGCCACCGGGGACTAGATCGAGTGGATTGGGACGCTAAATGCCGGAACAGAAACGAACATCGGTATCGAATAGATATCTACTGCCGGGAAGTTCATAGAAGGGTAGATGCCGCCGAGGATTACATCGTGACAAAAATGGGAGCTCACGAAGCAAACTCCGATACCGAAAGAAATTCCGCTGCCGGGGAAGTCTCAGTCGGAGTAGAGTAGTTCACCATCGGATAGTATCCAAGTAGATTTCGATAAAGCTGGGAGCTAAATGGCTCAAGGAAACGGATCTCGGCGTTGGGAGAAATTCCTCCATCGGGGAACTATCGGTCGGAATAAGGTGAGTTCACCGTCGGGGACTATCCGAGTAGATCGTGATAAGACCGGGAGCTGAATGACTCATGTAAACAGGAGCTAAATGGCTCATGGAATCAGCATATAAGCAGCTCACGGAGACGAGATACAAAAAGGCGACGTAATAGATGGAGACAAGATGCAAGAGGAGAGTCGAGTGTTATTTCAAAGCTCAAAGGTCGAGCCATTTGATGGACCAAGTGAGGCTCCGAGATAGCGCAGAAGAAAAAGGTGAACGAAAGCACAACTAGAAACCCCCCTCCCCCCGCACCAATTCTTTGATGTAGTTCCGTGGGATAGAAGGGCGAAAAAAGTAAGGAGTGATTTTAGTGGTTAGGCACGAAAGTGAGCCGTGAGTCCCGCACAGTGCCACTACACTACAGGTTGGACATTTGAAGCATTACTATAAAAATCATCCTTTAGCGCAATCAGTTTCCTTTCTCCAACCTCGCTTGCGCTTGATAAGTATTCAGACTTGAAGACTCTACACAATAACTTATACAATACACTATATAATACTTCGGGTATTGTTCGGGAGAGCACATTTACGAATCTGTTTTTTTGGATTTGGTTTTAATAAATTTTACCTATTTTTAAGGGATTAGAGGAACACGCTTCTCGCAACTATTAGTATGTGGGAAATGACCCAATTTTCGATTTACCGGAAATCCGAACAGGAGTGGAAAATATCTGCACGCATTAACGGTTTGATAAAAAAGTGTGAAAATTCACATTCGAGTAAAGACCATATAATTCAGTCCAATTTTGAATTTGAATTTTGAAAATTGAATTATTACACCACAAGAAGGTGGTACATCTAGATGTTTAAATGATCAAATACGATATACTTATCAGCAGATAACGACCCACGGTTCGAGCTCGTACGGTAGGGTACGAGTCAGTTTGATAACTCATACATAATACCGTCAGAGCAGAGTTTACGTATCGGTCAGATCGTGCAAGTATTGGGCGATTTCCTACATTAAGTGTATGAAGATTCGTACTACTTAAATATTCCATCAATTCGGTGCCTCTCGAATTGATAGAGGAACCCGAGGCTATTCGGACCTACCTAAACAAATCGCTCTTTTAAGGTGGTAGATGTCAAAGAATGTATCGGTCAATGGTCCTAATTGGTAGTGTCAATACTTTACTGCAATACTTCGAGAAATTTCAGTCATCGTATACCACACGGCTTGAGCCTATCTGTAGCTTTCAAAATTGATAAACTATAAGAAACAATTTAAAATTAAGCTGTCACTGTCAAGTATTATTTTAACCTAAATATTAAACCAAACATGCACACAAATTTCACTTAACGCGCACAAATTTCAATATTCCTAAGTTAATTGGATAATCACATTATTCGATTGAGGGGACGACACTATCCAAATCTTTCAAAAAATCTGTATTTTTATGTAATCAATAATTATATTATTTATTATTGTAAAAATTCAAACTTAGCTTCGAATATTTTTGGACATAGTTACAGGAAAATCGGATTGCACAGAGTTCCGCCGGGTCAACACGTAAACTGAAAAGTTACGATTGTACGAAAGGCGCCTGACATACATGAATAAATCTAAACTAGATTTTTGGAATTGAATGTCGCGCTGCACTACAGTCCATAATTCTCCCGTTTGTAATATTTGTTAACGAAACAATTTATTCAATATTTACAAATACTGTTATACCTAAAATTGCACGAAGTTAGTTTTATTTCCGTACTTTTCAAAAAGATACCCCCTGAATATATGTATTATCAGTCACAATACACGCAGCACCCCGATCTGTGTCCGATGACGTCGCGCTTGTTCCTGCAACAAAAGTTGCCAGTGAAATTGGATATCCGTTTGTTTGACTTTCTGTTGCGCTCGCAAATCGTTCGAGATAATGTGTCGCCTGGGGCGTGATTAAACATTAGTTTAGTTATGCATGGTGTGATGGGGTATGGCGTGGTGTTTAGTTCATTTTTATTATGACTACGCATTATCCGAGAATACATGTTAGGTACGGCGTGGGCGTAGTTGCTGAATTTGCGTAGCTAATTGATTATTTGTTGCTCCGTGTCAAAGGTCTACTGTTGATTGTATACAAATACAGTGGGTCACGTCGCGCAAATTAATTTAAACTATGACATTTAAATGGCATATGGTGTATTTTATATACATAACGTAATTAGTTACCATCATCAGTAAGGTGGTACACGACGTTTGGGGTTGGTCTCTTAAGTTAGGTTCATAATGTCAGTAGGATCATTATGTCAGCATGTAGTTTTCGTAGCTGCAAAATCTAACGACGTCAAGTTTCGCAATGGGAGGCAACACATGCCAAAGTTTTGCTTTTTATGATTGGAACTGCAGAGAAGGATAAAAAAGCATAGTTAGAGATAAGAAAGATGTTTTGGAAGGCTCGGTAAATGATTACAAAGCCCTATCTATCTCATTGAATGTTTTGACCCACGGCTGCCACCAACAGAATCGCATTAGATAAAAATGAGACATGTGAGGAGTTCGATTCAACCTTACCAGCAGTGTGATAAAGAATTCCGACGAAACCGCTCCAAATGTAAATAAACAACAGGAAACGATTGTCCGACAGTTCGATGGGGATAAGCGCTTGTGGACATCGGATACTGATTACACAGAGCACGAGGCGGGGTTCGGCTGTATGTTGGCCCCGGTCCGGCTCGGACTTTGTTGTTTGGCGATTTATATCTACACATGTTAGCGGTTTCCGCGGAACTAATAAACGTGATGGGCTAGAATTTGTTCAAGCGGAATTTAGAAAAAAAAAAGAATACATTCACAGTAGGTTTCTGCACATTTTAGGCAACATTTGACCTTTCTTACAGCTTTCATATAAAATTAATCCAGATTTTCTAGAACCTTATATCGCAAGAAAAGGTAAAATAACATAAATCATAAATAATGAACCGTTCAACTATCTTTCACATTACTTAGAGTCTATAAAACACTTTGCTCAACTCATATTTCATTAAACTATAATAATGATATTCAAATTGGTTCGTTAATTTATATGTCTTAGCTCCCATGCCAACAGTAACATTTGAGATTAACAGACATAGTATTTTCCATCTCTAACATTAAACCTGAAATGTGTTGTATGTAAACAAATTGTATTACACCTCACTCGCGATCAATCTGGCAAGAAACAGAGTAACAATTAAAACTTTGCCCAAAATAGCATGTGAACTTATAACCATTTCAATTTTTTATTTAAAAATTCCTTTTTTGTTGCTTTTTACGAAAAATGTTCGACTGTTTTGTGGGAGTTCGAAAATTCAACGCTTTTCAGTCTCAGAACGATCCATGTAAATAAAATTTCATGTTAGTTTTGTTAACACAAGTTTACGTCAAGATTTTTCGTGTTAACCTGAAATTTTATATCTTCACCAGAATCGACGATACATGCGTTTGTCGCGTTATAAACACACGGAAGTGGCGTTATAGTATGGTTCTACCACTCCGTGAATATGGTATCGGCTTGTTAATGACTGAAAACGAATGGAGTAACGTTCATTTTTCTGTGGCAGTTTCGTAAACACTTCAGCTTCCATGTATGGTTGGAAGCAATAAACAAATTTTATATGTTTATTTGTATAGTATTACAGTGAATCGACCTTAACTGATGTCGGATCGGAAGCAAATAGAAATAAGCTGTCCCAATCGATTATGTTCATTACTATTTAATATCTGAATTGTTGAAGCGAAGGCAAACATTTTTTAATATGCTAATTTTTATTTTATAACATTTTTTGTTCACAATAATTTTCTATTTAATATATTGGTTGTTCGGCCAGAAGTGGTGCAATCCCATTTTGTTGTTTACATGATTTGTTATTTATTGGTTATATTTAAAAAAATAGCTAAACAATGGCCATTTCCCCGTCTTTTGGCCATTAGGCTGACATTGCAAATCAAGTTAAAACGAACAAATCAAATTAATGGAACTCAATATAATAAATAACAATTACTACTATACAACGCATTTTACCGAAATAAAACGTTGTTAGTTTACTAAAATTGTGAAAATCGCTATATTTTCAAGTGACTTGTGCCATTTGTTCCGGTTGGAATTTTAATGAAAGAACTAGTTTAAATTTCTCATTTTTGCTTATATTTTCCTAATCCGGTTGGAATATTATCGCACGAAAAACATTGTTTACCACTTTATAGTTTTATATGATACATATCAGTATTGCACTGCGCAGATCCTGAAGATAGGCGACTTCTGAAAGCCTAAGCTCCATTTTCAGCTCCAGAAAAAATTCACCTTACGAGGACTCGGTACTATGGAACAACATTTTAAGCCAACAACCCAGGAGTTGGGTCGAAGCAACGCTATTTTGTTCACTTCACTCTTGAATCTACTAATTGTCGTTCACTTTTTTCGTTTGTTGATCTGATTTGGCAGAAGTGGAATGTAGATTGAACGGTTTCATTTGTTCTTCAGACAATGCACACCATATAAAAGTAGTTGTTTTGTGGTTCATTTTGTGCTTACACAGGCAGCTGCAGAGTATCGTGACAGATGTCTTCGGTGAATAGAAAAAGACTTAGTTAATAAATTTACCGATAACTAGATGCTTCACAATTGGAATTAACGAAGTTAGCGAGAAAAAATTCGCATTACTGCAGAGTGGTTCCAAATGAAATAGTTTTATTAGTTTCGAGGTTTTCGATGATGTTTTTGTGCTCAGATGTCTTCATAAAACTTGATAAAACGCATTTTGTGAATCATCATTGAAAAATATTTTTTCTACTACAACTTTGTAGCATATTTTATTTTTTAAATTTCAAGCCCGGAGAGGAGGGTGGTTGACAAATGCCATAGTAAAGTCAGATGCCAAATTTCATATCATTTAGACAATTTTAGACCCACTTGGCTTGAAATTTTTAAAGTTTGGGAAACCGCATTTTTTCCTGAAATAAAAATCTACCACGTAATTCCTGAGCAGTTTCCACACAAGAAATCGAAAATTAAATAATAATTTATTGTTAAATGGAGTTGATAGGTGCTATTCAATGATAAAATGTGGAATGCGGACCAAATGGTGGAAAATCTATGTAAATTTTACCCGATAGCAAATCTACTTAAATTTAGTTTCTTAAGATTTTTTATGTTCAACCAGAAACATTAAATAAAATTTGATTGAAGAACATTATAGATATATGCACGAAAAATATGATAAAATTTAATAAGAATCACGAAATGCTTAAGAACCCCAACTTCTCGTATTCTGACAAAGGTTGCCAGGTTGCGTTCGATTTCTAAGATTTTTTTTATATTAGAAAAGCAGCGGTATATTTGCAACATAGAGCATACTAGTTATTAGAAATATGGAATTTATGGGACAAAATAACTTCCTGTATTTTTCGAGTAACGGAAATATTTCCATTGAAATTTTAAGAATTTCCAAGTGTTACTTGAAAGGTTATGTATGGCATTTAATTAATTTTTTTTCCAAATACTTTCCCATAGTACCTGTCAAAAACTTCAAGCGAAGTGAACGGGTATCTAGACTTGTCAAAATTATGTGAAATTTGGCATCTGAGCTTACTTTGACATTTGTGGTTTTGAGATTCAAAATAATTTTTTTCTGCGGTGCCCTCATATCCATATATTGGGATGGGTAACTTAAAACCAGTTTTGTTGCATTTTCTTCACACAGTAAATTTTTATCACATAGGTTTATTCTAGAAAGTGTCAGACATCAACAAATTGCATAACTTTTATGAATACACATTCTAGTTTTGATGTCAACTTTGAGTAAACATTATTTTCTATCTTTCGATGACTTTTGTGAATCTTTATTGTGCAACAAAACCGATTAGTACATTAATTTTCCTTAAGGGGTAATTATTATTTTCTGCAACCTTATGGCGCAGTTGATTTGGAGTCACTTTGTTGATGATACGGTTCACCTATTAATTTATTTGGGAGATATGTATCGACATATTGGTAGGGGTATCTTAAAATCAGTCTTTTAACATTTTATCCATACAATAACTTTCTATCACATAGGTATATTCTAGCAAGTTTCAAACACTAGTAGCTGTAGGATTTTACAGAATATAGTAATTTATTTTGGATTGATTACGAAATATTGTCACACTTATAATAATTAAAATTGTTCTGTGCATGAAGTCCTGTTCTACAATCCAAACGTCGCAAGTTCGAATCCCACTATACCCAATGATCCCTTTGTGAGGTTGGTTTGGAATCGATTCATACAACCTGTGCTCGTTTTTTCTCCCCAGATCGCGCTTTTCATGTATTTTATTATGACATGTTTGATGTTCCCGATCACTGTTTTTAGCAGATGATCTTCTTTACCGACGAATCAGAGTTAACCGTTTATAGTGCTTTTGAATCGTATACTAGTTATGGACATCGTATATAATGTGAAATTGTTTCGTTTATGCAATCGTAATTATATTGTCTAGAATCGGTTTATTTATTTAAACTTCTTTCTTCATCTGACCTATAATGGTCTTAATGAAGGTGGAGGAGGAAAAGCCCATTTTAAGATGGAGGAGGAAAAGCCCATTCAAATGCGCGTAAAAACCTCACTATCTTTTAGCACACACATGGTTAACAAAGTTTCACATTACATTACATTTATCTTAACTAAATATTAATCAGTCTTAAAATAATTCTTCATGTTTATCATATATGCTTAGTAAGTCGTCTAAGCCTATCTTTAAAAACGTCACTTGATACAGAAAAGTCGAAATATTCATGAACCTTATTAAACACGGTCTGTTGTTGTGTCTCTGACCTGCTTGTTTGTGATCTGAGCTGCTATCGATTATCGTTGAAAATTATTGCGTAAACGGTTCCTATATTGTGCTTAGTGTCACCTTTTCTTAACGCCAGTTTAAGTGCACTCTTTCCGGATCAAATATTTGCATCAACGGTAGTAATTGATGAGAAAAATCGATTTTCTGCCTTGGAAAACGAACGATTAATTTGCTACCATTCGACACTACTACATTGATACGGTGATTCAATTAGACGCTACAGAGCGTAGCTCGCCACCCGCCTAGTATTGGAAAAGATACCGTCGTGCTAGCTGAAGATGTTTTGCTGTAAATGTGCTCTGCCTATTGCGCCCAGTGATGAAATGATCGCATGCGATGGATTCTGCTCGGATCAATATCATGCCAAATGTGCTACACTGACAATATCAGAGGTTAGAAGCTGCAATAAGCACAGGAATATCTGGTGGATATGTAGCCCTTGTACAACGATCCTGGTCGATGTTCGCAAAATTCAAACTTTCCGGGATAAACGTGAAACGATCGCCGATGCCGCTTCACTTACCCCCGCTCGTGCGGCTACTGTGTCTGTTAATGTGGATACCCAAACAGAAAAACCCAGTGCTGATTTTATTGAAGATGTCTCTAATATGAAACAAGCCGTTGCTGCTATTCAAGAATCGATTGTCGAAATTACACGTTCACGCGTTGATAGATTCTCATTCGCCGAAGAAACTTCACCACTGGTTCAATCAATACCGCATATGTCGTCTACTCGTTTGCAACAAGGGTGTAAGGCTGTTCGTGGAATGACTAATGCTTCGGAATCGAGCAATCTGTGCTGGTTATTCTTCACTCGTGTCAAAAATACAGCGAATGAAAGAGATATATCTACTTTGGTCGCCGAATCACTTGGGACAAATACTGTAATCGTGAAAAAGCTCGTACCTGAATGGAAGGATCAGTCATCGATGCCATACGTTTCATTCAAGGTAGGAATCGACGCGAGATTGAAAAACGCTGCATTATCTCCATCGACGTGGCCAATAGGAATTTGTTTTCGAGAATTTTACGAAAAATTTGAAGTTTGGGAGCCGCCGCAACGCTGAATTTTGTTTTAAATATTATTATGATATTTCTTAGTGTTGAATGTTGTTTATTGATCTGTTTTATTATTATTTGTAATTAAGTAGTGTTAGACTAGTTTTTAAGAAACAGTCTGTATGGCAGAAAGTGTCAAAGACGAAGGAATAAATTAAATTAATTAATAAATATATTGCACATTGCCCTAATGGGCTCGTTCTGGTCATATTCAGTACGTTGAAAGTCAAGTCTTAAAAAGTCTCGCGATCTTAGATATCTAGGGGGCACGCTAACATTAACCTGTGATAATATATCTGGGGCATCTATCTTACTAGTTAGAAGCTTTACGATAAAACCAGCTCTAGATATATTTCTTCTTTTGGCAATGGTATTCATGTCTAGTAAACGGCAGCGATCGACATATGGTGGTAGCTCCAGTGTGTTTTTCCATGGTAAAGATTTGAGAGCGTAACGAATGAACCTAGCTTGTACTGCTTCAATTCTATTTGTCCAAACACCCGTGTAAGGACTCCAGACGACAGCTGACGCTTCGAGAATAGAACGGACCAGAGAGAAGTACAGAGATCGCAAACAGTACGTATCGCTAAATTCTTTTGCGATTCTTATGATGAAACCAAGGTTTCTATTTGCTTGGGATATAATGTTTGAATAATGATCTTTGAAGGTCAGCTGTGAATCCAGCAGCACGCCAAGGTCTCTTACAACTGACACTCTTTCGAGTGATTGTCCTGAGATCGAATAATTCCAAGGGATTGGATTTTTTTTTGCGAGTAAATGAGATCACACAGCATTTGGACACACTGAGAGTTGAAAGATTACGAGTACACCAATAACAGAAAGCATCCAAGTGTCGCTGTAGTGCGATGCAGTCTTCTATGGAACGTATGATGAGAAATAGTTTCAGATCGTCAGCGTAAATTAGATTGCATCCAGGCGGTAAAATAAAGCAAACGTCATTGAAGTACAAGGAAAACAGCAAGGGTCCGAGATTGCTTCCCTGGGGGACTCCCGACATGTTGATGAAGCTATATGACTCATGGTTTCCTAATTTTACTGATAAGGATCGGCCAACGAGATATGACTTGAGCCACGCCGTGAAGTTTCGAGATGCACCAAGCCGCTTAACCTTCGCTAGCAGAAGAGAGTGATCGACGCGATCAAATGCCGCTTTGAGATCCGTATAGATAGCATCTACTTGGGCCCCAGACTCTATATGTTTAATACAGTGCGAGGTAAACTGAGCTAAATTCGTAGTTGTGGATCTAGTTGGGAAGAAGCCATGTTGTTCTGATGATATGTACGTTTTAGTTGCTCTGAATAGTACATTCCCTACTAGAATCTCGAATAGCTTCGATCCTGCGCAAAGAGAGGTGATGCCGCGATAGTTTGCCACATCCTGTTTATCACCTTTTTTAAAAACGGGAAACATGACCGATTTCTTCCAACACAGCGGAAACACTGCTTGGGAAAGCGATTGATTGAAGATTAATTTCAACGGAGCACACAGTGTGCTTGCACATTTCTTCAGGATTATAGCAGGAATCCCATCTGGTCCAGCTGAAGTTGATGACTTCTTTTTACCAATAGTCGCAAGAATATCTTCGTCGGAAAAGCTAATGTTACTTAGGTTCAACACATCACAAGGAACATCGCACATACCGCATTCAATTTCAGTTGGGGAGGCCGAAGCCTTTTTAAATACACTTGAAAAATGCTTCGCAAACAGATCGCAGATATCACGAGGTGTGTTTTCAGATTCATCTGCCAGAAACATACTGGAAGGAAGTCCATTCTCCTTGCGCTTTCCATTTACAAAAGACCTTTTTGGATTCCGTTTAAGATTGGATTGAGTTTTTGAAACATGTCTGGGATAAAGATTGTACGATTTATAATTGCTGCTGGCGATAATAAACTCCTGCTTTGTGAATGGGTTTCGTCGGCTTGTATAATGGCGGAGTGCTGCTGCTTTCCAACTTTTGAGCTGTCGAAGGCGCCAATTTGACCAGGGAGGCTTATTGCAAGGACTAGGTGCCGGAACATGTTGTATGAACAAATCTGTTAAGGTGAGTGTAAACCTATCTACAGCAACGTCAACATCTATTGCGTGATTTAGCAGGTTCAACTAGTCGATATTCTGTAGTGAGTTATTGAGACCAGGAATATCGGCTTTTGAAAAATTAAAACTTCAGTCTTCAAGGATCTCATCGAAGTAAATCCGCTGGGGGCTGACCTGTGTCACTGCGAGAGGAGGGTGATGTGAGTCAATATCGACCAGCGGCTCGTCTGCTTCAAAGATATCGCAGTTTTTCGAGTCTTCCTCGTTGACAAACAGCAGATCTAAGGTTCGATTCCGTTTGTTATTAACTGTACAGTGTACATTTGTGACACGTTTAGTATGGACATCCCATCGATCAAAGCAATACTAGACCTTGAGAAAGTAGATTCAGATGGATCGGGAGAAGCGTAGCCAGAATAAGTGGATTTCCATATAAGCCCTGGTTAGTGATATCAAGTGCGGTATCGACATGCGCTTGAACAACATTAGCGTCATCAGCAGAGCTCGGAGGAAGATACACAAAACCTACACATATAGTGGCATCTGAAGGCGAATATTTACCCACAGTTGTTCAATACCGTTGTTGTTAATTGTGTTTCGTTTTGACGATAGCCGGTTGGATATCGCGATAAGAACACCACCACCTCGCGTTTTTCCAGTACTTGATGGGTCACGATCATTGCGGTAGATGGTTTAACATGGTCCTAATAGCTGAATCGAGTTGATTTGATCGCTCAACCACGTTTCAGTTAATACAATCACGTCATAATCAACATCCGTGGCAGCAACGAACAGCTCATCGATTTTCGTACGAAGTCCTCTCACGTTCTGGTAATATATTCGAAGTTGATCACACATATTATCATCTGACGACAACATACGTGTACGTTGCGGGCGATTTATAGCAATGGTAGTATCCACCTGCAGAGGAGATGGATTTTCAACGGGCGCAGCATCAACATGTCCAACTTCGGAAGAACATATACACTCTTTATTTTTACCTGAGTAAACTGAAATTGAACTATTATGATCTTCGGGTTCCCTGTTTAAGTAACCGTTGGTGGAATCAAGCATATTGTGTCCATCAGTTGTCTGCAAATGGAGTTCATTTTGAGGAGGTGCAGTACCTAGCGTAACTTCGGCGGGACATATACCCTCCCTGGCTTTACCTGGCAGAGCAGGAGTTTCTACTAGCTCTTTTATTCCTGTGAAGTCATCCAAGTCTGATGTGTTATATTGTGGTTCATCGTTGATCTGCAATTCAATCTGACTACAGTGTGGTGCAGTATCAATCCTAGCTTCAGGCGGGCATATACTGTTAAAATATTTACCTGACAGAGCAGAAGTGTCGACTAGCTCTTCCAGTTCAAAATTGGTAGCAATCACATGATGGGCTGATTGCTATGCAGTATAGTCTATTCGCTGCCTAGATTTCTTCAGTCTTTTCAGGTAGATCGGGCAGTCTGAACTCCACGAAGAATGATCAATTGCGAGCTGATTGTCCTTAGGCTGATTGTTCCTGTCGATATTCGCGTTACAGCAGTTCACACATTTTGTGGATTCCGAGGTGTGTTTCCATTATGTTCTTCCGCGCATTTAGGACAACGTAACGGTTTCGTGCATGTTGCTGCGATATGGCCGTATTCGCAACAACGATAACAGCGAAGGACGTTTATATACTCGTACACTCTGCATCTTTCCCAGCCAAGATTAACACACTGTACTGTCAATAGCATCTCAAATGTTCAACTAAGCATGAGAAAGAAAGTTGCAAACCAAAATGGACGCTTATGCACCTTTTTATTATCTAAACTAAGCACAATAAAGGTATAAAGGCACAATAAAGGTATGGATCATCTAATTAAACTGAAGTATATGATAGTGGATGGGTCAAAATCAGCATCATAATAACCGAAGAGATATCTGTCTTATTTGTCACTTTGGATGGATTGAAGTACGATGACGCGCTCTCCAATATATTGTTCAACGTAACGCACGAAGGTGCAACATGACGATTTTATACTCAAAGGAATAGAACTACCAACACGAGATATCTTATGCTTCTTTGCATTGCACAACAACGACATATTCGACATTGATCGCAGAGCAGTGAAAGTTGTGAGCAACGGACTGACTACAAACTTTGACAAGGGAATGTGAACGGTAGCTGGTAGAGAGCAAGGCAGTGGTTGATTTCATGTCGCGAGAACGTGCGAGAATTGTCTATATGCTCATGCCGGGAAAATGTAAAATTTTTAACGAAATATCACAAAAAATGCTATTTAAAAATAGTCATTTTGAGGAGGGTAAGGGTTTCAGCGTGAAAAAACACCCTTATTTTGCGATTTCTTCAGAACTTTGCGTGAAGCGAATTGATAAAAACTTTTGTGCATTATAATACATCATTTCAATAACATGCTGTAATTTATCTATGCAAAAATATAGACAAGCGATTTGGTGACTTTTTGTGGAATGTCTGTGAAAAAACATGATTTGCGGTGTTCACTGTCATTCAAAAACTACTTAACCGATTTCTTTCAAACTTTGCATATTCATTCTATGTTAAAAATACCTACGTTGAGTTTTTGGGATAAATTTTCATTTTTACTTATTTTAAATAAAAATTACTGTTTTTCATGAAAAAATCCGCGTTTTTATGAGTAAACACCTCCTTAAATAAAAAATTATCCCAAAAACTGAACATAGGGGTTAGGTATTTTTAACATAGAATGTGTATGCAATGTTTGAAAGAAATCGGTTAAGTAGTTTTTGAATGACAGTGAACACCGCAAATCATGTTTTTTCCACAGACGTTCTACAAAAAGCTTCGTTACCGAGTCGTTTGTCGATATTTTTGCAAAGAAAAATTACAGCATGTTTTTGAAATGATATACTACAATTTACAGAAGTGTTGATAAGTTTGCTTCACGCAAAGTTCTAAAAAAATCGCAAAAAAGTGTTTTTTACACGCTGAAACCTTTAACCCCCCTTAAGGGATGTACTATATAAATCAAAATCATTATAATCAAGAGATAGGCCTATAGGCTCTGCATCAAAGGATCATTTTTATCAAAATGAATAACTAAACAAATACTTCAATAAAATATAAAATATTTTATAAACTAACTTTGCAGAAGACTCCATATCTCGAAAATCGATTTTACGAAGGTCAAAACAATTTTCATTTCACTCTTGCTTCGTTTGAAACACTGTGCATCGTATGATCCTAATCGAAAACTGAATAGTAGGCAAGCATCAAACAACTTCCAGAGTAGGATTTGGTGAATTGCCGAAAATTTGTTTGCGCTTCCATTAGGTAATACATTTGGGAAACAGACCGAGCGATATCTATTTTGGCCGATTGCTGATAAGACAATTAGCCGAATCCAGCCACGCTCAGCTTGATATGTGGCGCCATTTGGGCGCGCCAAAAATATAACAATACGACTTGAAGTTACCACGAGCGGCGGAATGAAATCCGTACGACTAGGGTACGTTGAGCGGGGCTACCACCTTAATCATTAGTATATGATTTTATCCAATTCAATGCTATTAATCGCAATACCATTTTCCTTATCATTTCGCAGGCATGCTTCTGTCGGTGCCGTTTCTGATGGTCACGTTCTTCGTGTATGCGTGCATCCCGGAGCTGCGGAATATGCACGGAAAGTCACTGATGTGCTACGTTTTTGGGCTGGCCGTTGGCTACACCGTGCTGTCGCTGGTCCAGATGCGGATATTCGAGGGGGACACTACCCCCTGCAAGGTGACCGGGTACATGGTGTACTTTTCCTTCATGGTTAGCTTCTTCTGGCTCAACGTGATGTCATTCGATATCTACTGGACGTTTAGGTGGGTGTCATTTGGGTGGGTGGAATTATTTTTAATTCAAATCGAATATTGTGTATTATATGTAAAGAGTTCAAACGCAAAGATGAGAAACATGTGCGATGTTGCAAAAAACATGTTAATTTAATTATTATGAAACTTGATAAAGTAACTAACAAAATTCTCAATCCCTAGTTCGTGGAGTACACTTTACAATATAAATTGTGTCAAAATTAATATTTATTAAAGCGTTATATACATTGTGTAATTATTTGTTTAATATCTTTGTTCTGAATTGCCTTTGCATTCGGCATCAATTTGAGACTAATAATACATTTTTTTTCATTCAGTGGCGTTCGTGGTCCCAAAAGCACCGAGCGAAAAAAGTTCGCTCTCTATTCCCTATACGCCTGGGGCTGCCCGGTACTGATTGTGGCGCTGGCCTTAGTGATGGATCATACAGAATTGATACCCGCCAGTTACCGACCCCAGGTGGGTGTGAAGCGTTGCCTGCTGCAAGGTAATTATTCAAATCTGCCTGTTCGCACCTTGCGGTGCCATATGGATAGGGCTTAGTGATATCCCTTTTCCCTTCTTTAGAGGATAAATATGTTGAATTCTTCTACCTGTACTTGCCGATGTTGCTGCTGGTGTTTGCGAATGTAATATTTTTCGTTATTACCGCGGTGCGAATAATAAAGATTCAGCGGGAAACCTCGATGGTAAGGCGTGGAGACTCCAAGCGACATTCCAAGCTGGACAACGATCGTGATAGGTGAGTAGGTAGAGTTTGTTTTGGGTGTGGTAGTCGTGGTAATGTAATGAATTAATCTGATCAGGTTGCAGAATGGCTAGAATTAGCTACTAGTGAGGGGATGAACCTAGCTAGCAGGGGAATATGTAATTACTATTAGAGTTAATGAATAGAAATCAATTAACTATTGTATTTGTTTGGGGCCTCTCGAGTAGCTCGCATAATCATTAAAATTAGCAAAAAAATATTTGAGATTAACTTCGATACTAATTTCCAAAGACATGAAAGTCACATATTTACACCAGCAACTCAAAAAAGATGTAACGGCAGATGGCATTATTGTGCTGCCTGCCGTAATTAGGCTAGAGGAAATAAAACATAAATGCGACCATGTCTGTCAATAGCGATTGCTCCGATTTTATCGCTATTGGCTTTCGACTTATCATCTAGCGTAAATAGTAACCGCTTATAATTGTACGTGTGATGAGGAGGAGTGGGAGGCTTTATTTGCCTGACACGCACTCGACAGCGTTTGTAGTTCAATTTGAGTAATGCAATTGTGTAATCCTTTCCAGATTCGGGCTCTACTTGCGGCTGTTCATCGTGATGGGGGTGACCTGGTCGCTAGAGGTGATATCTTGGGCCGTGGATAATGTGGCGTGGATTTTCTACATCTCGGACGTGTGCAACTGCATCCAGGGTTTCCTGATCTTCATGTTGTTCGTGTGGAAGCAGAAAGTCAAACGACTGATCTACAAAAAGTATGTATGTGACCATATGTTCCTTTTTTATAGCACGCTTTTTGGAATGCTCGGAAGCAACCAAGGAAATGTGCCCGACCGTTTTGGCGTGTTACTGCGTGGACTGTGCTCGAACTTTTCTGTGCGCGTTTTTTTTCACTATGGGCAGTTGGAGTTTCTAACTTCTATGTTATTTTTTATGTTTTCATTCTTCGGAATTATAGAACGGATACTGAAATCGGTACACCATGCAAACACCCACACAATTCAACTGTATTTGAAGCTACATATATATTTTTTCTTTTTTTATTCTGCCATTCATGTTAACAGTTCAGTGACTCCACTGAACGAGTCCTAGGACCTCTAGGTGGAGACGAGGTTAGCACCTCCAGCAAGCAGATATGGTAACAAAAGAGACTGACACATCGTTGCTTAAATCCATTATTGAGACGAAAATATGATATATGGCTCTTCAAGTTCGTGTGAGGAGTGGCTCTGAATTCAAACCTGTCCCGTGATACCTTCTTGGGGGTTATTCTGTATTATTTTTCAATTTTTGCCGCAACGTTTAGGTAAACAGATTTTTTACAAGATCTCGTCACTGATTCATAATATTCAAGTAGAAGATACTAATAATAGTTTAAACCAATGGTAAATGGATGTGGGATGTTCGGCTGTCGATGTTTTCATAAATTATAAATTCACTCTATTCTCGGTTTTGGTGGACAACTTCCCTTGAGACGGAAATCTACTTTGATCGACATTACATTAACCATACCAGGTCTGAGTGCACTGATATTGTTGACTTCACAGATGACATAATTCAAAGCAAGAATTTTGATAGCAATTAGCGATATCAAAATTAACCTATGTATTCGTCAAATCAAGATAATGCGGAGAGCCAGTTTCTTGTTTTGGGGTTAGTACATCTGGAAACCCCAGATGCAGGTTATTGTTCACCGTTTTGACGTCATACCCTATTCATCACAGTAGAATCTTTCGTTCGTAATCACTTGATGGTGTCAAGCAAAGCACGTATCAAAAGTTCTTTGATCCATCTTCACTGCACGAAACAAATCAAAGCACGTCGTAGTTTTGTTTTATGGCGCAATTCTCATCTAATACTCAGTCGAATCAACTTCTAACAAGGACTAATATATTCAACTCTTGTTTCGTCAATCTTCAAATATCTCTTCAAATTGTCGAATTCAACAGTAACAGAAAATAAAGCTAACACATTTGTTTTGATTTCATATCTTTTGCAATTTCATCTCTAATTTCGATTCATGTCTGCCCATCATCGGTATCCATCATCATCCGCCAGGGCACAAAGACACGTCAAAGTTTTTTCAATTGGGTTGATCCACCTAACTCGCTGTGCTTCTTTTCTCCTTACATCTACCAAATCAGCGTATGAAACTAAGTCAACTAGGTTTCCGTCTGGTGTTCTGGTCACATGCTCAATCGACGTTTGTTTTATCTTACCTATACTGATTTCCACCAAGTGCAGTCCTGAGGAAAAGGTCATTTAATAAGGTCATCAAAAATTCGCACACAGGAAAAGATTGGAGAGAAATGTTTGGTACATAATGGGTGTGGCGTGATCAGTTGGTGATTTAAATCTAATGTTAATAAATGCATAACCGGAATGTACCTTTTCATTTGAATTAGTGATAGTAAATTTTAACAATTTTTCAATCAGTTGTAAAAATTTAGTGGGTTCAAAACTTTCCGTTGCATATAACTTATACGCAATAGATAAGTATTCTTTGTACTGCTTTCGAAATTTCTTCTGACAACGCAAAGAAAATTTACAGTAAATCTCAATCAAATCTTCTCAATTCGATTTTGACGTTTATATCGATAGCAAGGTTTATTCTTTCTTTCGAAAATATTTGCTTGTTTTGGAAAGAACATGGTAATGGTTTTCGCAAAACGTGACATTTAAGTCGAGTCTTCATAATTTTTCGTGGTAGCAAATACTCCTCCGCACATAACTTTCTTATAGCAATGTTTAAATTCGAGCGATGATGTGAAGTGTTTCCAGATCTTTTAGCACAGATTAATAACCCATTCAAGCCGAACTTACTATACAAAGTAGGTAATAATAAAAAAAAACGTGTTTAATCCACCTAACAGTGTGATGAGACATTTCTTATAACTCTTATCACTCTTCGGATATTATATCGTTTGAGAGCATTTAGAACTTGATGCTTCGCGATGTTTTTGATAACACATACTACATGGGATAGTGGCAGGACTCAGAGAATCGCTCAAATCAGCATAGGACAACATCAGTGCTAGAAATCTCAAACCAAATCAATGGGAAAGCGAAAAAATGGCCCATAAAATAGACATACCAACAAATTATTGTTAATGCTTTGTTAATAAAATATCTATATTGTGGTGGGAAAACTGAATTTTCCTAAAGGGGTTATATATTGTACTGAAACAAAAAAACGATTTTTTTTTTGAATCGATTTGAAGTTTATATTTTACTCAAATTTCCAACGCGACTGAGAACTAAGAAATCAACGCTTTTTCTTAAAAAGGGCGATACTAGCAGTGATGCCATTCAAAGAAAATCTACAGTGAATATTTCCAGACTTGGTTTTATTTCCTATTTAAGAACTATTGTGTTTTTTGACATCCTAGATTGCATGATTCAGTGATCGAAACCCAAAACCTCATAAAGTATTTGAAATTATTAAATTAAAATTTGTTTTTGCTATTGAAATTGACAAAATGATAGTATCGGCCCTTTGGCGATTGTTTACTTTTTCGGTCCCATCTATCAGCATTGAAGTATCGCCCTTACGGTTTTTTACAATAACTACCGTTTTACACCACCGATTTCGTCCGGGTTTTTTCAATAGCGATCATTGCTATTATTTACAGCTGGTATCAGTTTGATAATCCTAAAAAATACGAAAATAACAGTTTCGCCTCTAAACTGCTAGCAAAAAAAGTATCGCCCTGTTTGTTTGCATGGAGCGTGGAGGGCGAAACTTTAAATAAACAAACAAAAATACAGTTTCGCCTGTTATACTTTTTGCTGTAGTTTAAGAAAGCAATATCGTAGAATCAAAATTTTTAGGTTAATTTGTTGCGTTTCAAAGCCCTCATTCGCATGTAAGAAAAAAGCCCTATGTTTACATTTGTAAGTATCGCCCTTTTCACAAAAAAAGCGTTGAAATGAAATCGCAGCTCCTGATATCACGCTATCTCTGAAGTACATGCGTGCATAGTTTCAAATTTTACTTCGACATCGACTTTTTCTAAAGGTGACTTCCCAGTAGTATTCTTGATTTGAATTATTATCGCTAATCCTAATGCCAAAGAACAAATAAAAACCTCTCGAAAACGAACCGTTTGGGAAAATCATCATCATTACTGGAACTTTCATTTTCACGAAACTTTTCGATAACCTTCCGTCACTTGCGTTAATGCACTGGGTGCACAGTAGGGTGACAGGAAAAAATGACCCCTATCGGCCCACCTCTGCGTCGATTCCTAGTCCCACCAGGAGTACTTGCACCAAATTTGAAGCAAATCGGACAAGTCTAACTACCGGACCAACGGGCCTGAAGTTTGTATGGGAATTTTCAACAATTTACATGGAGAAAACCCACCAGCACGCATTTTCGCCGCTAGGTGGCACTGTATGCATCGTATTATCACTGTAAGTGAAAATAAGAAGGATAATTGAATTGTCTACAACTTAGTCGAAGACTGCAAGTAAATCCGACTTTGTTATTATTTACTATAATTCTTCTGAACATACCATTGAGCTAAACCTAACGATTATTTCACAAAAATGTTTAGTTCGTGTGAATCGAGTACTGATACACAACCATGCACTGTTAGGCCCCATGCAAAACTGACTCAGACATCACTTCGTTAAAAGTTTAATAACTTCTTTTAACATAGCCGGATTTACTAGCAGTCTTCGACAAAGTTGTAGATAATTAAAATATCTTTCTTATTTTCACTTACAGTGATAATACGATGTATACAGCGCCACCTAGCGGCGAAAATACGAGCTAGTGAGTTTTCTCCATGTAAATTGTTGAAAAATCCAATATAAACTTCAGGCACGTTGGTTCGGTAGTTAGACTTGTCCGATTTGCTTCAAATTTTGTACAAGTACTTCTGGTGGGACTAGAAATCGACTCAGGGGTGGGCCGATTGAGTTTTCAAAAATTCATCATTTTTCTGGGCAGTCTAGTGCACAGTGCTCTAAAAATCTAGCGAAATCGTCTTAGGGCACCAGCGGGTCTGTAAAGAATACTAAAAATTAATTTCTATTCCATAATTTTCAGTTCAGCAATTCGAGAGATCGTGCTCACCGCAAGCCATGAAAAATAGACTACGTTGTGAAGCGATGGTCACTATTTATTATAAAATCACGGTTAAATAAAAAATAAAACTATTAAAAAATTTCAAATAGTTTATAATTTTCACAAACTTATTAGGAAAAAATGTCTAATAAGCTTTCGTAATATTGTGTAGGAAAAAAGTTGAAAATTTGAAAATAAATCTGAGGATTATGATTGATTACAGAACTCTGGAATTTTCTATTGGAATGTTTTCAGGCATGAATTTGATATTGATGCTATTAGACAACTGTGAAATCAAGACCAATAGATCAGTTACATATCAGGACCCCATTCCGACAATTTATCAAAAGTCCTCATGATGTTTACAACAACAGGTTATCAATCTACGGATCAGATAATGTTATTGTAATATTGAATTAAATCAGTTTGCATCAATAAATTTTCAACTCCAATCCAATATTTTTTTTGGTGTGGTGGGGGGGGGGGCTGTATGGTGTTAAACCCCAAAACCTTCTCTTGGCTACGCCGTTGCTTGGAGTTATTTATTTCGCTTTTCATTTTCCGAAAGGTTTCAGATCGATCCGATGGTCATAAGTTAGAAAAATTGCAGTCAGAAGGTTCGCACAAATGAACATTTTTGCACTGATAAGTTATCAAGTTCCTTCCAGACAACTTGGAAGTGTTCGGTGATTATTTCTAGCGGTTGTAGATAGAAAAATGAAATACAAAATTCGATTTATCGAAATAATGTTTGGCTTATTTCAATGGATTATTACTATATTGAACAATAAATAGGCGACGAAGAGTAATCCACAAACAACAAGCCATAACTTTTAAAGTATTCAAAATAGATATTTGAAGTCTTCAGTAAAGTTATTCGCAAAAGTAAGAGCTACAAATTTGCTGAAGGCATCATTTCGTTATAATCACTTCCAAGAAAATTTGTGAAAATATCTCACTCATAGGGGGATTAATCAGCAAAAGCACAATACCAAAAGAAAGAGCATATTTCCTCCATTAAATTCTCCGAAGATACTGTTGACCTAAAATAAGCCGTCTTGGCGTTAATAATAGATTACATGTTTTTGGTCATATTTCTGGCAATGGGAAATGATAAAAATCTTTCGTCCGCATTTAATGTTAAATATCTCTTTTGATAATAGTCCGATTTCAACAATCTATAGCTTGTTCGAAAGGTATTCGTTGAAACTGTCTAAAAACATATAAACCGGTAATCTATATTGTCAATTCCGGCAGATAATTTAAAAAAACTGCAAAAAACGCCATTTTTGCGCATTCAAACATTCATATCTTAAAAACTAAACATCAGAATCGAAAACAAATAATAGCGTTCATACTGTTTTTTAGTTCTTTCATTTAAAATTGGTTTGGATAAGATCGGTTCAGCCATTGCTGAGAAACACGAATGAGAATTTGTCCGTTACATACACACACACAGACACACACACACAGACATTGTCCCAAATCGTCGAGCTGAGTCGATCGGTATATAAGACTCGGCCCTCCGGGCCTCGGAAAAAATCTTGAAAGTTTGAGCGAATTCTATACATTTCTTTTATAAGAAATGTAAAAACTTGTTTTAATCCACCTAGCGGTGCCATTGTGCCTTTCTCATTAATCCAAACTACACGAAAAAAAATTGTTCCCAGAATCGTGAATAAAGTACCATGAATCCTGGAACAATCACGTTTTTACGTTATGAAAACAGGACCATGAACAAAAATTATGTGTTATGTTCAATTTCCCTTCAGTAACGCCCGCATAAGGCTTATTTTATTGGAACTGTTTGTTTTTGTTTTGTGAACTTCAGTCACGGTTTCTGCCAAGTCATTTCTAATGCGATTTTCATCACGCGAACTAGTTCACAACTTTATGAACATTATTCATAAAACCAAAGGTTGACCTATGATGATTTTCATAGATATAGGAGCCATAGCTCACAAAATCAAAATATTCTGGATATGTTCTCGTGAACTATTTCGCGAAATTCAAAATTGTATTCATGAATCAATTTAATTCTCGTGAACTAATTCATGATCTCTTAATATATTAGGTACGATCCTATATCCGTGCTCGTGAAATAGTTCACGAAATCCTGAAATATAATGCTGGTGATATTTAGAAGATATCGCTAATCATTTACAATTTCTTGCAACATGATACATGAAATTTTCCCGTGAACTCTTTCACAAAATTTGGAGAATTATTCGTGGAATCATGTTTATACCATGCACTGTTTTATGAAATGTCCAGCTGCTAGCGACCATAGTAATAGACACGAGCATTAGATACCCAAGCAGCACTTGCAACATGTTCTAGAAAAACAACAAAAGTTATATGTTGCATTACAATGACAACAGAATTGCAAAAACATGACTGTTGCATGTGTGAAACACAGCTGCTGCACGTTACATCTTAGTTATTCATTTGTAGTGCTAATGTTTTCTGAAACAATCAACTTTGACACATATTATTGATGTTTTTTTCAACGTGTTTGTGACTCTACTGCACAGCTAAAACAACTTTGTTGCAAGCATCATCGCGAAAACTGGAGATGACATTATTATTCAACTTGTCAGCAAATTTGATTGCGGTTACACTTATAAAACTTTTACTCAACTTCAGTTTGTAACACAGTAGAAATAAAAACAACCGCCATATTTATTGATAGAATGAATTCTTTCTCGATAAAAGTTGCTGACGAACAGTTAATATGTATAGATTTTTTGATCGGAACCCAAAATTTTCATCATTAATATGCTTCAAATTTTTGATTACTCTCGAAAAAAGCATATTTGAACAAAGTTCTTTGCATACGATAAATAATTCACAAAATAAGTATAAAATTTATTGAGATTATATCAACATTGTTTTAGGGCCGTTTAAAACTATCAAAGTATTTTTAAAAATTACTCGATTCAATTTTATTGGTTATACATTTTCACCCACATCAATGATATTGTCATATTTGAATGTGAACATAATATTTATGCTTTGTTTGCGTAACAATTTCATGAATAACATTAAGTTTCATTTCATTTCGACAAAGTTGTTTTCAAAGCAATCGCTAGCATTATTGCAATAATCTTTGTTGTTATTATGATTCTTGGTACATCATTCGGAACAAATGAACATGTTGCATATAAGCTCCACCTCTTGCGCTTTTTTAATTGCATAACAGTTGAATAACGCTTGCTGCAGTAATATTTTCACAAATTAATGTTTGACATTGGTGTTGTAAAAACAGCTTATCAACATACCGTGTTGCTTGGGTTTAAAAAAATTAAGGGTTGTGTACAGGACACGACCACGGTGACATTAAAAATGTAGCTTTTTTCAAGAGCGTGCAAATGAATTTTATCTATCACACATATCGACTCACGTTCTTGTTCACTCGCCTGTTTTCATATGTTATACTTTGCTATATACCCTCCCCATTAAAACATAATTTATTGAAGGTCATTTAACGGTAATCTATTATTACAATTAATCACGTATCTCACTAGGTGATTGGCATTATTTGGCTGATCCATCAAGTAAAAATAGGCTGGTCTGTCCAGAAAACATATTCAAAAGAAAAGTTCCATATTGAGAACTGTGATGAGGAAGCCCACGTCCGCCAACGGAAATATACAGATTCTCCATGAAATATGAAATTTCATTTTCCATTTAAATTTTCAATAATGTACTAATGAACTTAAATAAAAAATCTTAAGGTTAAGTATTTCTTGATCGATTAGTGGTTGAACAACTGAAATTATTTGATAAATTACATTGTTATACAACGTTCGCACTACCAGTTAAAACGGGTTTTTATGCTATCTTGGTGACATTTTTCTTGTTGCTAAAATTATTATAACGTGTTATAACTCTGTAGTGTAAATATTGTATTATTAAACCAATTCTGCAGCGTTTTATGTTATATAGGTGTTTTATGTGGTAATAGGACTGACATAATTATATCTTCAGTACAGCGGTTTGTTTCATAATTTAAAACAGATTTGTTATGGTATACCCAACCGTCCTATTTGGTGTATACTTTAAAACACGATTAGAATTAGAATTAGATTTCAAAATTTGCGTAAAAAATACCGCACAAAAAACCGCGTGCAAAAACCAGAGTGTACTCTCCTATATAAATTACTACGCTGCTGAACAGTGCAATAACTACAGAAGCACGTTGTCAGATGCCTTACTGATAAAAAACATATAACCGAAATATGAAACATATGAAAGCCAATAGGCTCTTTACCCTACGCAGCTACAAAGCGCTGTAAACATGGATTAACAAGTTATAACGCACACGCATGCATAAAAATAAATATTTTTTTCAACGCAACACTCTCAAGCAGCACGACATAAGTCGCATCCTGCCGTATTGAATTAAACAGCCTCCTGTCAAGGATGGCGTCTCTGTACAGCCAGCATCACTGTTATGAAAATCGAAACAATAATTTTTTATCTAATCATTAAAAGCTTTATTTTGTTACTAAAAGTCAATTATCTGAATGATATGGTATCTAATCATCCCGCAAAATGCAAAACGTCGTGTGGAATGCTTAAACATTGTGCATAGCATAGCGAACATATTTGTTTGTTTGGGGCTTTATAGCTATAAAGCCCCATATATTTAGTTCGCTGTCAAGCTCCATATGTTGGTATATGGTTGCCAGGGGGCCGGAATTAAATCCAAACCACCCCACCCATCCACTTTGCAAATCATTCTGTGACACCGTGCTGGTACCCGAAAAATCCGCACACGGTCACCGCTGCCGAAAATGCATAGCGCGTCCAGACGCTGCAGCCATGATCTTACCCGTTCGACATAAGAACAAAAACTTTCAAACGTGTACGCGTCACACAGAGGAGTAACTGGGGTCGAATCCTGGCCAAGACTATTTATTGCGGCTATTGCTGTTATTATGCCTTAATATGAACTAAACATAGAAAATAATTAGTTTTTGGGACAATTTGGCATCTATCCACCTACCAGTGCAGAGGTCATTTTTCTAGATCCTCCCGAATACTAGTATTTTCGAGGTCATCTTTGTAAATACATTTGTTTTTCCCGATGCATGAATAGTTGGTCAGTGGAAAAAAGAGAAAAAAGGATACCTGTGCACATCTTCATAGATATACATTTTGCCAAACATGGTATTTGGCCCTACAGCATTTTGGTGTACCTCAAACTAGTGGAAATATTAATATTTTCAAATCGCTTGGAATTTGTGGATCGGAAAAGATCGGAAGAGATTGAATGTTTTTCGGATAGCCGGAATCTTGTTTTGTAATGTTGTTTCAGCAACTTTGCCGGATCTTGCCGTATAATGTAACTTTTTTATCATTCAAATTTGGAATAAAAAGTTTAAAAAGGGTGTTTCTAAAGCTGGTCCAATACACATAAACACTACTATTTTCGATTCTTTTTAAGCTGAGATTACACAAATAGTTGTGTTCAATTACGTTTGTTATAATATTGTCTTATTTAATACAGTCATCATCATTAGAAAGCGATTTTGCTGAATATATAATAAAAAAAATATTAAAAAGCCCTTAAAATATCACCATTTTGCATCCATGCAAAAAAATCTTTAGCAATTTTCGGCAAACTCTTTATTTTGCCACAATATGCAGTATGCTTTTAGGTATCTAAAAAAATATAACTAAATAAAAAATCGAATTTTTTTTTGATTATTGCCAAGAATTTGTTCTAGTTATTCCTCTGTGCGTCTCCTCTATTTATAAACTAACCGTATATGGTTTAGTCACTTAGGTGCGAGTGTGTGTAAATGCCAACTTTGCCGAAAATCGATAGCGCTTATTGCATCGCCCGGAGACGATGTTGCTCGTATGGAATAAGAGCAACAACTGATTTAAACGGACATGCGTCGCTTCTATTTATGACTTTTCGTGTTTGATTGACTTTTGTGTCTGAGAAATCTGCCTCACGAATGGTAATTTTCCCGTTTTTCGTGAACTTTTTAATTTTAACCAATTTCCAAAAGTCTACTTTTATTGGGGAGATATTAAATTATTACCAATATTTAAGTTAGATGTTTCTGAATCGGTTGGTGTATAAATGATTAAAATCCATCTAGTAATATTGGAGTCAGTGCGGTAAAATATCAATTTCAAACGAAAATAATCGTTTCAAGTGAAACTTCGAGCCTTTCACTGTAAACATACCACCACTATATCAGTTGAGTTCGGCTGCCGTCTTCGTTTGAGTCACTCAAAGTTCACTGTCAATTGAATAACAGGTTCTAGTCATTTGACGTTTTTGCCTGTTTAGTTTCTATTGAACACCAACCTCACATTAGCACGGTCTCAGCTAATGGAAGTGAACCATTCCAATGAACCACTCACAAATGAATATGAAGGAACACTCACTGACATAAAAATAACTCCGACCAAGATAATACATAATATAGGGTAAAGGCTATGATAAGACGAGGCAACTCAAGACGGATACAGGTACGAGCATTTTTTCTCTGTATGAGTAAGGTTGTATTTTTTTTCGATGAAGCTGATAAATCAGGAGGATATGAAAAAGAAAAGAATAAAACAAATGACGTAGTGGGCTTTTCTTCTTAACAAACATAAAACAAATTCACTCAAAAATGACAAATGTTCCGAACCTTTCTTTCTCTTCTTCTTGGAGAGTTTTCTTTCCTTTCTTGTGCCCTGGTGAATAATTGTTGACAGATGACTGTATGCAACTAGCGAGGTTGGCAGTGCAGCCAATTTCTTTGTCATATTTAGATATGTTGCTATAATACACATAATAATGACTGTTTTATTAACTCACATTTCGCCAAAATATATCTGGAACTAATCAATCCAAGATTTTTATCATATACTACATGTTTCTAGCAAATTTGGTCAGCATAACAGCCTATTCATCAGAATCAAATTTGCCACAAACTTTGAAATAGAGATGGACGTACTACCAAAATACAGAAATATACAGAAATCGTATTACTAGTTGCTTTATCTTGTCTTAGGTGTAAACGGGCGAACTCGTTAAAGGTCCAAGATGATAGATAACGGAAATCGATGGTTAGTCATTTTAAATGAAGGCGTAGTTGGTTGAGTGGTAAGCGTGACAGCCACCCATCCCAGTTAGTCTGGGTGCAATCCCAGCCGAGGTCGCTGAGATTTTTCTGAGGTGTAAAATCTTCCTTCGGAAGGGAAGTAAAGCCGTTGCCTAGCAAAAGCAAGTATCGGACTAACGTTCCTTCTGCGATCTACGTTCGGGCCAGGCCGGCGCCGGTTTTGTTCAATAAACACTTTAGGATTACCAGGAGTTGCACATTGAAAGATGTTTCCCTAATCCCAAGCACTACTACTGATTCCCTGTGCAACTTCAGCTAGTCTAGATCGATAACGGAGTAGCAGCTACGGGTGGTCGTACAAGGTCAAGCTCAAGCTCAAGCTCGATGGTTAAAGTCATTTTTAAATCAGAGATGAGGGCAACATGGATACCATTTGAAAGGAGGTTAGGCCATTTTGAAATCCAAGATTGCGGCCTATAGTGACCAAGAAACTGTGAAAACAACTATCAATATGGGTATCATTTAAAATAATCATAAAATACCGTAATTTATGAATTTAGGCCATTTTGAAAACAAAGATGGCGGTTTCGGGTAACCACCACAGTAAAAACCATGATCAATATATATCTATATCGCTTTTGCAATGATGGTCACTAGATGACGGAAACTGATGATTGAGGACATTTTGCAATCAATCAATCCAATATGGCGCCTTTTGGTTACCTCAAATCAATAAACCCACCTTCGATATGACCTATTTATAGCATTCATATCGAGCAGAACCTTTTCGAATTCTTTCTGAAAAAAAAAGATTCTCGTAGACTATAGACTGTGCTCGTAATGTGTTCCTATATAACCAGTGTGGAAATGTTTTACCTCTTCACCATGTCATCGGAATTGTACACAGGGAACTATTGGTAGAGGTGCAAATAAATAGCTGAATTACATATTTGATTTTAGCAATGAATTTGACAGCTTCGTACAATTATGATAGCATACTGCGGCTATCATATTTCTTTTTCAAATTTTCTTAAATTCGCAGAGTTCAGACGAAAATAATGAATCTACTAATAACAGCTTATTGAAACTGGTTGCAATGAAAAATGTTATTTGGTAGTACGTTCATCTCTATAATATTTTTGTTGCAAATTTGATTCTGATGAATAAGCTGTTATGCTGGCCAAATTTGCTAGAAACATGTAGTATGTGATAAAAATGTTGGATTGATTAGTACCAGATAAATGCGAAATGTGTGTCAATAAAACGGTCATTATTATGTGTATTATAGCAACATATCTAAATATGACAAAGAAATTGGCTGCACTGCCAACCTCGCTAGCTGCATACACTCATCTGTCATCTGGCACAAGAAAGGCATGATAACCAAAAATACGAAGCCAGTTGTCTCTTTTTGTCTTAGGTTTACCCGGATCTCATTTGACTGGTGCTCACTGGGGAAATTGAAAGCTGATCTATTCATTTGAGAGGATCAAACGAAGGAGGTTGAATATGAATTGCGACTCATTTGAAAGCAGCGGTGAGTGAAGTGCCATGAACCCAGCTTCAGATTAACAACAACTGATGCGTTAAATGAATGTGAATGCTACTGCAGACGACTGATTGACTGCGTTCATTCAGTTTCGATTGAATGAAATGAAATTTTACTGCACTGATTGGAGTTATAAGCGTGCAAACCTTACATAGTTTCGTTACATGGGAGATAGTTTAGATTTTAGAATGACACCTAGCCCCAGATAGTGGAGTATGACAAGTTATTCTGAAGAAAAAAACCTATTTTAATCCACCTAGCGGTGCAATTGTGCCTTTCTCAATCATGAATCACGAGAATGTGTGCGTTGTTTATATTCATTAAAAACTTTTAAATGCATATATTACATTTTATTATTATACATCACATGACAACCATATACAGGAAAATAAATCATTATTCGAGTTCTAAAATTTTGTAAAAGAAAAAACAGCCACGGTAATATTGAACTGAAAAACCTGTTTTAATCCACCTAGCGGTGCAATTGTGCCTTTCTCAATCATGAACACGTGAATGTTTGCGTTGTTTATATTCATTAAAAGCTTTCAAATGAATATATTACATTTTATTATTATACATGACATGACAAATATACAAGAAAAAATCACTATTCGAGTTCTAAAATTTTGTAAAAGAAAAAACAGCTACATTAATATTAAATTTAAAAAAGGTGCGAAATCGGCAGCCCCAAAAAGTCGATTTTAATAAAAAAAAGTTTCGAGATAACATAAAATCTCGACGTTTCATGCATTTTAAAGATGTTTGGCATCAAAAACGAATTTGATTTCTGAAATTTCATGGGGTCCCCCCTTTGAAAAAAAATTTGAGTTCCGGCTTATATGGGAATTTCATATGTGACCGGATGGATTAGTCTATATTTCCGGACGCATCCAAGCAATCCGTACGAAATTTTATAGACATCTGTGGGGATACTATAGCTATCATTTGGGACAGTGTTTGTGAAAATCGGCCCAACCATTTCCGGGAAACTGATGTGAGTACGTCAATTTTGAAAGATGGCCGCTTTTCCCGGGCACTTCCGGAACAGTCTATGGTGGTCAATGTAGTCAACGAAAGTTTGGTTGGCCGTCGGTGACCTAGAACAGCAAATTAAAGTTGTTTGAGAGACATTTTAGCGAAATTTTTACCTTTTTTGCTTTCATCGGAGTATCGGTTTGAATCGCAATTTGCTATGTGGTCGCACGCCACAACCTGTAACTCCGGAACCGGAAGTTAGATCGGGATGAAATTAAATAACCATTTACGAAGGCGCAACACCTTTCATTTGAGACTAAGTTTGGTTGAATCGGTCTAGCCATCTCCGAGAAACCGATGTGACTGTTATTCTGAATTTGGATACTTCCGCCGGGGCTTCCAGAACCGATGATGGTGGCCAATGTGGCCAAAAAGACTTTGAATGGATGTTAGTGACCTAATACTACAAATCGAAGCAGTTGTGGTCATATTTTGGAAAAATTTTCACCTTATACATTCATTGCAGAATTTATTAAAATCGACATTTTCTGCGTGATCGTGCTCATCACCCTGTAATTCTGGAACCAGAAGTCGGATCCAATAGAAATTCAATAGCAGCCTATGGGAACGTTGTATCTTTCATTTGAGACTAAGTTTGTCAAAATCGGTTCAGCCAGCTCTGAGAAAAATGAGTGACATTTTTGGTCACATACACACACACATACGCACATACACACACATACATACATACACACATACATACACACGCTCAGACATTTGCCGAACTCGACGAATTGAATCGAATTGTATATGCCACTCGGCCCTCCGGGCCTCCGTTAAAAAGTCGGTTTTCAGAGCAATTGCAATACCTTTCTATTGAGAAAGGCAAAAATTTTACCTTTTTACATTCATCGCAGAATTTATTTTATTTATTTTATTTATTTATTTTATTTATTTCGTCAATCGATGTAGACTGGTATAGTTACAGTAATGTTTACATTTTTCTTATTTACTAAAATATATATATATATATATATATATATATATATATATATATATATATATATATATATATATATATATATATATATATATATATATATATATATATATATATATATATATATATATATATATATATATATATATATATATATATATATATATATATATATATATATATATATATATATATATATATATATATATATATATATATATATATATATATATATATATATATATATATATATATATATATATATATATATATATATATATATATATACGTAATTTTATTATAAATAAAACAATTTCAGCTTTTACAGAATCATTTTCTTATGCGTTAGAATTTCTTTTATGTATAAAATATTGTGTGAGTTTTAGTTTGGACATTGTAAAATCAATTGATTCGCAATAGCGGTTATAAACAGCCATCATTCGATTTATAGGGCCATATTTTGCATAATTTGTGCGATATGGAGTTATTGAAAATATGCTTCGGTTTCGTAGCTGTCGAGAAGGTGCATAAAAGTTTAATTTGGATAAAATTTCGGCTGAATCAATACGATGCGAGACGATATTATTAATGAACGAAAGCATTGCAAATTCACGACGTTCCTTCAATGTTTGTATATTGATAAGCATGCAGCGTGCTTCATAAGATGGCAGAGGAAATGCTATCCAACCTAGTTTACGAAGGGCAAATAATATGAATTGTTTTTGTACAGATTCTATTCGTTCTTCATGTGTGCTTGAAAAAGGGCACCAAATGATGCTGCAATATTCTAATATCGACCTAACATAAGCAATATATAATGTTTTGATTGTATACGGATCTACAAAATGATAACTAAAGCGTTTTATAAAACTGAGCATGTTGTTAGCTTTGTGAATAATTGTGTTATAATGATCAATAAAATTTAACTTGGAATCTAATATAACGCCTAAATCCCTAATTCTTTCACATTTTGCTACATTCTGTCTTCCTAAGGTAATCACAACATTCGGTGTTTGTCGTTTTCGACTAAAAGTGATTGAATTGCATTTTTTCACGTTTAGCTGTAGGAGGCTTTTTTGACACCACGTGTGGAAAACTAGAATTTCGTTTTGGAATGTATCAATATCTTCGGCATTTCTTATCTCCAAGTAAAGTTTCATGTCATCGGCATAGATTAGTACTTTCAGTTTTTTGAGAAGGAAGGAAATATCGTTCACATATAAAATAAACAATAGAGGTCCTAAATGAGAGCCTTGTGGAACTCCTGAGGTGACTTCAATTGGATTAGATTGCTTTCCTTTGAATTTGATTATTTGCTGGCGGTTGGATAGATATGATTCTAACCACGTACGCAGCTCAGGCTCAATTCCCATCTTTTTTAATTTATAAAGTAACATTGGGATGTCGATTCGATCAAATGCTTTACTAAAGTCTGTGTAAAGTGCTTCCACGTAGTTTCCATTGTCCATTGCAATCAGTGAATAGTTAATAAATTCTAGTAAATTTGTTGAGGTCGAACGACCTTTGAAGAAGCCATGTTGGAGGTTAGTAATTCTGTTTTTTATTTGAAGAAATATTTTTTCGTTAATGATTGATTCAAAAAGTTTCGGAATGCTGGAGATTATGGCTATTCCACGATAATTGCGAACGTCAGATTTTTTCCCAGATTTATATATAGGTACTAAGAAAGAACTCTTCCATGTTTTGGGGAACTCTCCAGATTGTAAAGACATATTAAAGAGCCAGAACAATGGAGTTGTAAGCTCGGTTGCTAGGTTTTTCATAAATAATGGTGGAATTCCATCAGGGCCAGCACCTTTTGATGAATCCAAATGATTTAGAGCATTGAAAATGTCCTCCACTATGACATGACTGACACCAATATCCATAGGAAAATCTGGAAGAAAAGCAAAATAATCGCGATCGCGGTCTTGTTCAGAGAAAGTTGTATATATTTCTTGGAAGAATGTTGCAAATAGGTTGCAGATTTCTTTCGGGCTATTATGTACGTTGTCATCCAAGTGCATTGTTGATGGGAAATTGTCTGATTTTAATTTAGTTTTGACGTAGTTAAAAAAATTCTTTGGACTGGATTTAATCTGCTGTTCAGTTTTGGAGTTGTAATCCGCAAGTGCAGAATCTATGGCAATATTTAGTTTATCGCAAATGTCGAGATATTGTTCCAAGTGCTCGTTATTTTGATTTTTCTTGTATAGCTTGTGGGCTTTTTGTTTCCTATTTTTCAGATTTTGAATTTGCCTGTTGTACCAAATAGGATGCTTCGAGCTACCGTGTCGTCTTTTCTTCTTAATGGGCACCTCTTCATGAATAATTTCGAAAATCATTTTGTAAAATACGTCCAGGGCGGTTTCAATATTCGCTTCATTCCTAAGAGTGTTTTGCCAGTCGACATTACCTACCTTCCGTCTGATATTGTCATAATTAGCTTTATGGTATTCAAAGACTTCCTCAAAGTCATAGACGTTGGGTTCTTGATTTTTATGGATGAACAAAGAAAATTCAATAGCAGTATGAAAAGCTTCATTTTTCCACAAAGGAGCCAAAGATTCAGATACACAGAAATCTTCCTGAGTGTTTGTAAATAAAAGGTCAAGATAGCAATTCTGTTGATTTTTTACATGATTTATTTGATTTAATCCTATGCTAGCAGTTTTGTCAAAGATGAAATTCAATGTTTCGTTTTCTCCTACGACTGGGATTAGAATATTTTCATTTTCAGAATCCGGAATAAAATCGGCATTGCGCTGGTTAAAGTCTCCGTAAATGTGAACTTTGACCTCGACCGGAAGTTCAAATAAAATTTGTTCAGCAATTTTGAAAAAGGCTTCATACGATGATATATTAGCATGCTCTGGTGGGAAATATACAGAGGCAAAAAATTCGTTAGAATCGAGATTTGCTGCGTGATCGTACGTATCACCCTGTAATTCAGGAACCAGAACTCGGATCCACACAAAATTCAACAGCAGCTGATGGACCTTCCATTTAAAATCAAGTTTGTCAAAATCGGTTCAGAAAATTCCGAGAAACCGATGTGGACAAATCAACAAATTTTGTTTTGTAACCATACTCTTCAACTCGTAATTCGGAACAAGATGTCGGTTGAAAATGAAATTCAATAGCAACCTATGAGAATAGTATACCTTTCATTTGAATCTTAGTTTCTAAAAATCGGTTCAACCATCTCCGAGAAACCGATGTGGACATTTTGTTAACAAATCCGCACATACACACACATACATACATACATACATACATACATACATACATACATACATACATACATACATACATACATACATACATACATACATACATACATACATACATACATACATACATACATACATACATACATACATACATACATACATACACATACATACACACAGATATTTGGCGATCTCGGCGAACTGAGTCGAATGTTATATGAGACTCGGCCCTCCGGGCTTCGGTTAGGAAGTCGGTTTTTGGAGCAATTGCATAACCTTTCTATATGAGAAAGGCAAAAGAATAGTATTTAATTACCTTAATCAGCATGAGTTCAATGTTATCTTCATGTGATTATATTTTGAAATGTTGGTGGAATGGGTTTGAAAGTGGAGGGAATGGGGGGTTAGTAGAGTGAGAGTGGAGGATGCGTCAGAAATCCTTCATCTTATTTCGGTATACGGGGTGGATGAAGGAAATGCGGGCGTGAGGGTGGTCCAAGGGAAGGGGAGTGATGAAGGAGGGAGGTGTAAGGGCAAGGCGGGGGGAGGAGGGGCGGCGACGTAATAATCAACTGCATATTTTGCCTTCCATTTGAGACTTGGTTTGAGAAAATCGGTTCAGTCATCACCGAAGAACCGATGTGACTTGAATTGTCCGTACGAAATTTTATATACATCTATGGGGATGTTATAGCTATCATTTGGGACTAAGTTTGTGAAAATCGGCCCAACCATTTCGGGAAACTGATGTGAGTTCGTAAATTTTGAAAGATGGCCGCTTTTCCCGGGCACTTCCGGAACCGTCTATGGTGGTCAATGTAGTCAACGAAAGTTTGTTTGGCCGTCGGTGACCTAGAACTGCAAAGTTAAGTTATTTGAGAGACATTTTAGCGAAATTTTTACCTTTTTTGCTTCCATCGGAGTATCGGTTTGAATCACAATTTGCTATGTGATCGCACGCCACAACCCGTAACTCCGGAACCGGAAGTCGGTTGGGGATAAAATTTAATAGCCATTTACGGGGACGCAACATCTTTCATTTGAAACTAAGTTTGATTGATTCGGTCTAGCCATCTCCGAGAAACCGATGTGATTGTTAGTCTGAATTTGGATACTTCCGCCGGGGCTTCCGGAACCGATGATGGTGGCCAATGTGACCAAAGAGACTTTCAATGGCTGTTAATGACCTAGTACTACAAATCGAAGCAGTTGTGGTCACATTTTGGAAAAATTTTCACCATTATACATTCATTGCAGAATTTCTTAAAATCGACATTTTCTGCGTGATCGTACTCATCACCCTGTAATTCCGGAACCGGAAGTCGGATCCATTAGAAATTCAATAGCAGCCTATGGGAACGTTGCACCTTTCATTTGGGACTAAGTTTGTAAAAATCGGTTCATCCATCTCTGAGAAAAGTGAGTGAGATTGTGTTCGCGTACACACACACAGACGCACATACACACACACACATACATACACATACAGACATTTGCCGAACTCGACGAACTGAATCGAATGGTAATCGAATGGGCCCTCCGGGCCTCCGTTAAAAAGTCGGTTTTCAGAGCAATTGCAATACCTTTCTATTGAGAAAGGCAAAAAACGATAGTAACCAAAAAGTCATAGATCACAAGTAGGCGAAGAGAATTTACGAATACCATGGTAAAACTGCTGATATCATAAACATTAGTCAAATTACTCTTCGTGCCAAATTTGGAAGTAAGTTCCAAAATAAAACATTACGATAACATGAACAGAAATTACGCAAATCATGACTAAGATCTTGAAATTATGAACACAAATCACACAACTCGTGACAAAAATATCTCAAATCGTGACTAAGATCCTGAAATCATGAATTTTAATCTTTAATCTTTAATTTAGTCGGACAGAAAAATGCGATAGTAAACTCATGAATAAGATAGCACAATAACGTGATGAGAAATCACAAGAATCGCGAATAAGCTCTTGAAATCATGAACATCATTCGACTGTCGGCTGTGTATTCCCTAATCATGAACTAGAATCACAACAAAAACATGTCCAGGGAATACACAACAGTACCCCAACCAAACATTCTAATGTAATGCCATGTATATATTCGGGGCGAACTAGTTTTTTTAAAAGCACAAATAGTTTCATGAATTCGAGGTTCATTATTCATAATTTCAGGAACTTGGTTATGGTTTTCGTAAAATGTTCAGTTCACGAAATCATGACCTTTTGTTCATGAATTTATGATTGTTTTTTTTTTCGTGTACGATTTCATGGCTGGTTATGTTCAATATAATGGTGGAACTATCCATTACATATTCAGTACGATTTGCACATACATACAATGGATCGACAGCCATGAACTTGAGAAGCTATGTGTCGAAGCTGAAACACTTGAACCCATCAGCGGATGGTTCGGGGGTCCGGAATCCGCCAAAAAGTTTCAACTTGTTAACAAATTTTAAATTGGTTTCATTTTGAAAGTAGTTTTCAAACTCAAAATCATTTCAAACCAAGTATTTCACTGGTTTTATAGACCTATTAGGGAAGTTTATTTTGGAGGAACTAAGAAATTTTCTTCGGAAACGGAGAGGGGGGAAGGGAATTGATGAGGGAAGGTGGATTTAGGGAAGGATGGTGTGTGATCCCGATCAGAATGAAATAACAAGATTATAACAGAACACAATTTTTGTAACATATTGTGTTATAAATTAGGTTTCGTTAGTAGTTAAAATAACAGAAATTTATAACAAGTAGCAATTCGAGATATAGTTTTGAAATATTTCTGTTATGTGTTTCTGATCGGGATGGGGGGATAGACCGGGATTAGGTTGACGATGTTCAGAGTGATTGCATAACCTTTCTATATGAGAAAGGCAAAAAAATTAAGGTGAGCTTATAAATATGGAATATCACTTTTTCACTTAAACTACCATAACAAACGAACAAAGCGCACCAGGGCTTCTAAATTTCGAGAGACATCGTTGTTTAAGCTTCAAAACAAACGCTAAAATATCGGTGCATTTTGTTTGAATAGAAAAAGTTATTCTGAGAAATTAGGGTGAACGTTTAAATGTGGCGCCCTCTATGCGGTCACCATGGAACTAAAATTTTCTAAACAAAACATGACTCATATTATTTACTACAACTTTTCTGGACATGCTATTGAGCTAAATCTAACGGTTATTTCACAAAATGTTCAATTCGTGGGAATCGTGTACTGATACACAACCATGCACTGCTAGGCCCCATGGAAAACTGACTCAGACATCACTTCGTTAAATGTTCAATAACTTCTTTTAACAAAGCCGGATTGATTAGCAGTCTTAGACAAAGTTGTAGACAATTAAATTATTTTTCTTATTTTCACTTACAGTGATAATACGATGCGTACAGTGTCACCTAGCGGCAAAAAGGCGAGTTAGTGAGTTTTCTCCATGTAAATTGTGGAAAAATCCCATACAAACTTCAGGCGCGTTGGTCCGGTAGCTAGACTTGTCCGATTTGCTTCAAATTTGGTGCAAGTACTCCTGATGGGACTAGTAATCGAATCAGGGGTGGGCCGATTGAGTTTTCACAAATTCATAATTTTTCTGGGCAGTCTACTAGTCATACGAAATTGTTTTATGCTTGCGGTGATACGATATTACAGTACATTTGTGAATACTGATTGTTAGCAAGTTCATGGAACACCAGTCATCGAATCTGTCCAAGAGCTATTGTAAAGCAAGGCAATCCCGGATGCACTTGACCACCATGTATAATTTTACCTTATCAGCATAAAATTAGCGACACACAGGTGGTATTGTAGCTAGATCATTAATAAATAGTGTAAACAAGAGTGGGCCCAAATTATTTTCCTGAGGAACAACCGATTTGTTTGAAAACGGGGCGGAAGATGCGCATCCAATTTTCACTATAAGTTGACGATCACTCAGATACGATGAAAGCAAAGAATCAGATCAATAAAAACGCCTATTAACTTCACCCGATCAGAAACACATAACAAAAATATTTCAAAACTATATCTTCCGTGGTTTCTTGTTATAATTTTCTTTTATTTTAACTACTAACGAGACCAAATTTATAACACAATACGTTGCGAAAATTGCGTTCTGTTATAATCTTGTTATTTCATTCTGATCGGGCAATCTTTCCAAAAGTATTCCGTAGTCAACTCTGTCGAACGCTGATTTCAAGTCAGTATATATACCGTATCGATCTAAGCACCAGCGTCCATATTTCGTAAGAACGAGATTCGTAGATGTTGGTCTTTCTTGGATGAATCCATGTTGGTCAGGGGAAATGTGACTTTGACTGGATGCGAAGAGTATATCGTTCACTACGATCTCAAACACTTTGGAGCAAGCGCACAACGATGTAATTCCTTGATAATTTTCAACATTTCGTCGACCTCCTTTTTACATTTCTTATAAAAGAAATGTATAGAATTCGCTCAAACTTTCAAGATTTTTTCCGAGGCCCGGAGGGCCGAGTCTTATATACCAATCGACTCAGCTCGACGATTTGGGACAATGTCTGTATGTGTGTGTGTGTGTGTGTGTATGTAACGGACAAATTCTCATTCGTGTTTCTCAGCAATGGCTGAACCGATCTTATCCAAACCAATTTTAAATGAAAGAACTAAAAAACAGTATGAACGCTATTAATTTGTTTTTGATTCTGATGTTTAGTTTCCAAGATATGAATGTTTGAATGCGCAAAAATGGCGTTTTTTGCAGTTTTTTTAAATTATCTGCCGAAATTGACAATGTAGATTAACAATTTATATGTTTTTAGACAGCTTTAACGAATACCTTTCGAACAAGCTATAGATTGTTGAAATCGTACTATTATCAAAAGAGATATTTAACATTAAATGCGGACGAAAGATTTTTATCATTTCCCATAGCCAGAAATATGACCAAAAACATATAATCTATTATTAACGCCAAAACGGCTTATTTTAGGTCAATAGTATCTTCGGAGAATTTAATGGAGGCAATATGCCCTTTCTTTTGGTATTGTGCTTTTGCTGATTAATCCCCCTATGAGTGAGATATTTTCACAAATTTTTTTGGAAGTGATTATATCGAAATGATGCCTTCAGCAAATTTGTAGCTCTTACTTTTGCGAATAACGTTACTGAAGACTTCAAATATCTATTTTGAATACTTTAAAAGTTATGGCTTGTTGTTTGTTGATTACTCTTTGTCGCTTATTTATTGTTCAATATAGTAATAATCCATTGAAATAAGCCAAACATTATTTCGATAAATCGAATTTTGTATTTCATTTTTCTATCTACAACCGCTAGAAATAATCACCGAACACTTCCAAGTTATCTGGAAGGAACTTGATAACTTATCAGTACAAAAATGTTCATTTGTGCGAACTTTCTGACTGCAATTTTGCTAACTTATAACCATCGGATCGATCTGAAACATATCGGAAAATGAGAATCGAAATAAATAACTCCAAGCAACGGCGTAGCCAAGAGAAGGTTTTGGGGTTTAACACCATACAACCCCCCCCCCCCCCACAACACCCAAAAAAAATTGGATTGAAGTTGAAAATTTATTGATGCAGACTGATTTAATTCAATACTACAATAACAATTATCTGATCCGTAGATTGATAACCTGTTGTTGTAAACATCATGAGGACTTTTGATAAATTGTCGGAATGGGGTCCTGATATGTAACTGATCTCTTGGTCTTGATTTCACAGTTGTCTAATAGCATCAATATCAAATTCCTGTCTGAAAACATTCCAATAGAAAATTCCAGAGTTCTGTAATCAATCATAATCCTCAGATTTATTTTCAAATTGATCTCGTTTTTGTAGAGATGTACTGTAATAAGGGTCTTTATTTAATAGGAAGCGAAGTTAAAATTGATTTAATTCTATGAAACATAGAACTGCTCAACAAAAAATGCATAAATTTCAACAATTGCTTAAAATGTTTTTGCCTTTCTCATTCACCGGAGGACCGAGTGTCATATGCTAATCGACTCAGTTCGTCGTGATCGGAAAATGTCTGTGTGTATGTATGTCTGTATGTATGTGTGTGTATGTGTGTGTATGTGGAAAAAATGTGACCTCTGTTAATCAGAGATGGCTGGATCGATTTGCACAAAGTTAGTCTCAAATGAAAGGTACAATCTTCCCATCGGCTGCTATTGAATTTTTTATTGATTGGACTTCCGGTTCCGGAGTTACGAGTTGAAGAGTGCAATCACGCAACAAATTCCCATATAAACTGAAATGAAAAATTTTCAAAATTAAATTTGTATTTTTGATGCCAAATGACATTATAATGCATGAAACATTGAGATTTGATGTAAACTCGAAAAAATAACGTTTGACAAAAATTGATTTTTTTGGACTTTGGTACTTATTTGCTCTGTTACTATTTTCTGAAAAATTAATTCTGCATAATTTTAAAACTTCAAAAATTACGGTTTCGGAATTATGCCGTTTAGACATTAAGATCGATTTTCACCAAACCCCCACCAATTGTAAAATTGGTATTGTAAAAAAACGTAAGGGCGATACTTCAATGCTGATAGGTGGGACCGAAAAAGTAAACAATCGCCAAAGGGACTATATACTATATATACAATCATTTTGTCAATTTCAATAGCAAACACAAATTTTAATTTAATAATTTCAAATACTTCATGAAGTTTTGGGTTTCGATCACTGAATCGTGCAATCTAGGATGTAAAAAACACAATAGTTCTAAATTGGAAATAAAACCAAGTCTGGAAATATGCACTGTTGATTTTCTTTGAATGCACTATGAGTCACAAGGGCGATTTTTCGGTACAAAAATCAATAACTCCCAAACCGTTCATTTTAGAGAAATTATGCTGAGAGAATATTTTTGGGGATTAAATTCGCTTTCTTTTAAAGTAAAATGTAGCTAGGGTGGTCCTCTCAAACATTCTTTTCGAAAAATTATTTTTCGAACAAAATGGTATAGCAAGGTACTTACTTCAGCAAAGTTGTAGAAAAATGTTTTTCAGTTAACATTTTCAAATGAATTAAAGTTATAGCACTATCGGTTTTTATGTTATAATTATTTTTATTCTTTAACTTAGGGTGTTTCTGAAAAAGTCAGTTTTTTAACTATAACTTTTTAAATAGTTAGTCTATCTTCATACTCTCTATGAAGCAATTTTAGTACTTTTCATTGCGCATATTTCTGCTGAAGAATGTGAATCGATATCATTTTTCGTTATCGAGTTACGATCATTTTTTTTAAATAAAAATGATAGTTTTCAATGTCCTCTAACTCAGAAGGTTGCAAAAACTAGCAGCTAAATTTGTACTCTTTTGAAAGTGCATCAAAAATACTATAAAATATTTCAAAATCAAAGTCAGCATTTTTGCCCTTCGATGTCAAATATAAACAACAACACCACGAGTCGTGACAGTTTAATTGGTATCAATCTCATTCATGAATCGAATCGCAGTAGCCGACGACTGCTTTGATCAACGCGTGTAGTGCTTTGTATTATTAGTGCTGTTAAAATGGATAAAATAAAGTTGTTCGATCTCTGGAAAGTGGCCAAAGGTGAAAATAAAAATAAAATAAAAGTTGTGTTTGAGGAAATAATGAGATAATTTGATGTGGGACAAAATGAAAAAAATAAGTTCACTCAGACTGTAAAAGCTGTAACAATTAAAACATGTAAAAGGTTTGATCAATTTTGGAAAGACAGTAATCGAATTGAGACGAAAGTGCTCGATAAAAATTCGAAATATTTTGAGAAGCCGTTAACAGTTCCTACAAAAGATTCAAACTGCACTTCCTCCCAAACCAGCATTCACAGAAATTCGTCGCTTACTTAGAACAGAATGAAGGGTAATCCTTAATTCATTTGCTTTTTAAGGCAAAATGCGCTACATTTTATATTATGTCAACACTTCCATTACCAACAAGTTTCATGAGCGAACAAGGAGCTGAGGCTCGGAACGATCGACTGAGTCACGGTAGAAATTGTTCAAGAGTCGCGAACATGGAAGATGTTTTCTTTAGAGCAATGGACTCGTCTAATCCGGTTCTTGCAGTTAGAAGATCCCGATACAGTAAACGCACTGAAATAAGTTCAATATTAAATGAGTTAGCACTTTGAGAAAAGAGACACGATTCAGATAACTATAACGACGACGATGCTGATGATGTTGATGATTGTGATTATAATAATTATGAGGATGACGATGATAATAAAGTAGTTACGTAGAATAGTAAAATAAATATCTGTCTGAGCCTAACGTTTTCAATATTTGTGTACATATATTTGACAAGCTCAAAAAATCATTTAACAACTCGACTTTTTGATCTAGTAAAGCAGGTTCTAAATGGCAATGACCAGACCCTTAAAAACAGCCGTATGCTGATGTTATTTAATCATAATGTTGATGTCAACATTTTTCGCTGAATGACAAAAAAGCAAAAGTTGATTTTGAGATATTTTACAGTATTTTTGATGCACTTTCGAAAGAGTACAAATTTAGCTGCTAGTTTTTGCAACCTTCTGAGTTAGAGGTCATTGAAAACTATCATTTTTATTTAAAAAAATGATCGTAATTCGATAACGAAAAATGATATCGATTCACATTCTTCAGCAGAAATATGCGCAATGAAAAGTACTAAAATTGCTTCATAGAGAGTATGAAGATAGACTAACTATTTAAAAAGTTATAGTTAAAAAACTGACTTTTTCAGAAACACTAAAATGACACCCTAAGATAAAGAAGAAAAATAATTATAACATGAAAACCGATAATGCTATAATGCTATAACTTTGATGCATTTGAAAATGTTACTTGAAAAACATTTTTCTACAACTTTGCTGAAGTAAGTACCTTGCTACACCATTTAGTTCTAAACATAATTTTTCGAAAATAATGTTTGAGAGGACCACCCTAGCTACATTTTGCTTTAAAAGTAAGAAAATTTAATTTCCAAAAATATTCTCTCAGCATAATTTCTCTAAAATGAACGGTTTGGAAGTTATTGATTTTTGTACCGAAAAACCGCCCTTGTGACCCATAGTGGAATGGTGGGGTTTTTAAAGAAAAAGCGTTGATTTCTTAATTCTCAGTCGCGTTGGAAATTTGAGTAAAGTATAAACTTCAAATCGATAAAAAAAAATCGATTTTTTTTGGCTCAGTACAATATACATAACCCCTTTAGAAAAATCAGTTTTCCCACCACAATGCATTGATTGAGGAATTTAGATATTTTATTAACAGAGCATTAGCAATAATTCGTTTGTATGTCTATTTTATGGGCCATTTTTTCGCCTTCCCATTGATTTGGTTTGAGATTTCTAGCACTGATGTTGTCCTATGCTGATTTGAGTGATTCTCTGAGTCCTGCCACTATCCCATGTAGTATGTGTTATCAAAAACATCGCGAAGCATCAAGTTCTAAATGTTCTCAAACGATATAATATCCGAAGAGAGTGATAAGAGTTATAAGAAATGTCTCATCACACTGTTAGGTGGATTAAAAGCGTTTTTAAATACAGGAAACACTATTGACTTTTTCCAACCGGAGGGATAACAACACTGTCTAAGAGAACTGTTGAATAGCAGTTCTTGAGAACACATGAAGATATGTCCTCAAGAGCAGGAGTGACGGAATATTTTAGTTTGCTGACTGCTGATATAAACTGCTGCTCTGTAACCGTGAATCTTCTCAGAGGACAGATATTTAATGGTGTACTTCTGCAAGCGCGTGCAATTTGATCAGCAGACAAAGTATTATCACTAAACGCGCTTTTTTTTAATAGGTCACACACTTCCGTAGCCAGACTAACAGTCTGTTCCTTCAAAAACATATCAGTAAGTTATCCGTTCTCCTTTCACTTGGAAATCACGAATTTACAAAACTGTCGGGGAATATTGTGCAGGTTTGCTTGTGTTCGAATGGAGTAGTGTTTGTACAAGAAAATATTATAGGATCGTTAATTTTCACTCGCTAGCGTAAAACGATATTTAGCGAAACGACAGCGTGTACGGCAATTCAAACAAAGTGCCTTAGATCTGAGTCGTTTAAGATGTCGTAGATGTACATTACCCCACGGTGACTTACGAGTTGTGTTACGCACAGGATGTAAATGTCAATCTGCATGAAGGAGTGCTGATTCCTGTCCCAAGAAATGAGCTCGGTGAAAGTCAAGACCAAGATCATTCGGGATGTTCTCAAAAATGACAGGTTTCGGCAGACTAATAATAACTTCTACAGGAGGATGATCTGCATCAATCACAGAAATAGATTCAGCAGGTTCGTGAATCTGACAGTCGGCTATTGCTGACTCATTCAATAAGCCAAAGTCCAACATACGACCGTAACGATTTCCATTTGTGTGAGACAGTTGAAGCTGAATCCATCCAATAGCGCAGTGCAAGCGGTAGAAATATAAGAGCGAAGCACGTTGATTACAGGCACGACATTGTCATGTGTGTCCCAAATGAGGCCAGATTTAATGTTGTCTTCAAATAATAATGCGCAATCATTACTTCCAAGGCAAGAAAAAAACACTGACTAGATCACTCTTACGATCTGGTGGTAAATAAATTACACCGATGCTGACAAAATGGTCAGGTAGCTTCAGTTTAACGAACAGCTGTTCTAGCGAAACGTCAACAGGTGTTGGATCGACGAACCTATTCAATACAGTAGGTGTTGCGATGAGTACGCCCCTCCGAGTTATTTACTGCGATCGTTTCTATAAACAGCATATGTATCGCCAAAAAGCTGACGAGAATGAATCCTGTCGTCTAACCAGGTCACGGTGAGTCAAGAGTCGATTCCTGAAATTCCTCCACATCATTCCAACGATAATCGTCTGATACGCCCGTATGCCTGGAAGTTGAGATTATTTGAGAGACGAGCAGTAAATAGGTACTATTCGAAGCTTCAGCAGGACATATACTGCTTCTAATGTTACCTGAGCGGACAGTTACAATGCGATCAAAATTATCATTTTGATATTGAAGATTCAAAGCGGTGGTAGAGTTGTGTTCATCAGCAGACTGTAAGTGAAATTTACGTTGAGGGCGTGCAGCATCTTGTATTGCTTCGGAAGGACATATACCCTTCTTGGCTTCACCTGACACAGAAGACTCGTCTGCTAATCCGAGGTTACTCACCGAGAAACATGAAGCTGGACAGACGAGTTTATCTGGGATAGCTTGGCACTACTGTACTAGGGTTCGCAGTACCGACCCTTTTTGGCGAGAACCGGTACTACGGTACTGAAGCCCTCAGTACCGGTAGTACCGGTAAAGTACCGGTACTCGAATATTTTTTTAAAAAATTCGAAAAAAGCTTCAAACTGAAATTGAATGCCCAAACTGATGATGTTATTCTCAGATGATTGATTTTTGCTGATCAAAAAACATGTTTATTGTTTTTAATTGCTTCGGAATGACAAGACTCATTGCACAGAAGATATTTTTCGTATAGGGCACCTTCTTTTATTTTGAAATCTAGGCCACTTTGAAATCAATAACTGCTAAGTGGTGCGACTTTCGTCGACTTGAACAGATGGTAAATGTATGACACCATATTAACAACAGTAAATCAAAGCGAGAATGGCAGTAAATCCGAGCAGGTTAATCGAATTTCCTCTCTTGCTTTTCTGAAAATTGGTTTCGAACTTTATGTCGTTTGCCTACTATTCTCTAACGCATATCAAGGCTCTTTGATTTCCTGTTAAATTATGGAGTTTTGCTGAATTTTCCGATCACCAATAATTACAAATCGCCCCATTTGAAGCAGTTCACCAAGTCTAAAACTGTTAGCTATTAAATCGCTGTTCGTTCTATTATAGATAAAGGTTTAAGAGCAAACCAAATACAGACATGACTTAGACCATATTCTTATTACGCGCCACCCAGTGAATAATGGAAAACAATCAGAATGTCGCTAATAAAATTTTAACTTCTAGAATTACTATGATGATGGCCCCACCTCATTCCCACACAAAGGTGTTATCTCAACGATTTATCTAGAAGGCAAATTAATATAATTAAACGTTATCGGTCTGCAAGATATTTTGAAACAGATCCTACTACAGAGTTAACATATTTGTCATAAAAATTGTATAGTACCGAAAATACCGGTACTGGCTTTTGTTCAGTACCGGTATTACGGTACCAAAAATGGGTCGGTATTCCCGGGATTTTCGGTACCGGTATTACCGGTACCACAACCCTATACTGTACACCACCAGATGGATTCTTCGCCGCAGCACTCCTGATGATTGGTCGTTGGATTTTTCAATTGGTCACAAATTCACGGAAGTAGATGTTCTCCGGCCAAGTGACTTTGGACAGAGCCTTGTCCCTGAATGATTTGCTAACGACAAGTTTGAAGTTATTGAAACTCAGGGATGAGAGATCCTTGTCCTTAGGAACTAGACTATTCCCCAGAAATCTGTCACAAGTGTAGATAATTCATCATCCGTAGTACTGGGATCAAATGCAGACAAGTAGACCCATAACAGCTCCTCAGGTGGAGAAACTGTTTTTATTGTTTAAAACGCAGCTTTGGCTCCACGAATATTACTGATTTTTGTTTTGAGCGAGTTATCTTCACGCTTGCGCTTAGGAGGTGTTTGAAATGGGATTGCATTCCGTAATCCTTTTTCATGGTGTATTTACCGTTGGAGATAGCAGTTTTGTGTCGGCTTTAACCAAGAGAGCTTTTACGACATCTTTTAAATCAGCTATATCATCCTTTAATGATTCCAGGGAATTGTCGTCGGCCATTGTATTGTCGCAGCAACGCGTGGCCATTCTATGGCAATTTTCATTACCAAACAAATCACCACACCCGTTACACATCCAGAATAAATTCCGTGAGTGGGTTCCAAGGACGTCTCGAATATCATAATACATCTTGACACACATCATGTGGAACGATAACCTGTTTGCCTTTTTGTGCCACGGGTTGTGAATTGTACTAATTGCAAACAATTGGGACACACATTGTAGCAATAACGTTCGTTGTAGAGTTGCTTCAGGATCCTCCAAAAATAACAACTCGAGGAAGTACTGGTGCAGTACCTAAGTAAGTAGCTCCTGGTCTAAGAAATCTGAACTCAGAAAAGAAGTTCTTGGCGCTTCCTGGGACATCAAAAATCTCTTTAAAGCATCCGCGGTATAAAAATTAATGTGGTGACTGCAAAATGGCCCCTCCTTCCAGTGATTATGTTTTTCGATGGCGAATACATCGAACGAGGTCACGTATTTTATCACTGTTCTACAGTGGAATTGCAGAAGCATTATCCCAAAAACGATTCTTTTAAAATTTAAACAAATAACTTGAAATGCGATGCATTTGCAGTATGCAAAACATGGGATACTTCAGGAATAGATATTAACTTTCACGATTTTAATATTATTGGATCGCTTGGATTGAAAAGACTCTTACGGAGGAGTACTTTTGGGGATCCAGGTAGTCTCCGACCACACGGTAGCCATCATCTGCTAATCATAATTAATATCCGGCAAAATCGAGTCCACACAGAGAAAGCGACCCCGTATAAAACCTTCCGGGATGACTGGTTATCCGCTAGCTATTGACAGTACGCGATGTTGGAAATACGAATGAAAAGCTTGATGAAAGCCAAGAAACATAGTAATTGGAGCCGGTTCGTTGACAGACTAACGAGAGAAACACCGATAAAGACTCTTTGGGCTACGGCCCAGCGTATGTGAAACCGAAACAGTGCTACGAGAGCGTAAAATATTTTAACCGTCTGATATACGATTTCGCGAAGAAGGTTTGTGTAGAATCCCGCCCCGGAACCAAAGATACACCGCCCCGCGTACCCTCATGATAGCGCGCACGAAAGATCTTTTTCAATAGTGAAGTTATCACTTGCTCTCTTATCATGTAACAATAAAGCCTTAGGGTCAGACAGAATCAAATTCAACATGTTTAAGAATCTACCAAGATATGCTTGTTGTATTTATTTGACATGTTTCTTACATTGTCCTTCAACTAGCCTCCGACCACAACTCGTATCGACCAATTGAAATTCTGCCCTGTATCCGGAAGTTGTTTGAGGAATTTATCTTCCTTAAATCTTACTGTCAGGTACACAATTTGGTTTCCGCAAAAGCAAAGAAATAAATGAACGGTTTCCTTGCGTTGCTCTCAATAGAAATTCAAATGGCCTACGCTAGTAAAGAGCAGAGGCGTCAGTATTCTTGGATAGAGGGTTTTTGATTCAGTTTCTATCAACATTATTTCTGAGAAGTTGCGCCAACATTGTCTTTAACCTATTTTAAACAGTTTTTTTTGCCAAACTTGTTGTATGAAAAACACATGGATTTCTCGCATGGTGATTTAACGACATCACGATTTAGCAACATGGGATTTCTCCAGGGCTCATGTCTTAGTCCTCTACTCTACAATTTTTACGTGAATAACCTGATCGCTTCCTGTACGTTAAGGCAGCTTGAAGATGATGGTGTGATCTCTATTATCGGTCCTAAAGCTGTCGATTTGCAAACACCGTTGCAAGATACTCTAAACAATTTGTCTGCTTGGGCCTTCCAGCTGTGTATCGAATTCTCTACGAATTGAACAATGTTGGTCGTATTTTCAAGGATGGATGAACCAGCGCAGGGTCAAATTATTGCTCAGGTTTCAACATTCAAATATGAGTATGGTTCGACTCCAAAGGTGTTTGGGAATGATAAATTAAGTATCTGAAACATAAATGCCAACAAAGGATTAATTTTCCGTTATATAACCGAAACATGGTGGGGCGCTCAGTGTCCACTCAGAAGACTTGATCATGCTCTACCAAACAATGATATTGTCAGTGATGGAGTACGGGTGTTTCTATTTCCGCTCCGTTTAGAACATACACTTCACCAAACTGAAGCGGATCCAGTATATGTGCTTGCGCACTGCCTTGGGTTACATGCACTCGACCCATACGATGAGCCTCGAAGTGCTGGTCGGCATTCTCCCGCTGAAAAGTCGAATTTGGAAACATTCATATCGATAGCTCATCCGATACAATATCTTGAACCCGTTGGTGATTGAAAACTTCGAGAGGCTCGTCAAGTTTAATTCCCAAACCCGATTAATGTCCTTGTACTTCGATTACATGGCACAGACCATCAATCCTTTTTCGTATAATCCCGATCGTGTCCGTTGTGTAGATACTTCTAATTTAAATGGATTTTTGGACACATCCATGAAGGAAGAAATTCGTGGAATACCGGATCATATACACCCGCAAGTGATCCACAATATATTTTATAATAAACTCCGAGAAGTCGACTATGACAAAATTGTTCTACACTGACGGATCAAATCTCGACGGGTCCACTGGCTTCGGTATCTTCAATAATACTATCACCGCTTCATTCAAGCTTAATGATCCCGTTTCAGTTTACGTTGCAGAGTTAGCTGCAATTCAGTACACCCTGGGGATCATCGACACTCTGCCCACAGATCACTACTTCATTATTTCGGACAGCCTCAGCTCTATCGAGGCTCTTCGTGCGACGAAGACCGAATAGCAATTCCCGTGTTTTCTGGAGAATCCCTGCGTACGTTATTTGGAAAAAAAATTACAGGACTTGAGGAAAGTCTAAACCACAGAATTAAATTGCACTGTTGTCGCAACGTTTTCGTCAAATAACACGCCACTTAACACGAGTAATAACTTTATGAACGATTAGTTTTGGATTTCCCAAGAAAATCATTTTTATTTTGTTCTAATAATCATTCATTATTTGTACTAAACGTTGTGCTTTCCACCCTTGTCTGGCTGTCGAGTACCCAGCCAGGAAGGATTCTTGGGGATGTAAAGGATCGCAGCACTGCCACTGACCTTATATTATGAATTGGCTGGAAATACTATGAATCGACTGAAAAGTCCGTTGAAACCGAAGGTCAAGTTCCGCAACGGAATGTAGTACAAACGCTTGCTATGCCTTATAACTGTCTTGCAGAAGCCAGCATTGGACTACCTTTTGAATAAATAATTATGACCATCATCATTGACACTTTCAAATGACTTAATACATCAGCAGATAAAACAATCACTTTTGGATATTGACATGATTGATATTAATAGCACGAGGTATCCTCGATAACATTTTTGTTTGTCCCTAACTATTTTTAAACTAATCTATAACCTTCTATTCATACAGTTTTTCTTACAGTTATGAATGTTTCCACTAATCGATTAACGCTGATATAATCTAATCCAATACCCGAAAAACAGCTGCTGTTCAATGAATCCCACTAACGTCTCGTCCCGTCGGATTGCTTCCAGGTTCGGAATCCCTCTGGGCGATCCGGAGCCATCGCTGTCAACCTGCAGCACGCGCACGACGGCAACGGTCATAACGTCCTCGTTCAACGGGTCAAGATCGGAGAAACCACTGGTGACACGGATCAGTGTGGAACACAGTGGACCGAGAACACCCTCGACACCGACGGACACGGCGGCCAAACAGTTAAAGCTGCACCAGTTCGGCTGAGCAGCACACAGCCAATGCTGCTGCGCGTCATCAGCGTGGATCGGATGACCGAGGAAAGCGTGCTAGTGCACTCGCAGGATGATGAGGTACGATCGAACTGCGGCGACGACAGCTAATAAAGTAAAGCCAAAGATGAGCTGGAGTTTTTTTATTAAATTACTAAGTACAAAGTGTGTAGATTTATGTGCGAAACAAAATGTATGTACAAGTAGATGTACAAGACATATTGTAGTACTGTGTGTCAAATTATGAGTAACGAGAGCCATTCTAGCATAAAGTTATTGAAAATTGTAACTCGTAAGGCATATAATTTGGTATACACTTAATAGTAGATAGGTTGTATATATTATTATGCAGAAATGTAAGAACCTCAACAATTTAGTGCCGCGGAGAGTATTTTATATGTAGGATGATGAACCAGAGTTTTATTACCAGACAACGAATGTGCTTGATGATGCATTTTATTAAACGCTGTTGTGAATTACATAAAACAATATCAATGTTGATTGCTGTTTATGTTTCAATCACTAGCAGAAAAAGCTACCTCCAATTGCAACAAGTATAAACAATATTATGTCTAACCCGTCACAATGGTACTTGTTTCATATTTAACATATCCGAAAAACCATAAAAAAGTAATTACGTTATTCACTCCATGTCTTCGAATGCCGCTTTTGCGACCCAACTTCTACCCGTTCTCTCTGCATTAGATAGATAATTCGTAAGCGAACGATTAGAGCTTCTCGGAGTCTAAAGTGAACTTTGACGCTTTGAAACCTAGACAGTTCGAATAAAACCAGCAAAATTACATTTACTTGAGTGTAACAAATATGCTACATAATCTGCAATTTATCTTTCACCCTAATTTTGTTATTCATCGATTTGATCGAATTGTTTGATTACGCGGAGGAATCGCAATAGCGGTTCACCGCAGAATCAAACATCGCATTTTTCCCTCAGTTGACGCCGAGTTGATCGAGTTTTTGGGAATTGAAGTTGAAACCGCTTTCATTACCGTAGCGGATTTGCCTTTTTAATACACTGCACTAGTGATCCAGGAAGTAGGGTTACCAACCGTCCTTATTTTAAAGGACATGTCCTTATTTTGGAGGTTTTTGGAAACCGTCATTATTTTACTTCAAACGTCCTTATTTTTAGTCTCAAACCTGGGCATATACAGGGCGGTTCAACATGATATTTTTTAACAGGGCATGTCATGTTATTGTAGTTTAGTATTGTTTGCCACCACGGTATGCTTACCATTTTCAAATTATTCAACTATATTTCGAAAATCAGCGATCTGTGAGAAATGTGTTTCGTGTACTCTGACCATAATATGGTCGACATAATCGGCCAACTGACTTCACTATTCGCCATACAATCAAAGAGTAAAAGTTGCAGTTCTCGTAATTGGATGATTAGCGAACAAATCGACTACATCCAGCACGCATTGGAGCTCCATTTTTCAAATTTTCGCGAGATCAAAAAACGTCATGATGAATCACCCTGTATCAAATTATTCAGATCAACTTTATTCCAAGAGAATCAATTTCAATTGTCAATTTCAAATACTTCTAGCGATTGTTTTTGTTAATGCATACTCTCTGCGACACATTCCAACCAAAAGTTCTTTTACTCAGAAGTAACCAAAATTTGTTGGATAGCTCGATATGAGGTTTGGCCAAAGTGGTTATCTTCGTTCAATATTGGCACTACACCATTCCAATTTTTTTTATTATTATACCATTCCAATTTGTCTCGATCAAGATTCAACGTCACGGTTGAACTGCTGGAAAATAAGCCAGCATCCCGACTTTTTCAGAATTCTAGCTCAAATGGCAACTGATTCAGTCTCCAATTCCGAATAGATTTGGTAGGGATGTCCTTAATTTGCTCACTGTCCATTTGGTAACCCTAAGGAAGCGAAATTAGCGGGAAATAATTAATTACGTTTTCATCTTTGGATTTACAGATTTTGAGTCTTTGAAACATTTACTGTGCGTGACAAACTGCTTCTTTTGGCTGAAGCGGTTTTAGGGTGGTTCTTAACCCATTATGACCTAGCGTATGAAATTTCATACGCAAAAACAACATTTCAGGATCATACTTGTTATACAATAAAGGCGTTTTCAAACTTCTGCTCTTCTGTGATCGTTAAATAATACCCTATAATTTATAATGTGTATGTTCAATAATCTTTTTTTATAAAATTTAATTCTGTTTTCGAATGTCATAGACAAATTCAAATCAAAATATGAACAATACATATTTTTAAATTTCTCTTCAAAATCACTAATTCTTGTTTCGGACTGAGAACGAACGGCCATGAGAGGTGTGAAAGATGTGGCTCAGTGCGAAAAAATGGAAGAAATTGGTGAAACAATTGTGAAAATTCTGCTGGTAGTTCAAGGTATGAAATTTCATGCGCTAGGCTGCACCGATATCTTTTTTCCTAAAACTATTTCTTCTTTAGGACCCGAAGGGGATTCAAAACTTTCTCGCTGATTTTGACGTTGAATCAGTACATTCAAGGTTAACAAATGCTTAATACGTCACAAAACCAAAATACTTTTTATGTAAATTCTTGTAAGAAAATGTTCTTTTTCTTAAAATAATTGCAAAGATTGAGGGAAAGATGATTTGATGCAACGAACCAATCATGCGACAAAACGGCACGAAAGAGGTGAGAAGTGTTAACATCATTAAAAAAGCCGCTAAATTAATGATCTCGCAAGGTTGAAGATATTATTCGATTTTATGTTGAATATAAGGACATTGGCCGAAATTTCTCTGCAATGATTTTTTGATACCCTATCAGCCTAACGTATGAAATTTCATATGCTTGTTTTTCGCGCAACAAAACGTTTCAAAGAGGTTATTTTATTTTTCCCATACTTAATTCGGTATAATATGAGGGCTCACGAAGTATTTTATAAATTATCAAAAGTTTTAACATAGCTGGGTTATAATGACAAAATTGTAGACATTATTTCAAATTTTAGTTGAGATAGAATATTTCCTTTTACAATATTCTAGAGCAATCAATTCTGAGCAACTTTGTTGAAGACGCTAACTTTGTATCTCAAACCGTTCTCATTTTATAGTGAGTTTCATATCATAACATAGGGTGTCTCAAAAAGCAGTTATCTCCATACAGTTTTTAGTGTGATTTTTCTCATAAAAGTACTTCCCTGTGCACTTGTAGACCATGATCAGGGGCGTCTTTTGCTGAAGGAATAAACACATTAATCTTGATGGTTCAAAAGTTATACACAATTTTCACTGAAAAATGCGCCCGTTTTCAAATAACAATATTTCAAAAGGGGGCAAACAAAAATAGATTAATATGATTGTACTTTTGTCCATAATATATTAAAAAATTGGAGAAACCTTTTTTATTTTTCACAAATAAATCAAATTTAAGTAAAAGCATTTTTACGTATATCCTACAGCGTTTATATAAAAATATATTTGTTTACGAAGATTCTGTGAAGTAATGCCAAGACAACCTATATGTAACTAATATATAATCTATATCTATATAGATATGATAAAAAAATCATGCCTATAACATTCCAAGAAATCCCCTGAGCACATATGCAAAGTTTGGAGTGGCTGCGTTCAGTGGTTAAGAAGTGCTGCTCGTTCATCGCAAAAACGCTTTCGTTGGATTTGCATATCTTAATTACTAATCGTAGAAATCTATATTTTTACACTTCTTACTAAAGAAATGTATAGACAAACTTTTAAGATTTTTTCCGAGGCCCGGAGAACCGAGTCTTATATACCAATTGACTCAGCTCGGCGATTTGGGACAAGGCCTGTGTGTGTATGTAACGGACAAACTCTCATTCGTGTTTCTTAGCAATGGCTGAACCAATGTTATCCAAACTAATTACAAATGAAAGGACGCACACCCAAACAGAACGCTATTAATTTGTTTTTGATTCTGATGTTTAGTTCCTATGATATGGATATTTGACTGGCCAAAAAAGGCACTTTTTGCAGTTTATTTTAAATTACTGTAGAAATTGTCAACATAGATATATATACGAATACCTGTTGAACGGACTATAGTTTGCTGAAATCGGATTATTAGCGAAGGAGATATTTAACATTAAATACGGATCATGGATTCTTTTCGTTCCCAATACCGCCAAAACGGTTAAGTTGAGGTTAATAGCATCTTCGGAGAAGTTATTTGATTTAATATGCTCTTTCTTTTGACATTATGTTTTCACTGATTGATGCCTCTGTAAGTGAGATATTTTTATTAATTTTCTTTCAAGTGATTATATTCAGATGATGTCTTCTGCAAATTTATAGCTCTTTCTTTTGCGAACAACTTTGCTGAAGACACCAAGTGTTTGTCTTGCATGCTTTAAAAGTCATAGCATGCTATTTATCGTTCAATATAGTAATAATCCGTTTTAATATACCAGCCGAATTTTTGATATGATGATATCAGGGCATATTTTGTACTTTATTTTCTACCTACCACCGCTTGGATTAAGCACCAAAAAAAAAATCAAGTTGTCTGATTGTGTCTTGATCACTTATCAATGTCAATCATTGATTTGCCAGTACCTTCTGACAGCCAATTTTATAAGTTATGACCCTTTGATCGATCTAAAACATATCTCGGAAACTGAGAAGCGAAATAAATGACTTCAAGTAAGTGGAAACAAAGTCATTACAAACTCGTCCACAAGAAACTTCTTCGAATACTGTCTACTTAAGAATTATTTTTGAGGATATCTTTTTTCTTTTGCATTGAACTACACAAACTACACCATTTTTGGTAGTTTGTTAAAATAATGATTTAACGGTTCCTTTCAAAATATGACGAAGCTTCTCCCAGTCGTTCATTTGTTTGGGTTTTTTTAATGTAAAAAGTGTCTTAAATTAATAGGTACGCTGTGATATAGGGATGACAAAAGAGAGGCTTGTTTTCAAGATGCGTTGAAAGGGAAAGAATCGTTTTAACCTTGTGACACACATTTGGGAAGTTAAAATAAAAAAAAATCCCTGCATGCTTCAGTGCAGCTGGTAGTTATGGTTGAAATCAATGAATCAACAAAATTTCCAATTTACATAAGTATACCTTCTGTTTGATTCTCTGTACCCGTTTTTCCCTGGACTTCTAGAAATTGTATTTTTTGCCATGAATTTTTGGTACTAACGTGCCACAGAAGTGGTTAAAATATGCGTTAGAATTTAAAAAAATTTACATATTGTTTATTTATTCAATTCGTTTATTTGATAAGGAACGTTTGCGTTAGCTTTAAGGTGACAATTTTGTTTTGTTTAACATTTTAAGTTACTTAAAATTAGGGGATTGCATATTGATTTTTTTAAAATGAAACTTAGGAGATTTTCTAGCTATCTTATACATATACACAAGGGGGTAATATAATTTTCGTAAGATTAGGGGGGTCATTTAGCTTTTATGGCAATATGGATTGACATTTTAAGCAGTGAGATTATTGGAGCAAATAATTTTTAACGAAGGGGGTTAATTTTACAACTGTCTTAAAAGTAGGAATAACTAAAGGGCGTGATTGAATTTTGTAAAGATTCGGGGAGATTAATTAGTTGTGTAATACAATAGAGCTACAACTAGAAGAGACAGGAAGACCTAAATGTTTCGTGAAGATATTTGGGGCGTGGGGGGGGGGGGGTTAGGGGTGTTGCTGCTGGGTATAAGAGTCAGGGGAGGGAGGATGGACAAAGATGACAGGGAGGAGAAAATTATAAACTTTTAGTTTTTTTTTTAGTTGACCAACAGTGGAGAGAATTAGGAGAAAATAAACACGGTGAACTTAATAATTTATGTTATTTGTTTATCTTTTTTGTTGTGAAACGAAAATCCGAAATTCTGTAGAAGCACCTAGGCCACCCTGGAAAGAACGGTCCGCCGGGCAAACAAGAACCCGAGTAGTGGGCTAACCGCTACTTACATTTACTTACACAGTAAACCATTTGTTTCGACCCAATTGTCGAGGCGGAATAGGATCATTTTCTCGAACAACTTCCGGATAGAGGACAACATTGCAATCGGTCGATACGAATTGTGGTCGGAGGCTGGTTTTCCTGGTTTTTGGATGGCGATGACCTTCACTTGTCTCCAATCATGTGGGACAATGTTAGCCTTAAGAAACTGATTAAATAAGTTCAACAAACGTTTCGTGGCAGAGCCTGGCAGATTCTTCAACAAGTTGAATTTGATTCTGTCTGGCCCTGGGGCTTTATTGTTACACGACAAGAGAGCAAGTGAGAACTCCACCATCGAAAAAGGTGTTTCGTTCACGCTATCGTGCGGGGACGCGGCGCGGTAAATCTGTGCCGGGGCGGAGACCGGTCAAACCTTTTAGGCGAAATCGAATATCCAACGGTCCGTCAACGAACCGGCGCCAGTAAGTACGTTTCTTTGCTTTCATCAAACTCTTCATTCGCGTTTCTAACGTCGCGTATTGTCGCGTACGCGGCGGCTTTCTCCGCGTACACGTCTGAGCACTCTTTGTACCACCATGGATTAGGGGAACGTTTTTGTATGTTCGCGCTGGGTACTGGCTTAGTCTGAGCTTGATTCGCGCTGTCGAAAATCATGCCAGCCAAATAGCTGTACTCTTCCTCCGGAGGAACTTCTTGAGTAGATTAGATGTAGCCGGATATCGCGGCAGCATAGCTCTTCCAATCGATATTTCGTGTGACGTCATACAAAATATTGATTGATTTCAATGGCCTTGAACCGTTATTGATTGAGACTACGATCGGCAGATGGTCGCTGCCGTGGGGATCAGGGTTAAATTGCACCTTCCACGGGATTCTAAGATGTCTTGTAGCCATCGGTGCTCAACCGCGGTCAATTATTCCCAATTTCAAACATTGCTGTGGCCCGGCATGAAGTAGTTGGTATGTCGATTGCCTTGTACGCAGCTCAACTGGGACTGAGACAAACAGGCTAATGACCTCAAAGTTAAAATCGAAATAAAAAATGATATTCTCAAATTTATTCTGAAAATAGGTAAAATTTATGGGGTTACATCACTGTATAATTAAAAAATCGAATTTTGAATTGATTTAAAATGTGCTTTAGAGTTCTCAGAATGATATACCAAAAATGAAAGGCAACAATAAAAGATCACTACAATTTTTTAAATAAAATTTTCTGAGCGATTATGTAGAATTTCACGATTATTTCTCAGAGAACAGTTTTGGTTCAAGCACATTTGAAGCTTATTGATGTATATCCAATACAATTGTATCCAAATATTGAAAAATAAATCAAAATAACGAACAAACCTTAAGCCCTACCTACACACGGAAACTTGCAGTTTTATGGACAGCATCAATACACGGAAAAAAACTTTCCCTCGTATCAGATAGTTTCCATAGTTCTATCTTTGATGGCCTCAAGAATATAATCATTGAACCGAATAATATGGGAGGTAATCAATATAGAAACCACAATTTTCGTATATTCGTTGAATGAATACAATGCATCATTCTTTCTTTCATAAGCTGTTCCTTAAGGTATATATTTTCTTCTTGGAAAATCAAAGTAATGCGCGTCGTTCGTACCTTAATATAAATGAAATTAATTTTAAACAATAGTGTTGAGGCTATTTTAGTCATGTTCAACTTGTTGGTTGTATTGCTTTTTTTATTTGAGATAAATAAAATGTTGATTGAGTTCAATCAGTTTTTATAGTAATTCCACAACATCAAAAAAAGTGCAATCATTCACGTTCTTATCACCTGAGGCCATCATCGCAACATGATAATTTATGTCTCACGTTTATTATACCCATCGTCCATTTTGTCGTTAATATCTCCCAAATGAATGAATATATTTCAATGAAACAAAATTTTATTTTTTATTTTCATAGTTTTTTCATAAAAAATTTCGTGTCGATCATACATGACATTTTCGGTGATGTTTTTTAAAGAAGCTGGCTTGGCTCTAAGTCAAAAATTGCGATTGATAAGTTTGCTGGGGTGGATCCTTTCCAAAAAACACGCCGGCGGAAAAAAAAAGCGACAAAGCCGCCATCTCGTGATAAAATTACTCGAAAGCGTTTTCTTTTGCACTTCGCCAGCAGTAATTCAAATCATCGTACTAAGAAAAGTATCCATAATATGCCTATGTTTTCATTCTCTACAGTGGTGTAAAGGAGAACACGAACTTATTGCGACATATTCAATAGGGCATAACTTTTTTACCTTTGGGTTAAAATCAACCAAATTTTGCACACTTTTTCATTGATGTGTATTGTTTACATGCTGTCAAACTCGAAATCGTGTTTTTCGATTTAACGAAAATGGAGGTGAACCAACGCGAGTCCAATTCTTTCCAAACACCTGGAATTTCCTGACCTGTCGCACCGGCAGTTGGGAAAAATGTTGAACATTCACCATTCAACCGTCCGAGTGTTAAAGCGGTTTCAGGAGCGGTTGACGTTGGACCACGGCAAAGGAGCTGGAAGAAAACCGGGACCGGAGAACAAAAAGACGGAGGGAAAGGTGAAGCGGATGATTAAAGCAAATCCCAACGTCTCAAGCCGTGATTTGGCTAAAAAGATCGGCATGTCGCAGAGCTACGTCCAGAATGCAAAGAGAGCTGGACTACATACATACAAGGTACATAACTTCCCAAACCGCGATGAGCGGCAACAATCGACGGCTAAAACTCGGGCACGAAAGCTCTACAAGAAGATGCTGACAAAATATGGCTGCTGTGTGATGGACGACGAAACGTATATAAAAGCCGATTTTAAGCAAATTCCGGGGTTGGAGTTTTTCACCGGCAAGAGCAAGTTCTATGTGGACGACAAAGTTAAGAAGAAGAAAATGTCGAAGTTCGCGTCCAAATATCTCATTTGGCAGGCCATCTGCTCTTGCGGACTGAGGAGTGAGCCTTTCGTGACAAAGGGCACAGTAAATGGCGAGATCTACAAATCTGAGTGCCTCGAGAAGCGTCTTTTGCCGTTCTTGTAGCAGCACGACGAAGCTCCGCTATTTTGGCCAGATTTGGCATTATGTCACTATTCTAAAAGTGTCCTGGAGTGTTATGAGGCCAATGATGAAGCGGGAACTTCGGAAGAGCAAGAAGGCAGTCAAAGATGAGAAGGACATGTCAAGAAAATGGAAAAAAAACTGAGAAACTGGTACCGGATGACACTGTAAAGACTTTGATGGAGGGCATCAAGCGAAAATGCGTTCAATTTTACACTCAAGGCTCCATCGATTAACTTTTCTTTTGATTTTTGAAGTAAATATATGTATAAAACTACCCTAAAATTTTGGCTTGATTTTAAAAATTATAAGAAAATTGGCATGACATTTTCGGTGTTCTATTCTATTCTATTCTATTCTATTCTAACCCTTACACAGCCAGTATTGAAAAGCATCATGGAAAACACTGCAGTTACACTTTAGTGTTTTTCTTGTCAATATGAACATTTGAAGCATATAATATGTAATATATCGCTAATATTAAAACGGCCAGGCCTACTGTGCAGAGTTGGGTTTGAAGATGTTTCAATATTATACGGCAGTTGAATTATTCATTTAATGAACAATTCAACCAACGAATCGTTTTGAAACTTGAATGAGGAAGAAACGAGGACAACCGTACCGACCGTTTCAGTTTATAGGGAGTTAGGATAAATCGTTGGGAGTGACTTGGCTAAGAAGGTTAATGTCACTCCTTTGGTCCTTTGGGATGGGACAGAGGTATTTACACCTTGCCCTGGCTCATTAAGCCTAGGTTAAAGCGTCTTTACTCGCTCTATGCAATATGTGTAAACCAAATATAAATTTATTGATGTTTCAAGCGACCAAAGTTTGACAAGAATAATTTTCGTGATTTTTTGAAATTATTTTTTTGTTTCGACTTTAGCCGCATGTAACTCTGAAAATATATACTTGTAGTCGACACACATTTCTCACTGGATTTAGACCAGCAACAAAAAGATGAAAAAATGTTTTTCAAAAAATCTCCAAATCGCTCCCCTGAAAAAACAATGAACAATGTTTTCGTGCTCAAAATGAGCCTAGAAAACACTTCTTCTCGCAACTTTTTTTTGTTTGTAAACTAGTGTAATTAGAACGAACTCACCGGTTAAGTAATGCTGGGTCCCCAAATCCGATTTTAATAGAACATCGTTTTACTTCCAATATCGCCAACATGATCCCATTGTATCCATCGAGACAAAATAGTCTTGGCAACTTATCGACCTTCGGACATGGCGTATAGATAGATAATGTATGTGATAAAAGTTATTATATGTAATGTACTCATGGAACTCATAAAATCAAAGCAGATAGTAAGTAGTTGCACTACTGAATCAAGTTTACCTTGGATACCCACCAATAAAATTATCAATGCGGGGAATGTTTAATATGATATAATTTACGATAACATAACGATTCGCAGGAAATGCAACTATACTATACACACCAAAAAAATCTGAATTTTATCGTTGACGTAATTGCAAACATGACACAATTCAACAAACCGTAATTTACGAAATGACAGAACATTACCGTGTTCCATTTAATTTTACATGAAACATATACTTTACATGCGCAATGACTTAAAATTACACTTCCTACCATTCAGAACAAACCCTGTATGAGGAGTAAAATTACATGAATAACGAAATTAAACGTCATGTAAAATTAAAATCAAACGTAAAACTAAGTCATTTTTGATGCTCGTATATGTCATTGTCAGGAGACGTAAATTTACACTAATTTTTCTAGGTGTGTATGTGACATACGGAAAAAGAGTTTATAATTGAATTTCACGGGCACTGTTAAAAGTTGTTTGTAACAATATATGTCTGTCAATATGATAAAATATAGTATAATTCGCACAAAAAAGTTCGGCTACTAGTATGAAAGTCACAACTGTTCGTGGGAACAAATAAACCCAATTAATCCTCCAGAAAAGATTGTAATCAAACATATATGTAGTGTTGAATATTCAGAAAAATAAGATTAAAAATAGAAAGATATCACCGGAATTATTCTGCATCCTTTTTTCTTCTGAGTCCTCGCGAAAAACGATAGCGGGCGAGCTAGGGCTGGGCAGCTTCTCCACCAAATGGTAAAGCCCTTTTCAGCTCCTTTGGAATGAAAAATTCTCTAATTTGAACACTAATTTTGGTTCGACTGATCATTTGTTCACTCTTTCACGAAAATCACAATAATGCTCATTCACGACACACGACATCTACTCACGGCTCAATAGCTCAAAATACGTAAGCATCGGAAAAAGTATTTGTTCCGAGAGTCTTTTTCACAAAATTGACAAGATCGAAAAAATTGTTACCATCCGACGCGTATGGCTACTGCGATTCTCTATCAATTGGCATGACATTTTCGGTGTCGCAATAATTTCGTGTTCGCGCTTTAAGCCCATAACCTTTTAATAGTAAAGATTGCTTAGTTTTACCACTCATGTATCACCGTTATATGCAACAATGCCTTCTTTTTAGTTTGTTATGTAGTGTGAGCTTTTACAGTATTTATAAATACATTTTGTGACTGATGGCGTTTAAATTATATGTGTAATTATGCAAATGAAAGAGTCAGGACTTCGACCGACCGTCAGGCAATAAGATGACGCAGTTCGTGCAATTCCGCGGAAACAGCGTTCGTGCCTGTAACTGAAGCAACTGCATGAAATCGTTCCGATTGAACACAACTCGCGTTTTTTCCTAGCTGCCCCTTCCCACTTTTTAAGGATTTAACCATTGCGTTCGGTCCCAAACAGAATGCTCCTTCATTGACGGAGCGTTTGAGAAAATTAAATATCTGTTCAACCACGGATTACTTTCGGTGGCGAGTGAGGCAATGTTATCCCAACAGCTTTGAACCTTTCTAGAGTGAGGAGCATAATGGTGCGCTATTGACGAAGCATTCTGTTTGACTCTGAAAACCTTGAACGTGCAGTGATATGAAACCATACTTCAGTGGAGGCAGCATTCCGCCATTTATGTGGGGCGGTTTTATGTTGCACGAATTAAACATTCGAAGAAAAAATGTGTTTATGAATTTTTCCACCCAATAGGCCAAATGTGTAGCTATGAGAAATTAGACGTCCTGCTTGATGTAGCGAAATGTGGGGTTAGATGAACCGAAAGTTTTTTTTAAGGATTTGTGCGTTGCTGTTGTGCTATTTTATGACAAACGCACTTGGCTAGAAAAACCGTCTTTTGTAAGCTTGAGATTTTATATCTTGTGTCGTTTAATGTATCTAAACGAGTGTTTTCAGTTGAGAGCCAAATTTGAACAAAAAAACAACAAAGTATAGTTATTATCCCCTATTTTCTTGAAATTTATATGGTAAAACAAAGAAATTGGCTTCATCCAATTAACGTAAACGTGGCGGATCAAATAAGGATTGAATAAAAAATGAAATGGTTGTACATCAAGAATTTCCGACGGGTGGATTGTGTGCTAATCTTAAATTTCGGTTTCTTCCAAAATTTTGAGTGGGTAATTTTCTCCTCGGTTGTTTTCAAGAGGGTAGTACTACCCATACTACGCACGTGATCCGCCGGCCCTGTTTTACATGCTTGTATATGTATCACTAGTTATGTGGATTGTCATAATTTGTTGCGTTGACGTACCTATTAGAGTGGGACAAAAATTAGATTCCAACTCCGAGCAACTTTTTCGGTCCCATTTTGGTCCTAGAACAACATTAAGCAGAAACCGATTGATGCTCCGACGATTGATAAAATATTCATGTTTTCTAGCACCACTGCTGTTGGTTGCCCAATTATACGAAATTTTGTTTCAATCTTCCCATAATGTGTCTAAAACATTTATCTATACTGTTTGACCACTTCGCAAGAGTTTCGAGGGATAAATTGGCTTCTTTTTACATAATGAGAGAAAGTTAAAAAAATTGTATATAATTCGACTGTCAGCAGCAGTGAAGCTACGAAAAGTGAAATTTTCATCAATCTTCAGGACATCAATCGGTTTTTGCTTAATAACTTTTTCTATAAGCATCAGATCGTTTTGCGGTCTTCTAGACTTTGTTTCCTTGACAAATTTCCTACACATCTACTTATTTTTAGGGGGTAACGGGTGACTCTTGGAAGAATTATTTTGCAAAAGACGATTTCCCCATACGAAATCCCATGTAAACTTTAAACCGTGGGTGCAAAAATATAGTTTCACGCATCGAGCTAAAAATTTGCAGAGTTGTAGGGGAACATGGGGAGACTTGACCAGGTTTTCAGCTAAAACTGCATAAATCTCTAAAATAGCCTTCAATCCCTCAAAAGTCATTGGGATATAATGTGCAAAGTTATTGGGCGCCTTCATGATTTTTTTCAGAATTTTAATTTTAATTTTTGAAAAGTTACAAAAGTTTTTCTGTGATCGTTTTTTTTGGGTCAGGTCAGGTCAGGTCCCCACTGCGGGGAGACTTGACCAAGGCGTGGGGAGACTTGACCAAGAGAATTTTGAAAAATCATAACAAAAAATAATGACCTAAAATATACTGTAATTATTTTTTCCCATATTATCGAGATCCTTAGGTAGCAGTAAAAAATATAAAAGGGTTTCATATGATAAATTAAATTTCAATTTTTTTAATGCATTTCTTTTTAAGGATTAACTGTACTGCTTGCATTACATGTTCACACGTCACGAAATTAGTCCTACTATCGCTAACTTTGTTTACTAATACTGAAATATAAAGACTTATGTTTGAAGTGGGATTTTTTTTATGGCGTGAATAACATTAAAAGTAGATACCAAAGCATAATAAATATCAGGAATTTTGTATCTTTCTTCAGCTAATTTCCACTTGGTCAAGTCTCCCCATAAAATCTTGGTCAAGTCTCCCCAACATTAGTTATTGCGTTCAATGTCATGCAAATTCTAGTAGGGTAAATGTACTATAATTCGCCCCCCTAAAGCATTTGTTTGCGGAAAAACTTTAAATTTCAACAATTTTGAATTGCTCTAACTAATTTTATTTTATCATTCTCATCACGTATCATATAGTATCCAATAATCCTAAATAAAAGTGATTTAAAACATTAAATTAACGAAAAAATAACAATATTCTGAATCAAGATGTGATTCAATTTTCGTCCCCCTAAATTTAATCTTCGCCCCCCTCTTGCTCTATTCTTCGCCCCTGTGCGCCCACGCACAATTTCACGACTTCTATCATGCTACAATATCACAGAATTGGTAATAGAGAAAAGATTAGACAAATTCAGATTATATATTTTCAAAAACTAACTATCAAACAAATAATACGTTAACTTACAAGCTCTTGTATTTGTAGTCTTGTTATGTTGTGTTGTGTTGCGAAACGAGCGAGAAGCACTCCAAGTCCGTTCGTTCGCGAGCGTGTACGAATAGCACTGCCCATGATCGCATATTTGACCCGTCTTCTATGGGATTTCCTATCTTTATGGGACTGATTTGCGATCATGGGCAGAGCATGCCTAGCGCTCTTCATCGTTCGCGCCCGGGTGAAGCAAAATCTCGAGTCGGAATGCTCGCGAGAAACCCAAGCCTTCATCTAGTATGTAGGGCATATCCAGGAAGCTTTTCTCGCAAAGTCTCGTGTGCTTTGTTATCTCGCAAGCGAGAAATGCGTTGAAGAGCACACGCGAGTGTGGATGCACGAAGAGCATGGACTACTAATGCCATATTCGTTTTTGACAGTGCACTACACCGGTGTAGTCGGTGTTACACTCATTCAAACTTGGGTGTAATCAGTCTATCTCTTTCTTTACACTACACCGGTGTAGCACCAAGAAAAAACGAAAACGCCATAAGAGTGTTCTCGATATTTCGCGCGAACAAGGAAGGCGATGTACGCGCCAACGAACGAGAATAGCAACGTGCAAAAACGAACAAACCATTCGTTAACATTACTAGAAAAATACTCTAAATGCTAGAAAAATCAAGACACCCCAAGGCATTTTCGTAACTGCACAGGATTAAAAATTTATTTGCCTCCGGTTTTGCAGCAGATGCAATGGATACATAAATTAATATGTCAAGCATATGTTTTAAAAATCATTTTGGAATTATCAACTGATATTCTTTATGTAAATCATGAATGAAACAGATATATTTTTTGGTAGTTGACTTGGAGCAACAATTTCAAGTTCTTTCAAATATTTCGAATATGGCCAAAATGACTACAGATGCTCACTTAAATTGAAAGGATATATGTGTAGATACAAAAATCGAAACAATAACTATTCTTTTGTCTTTCTTATCGTTATACGTAAAACTACTCCGTGTGCAATGGAATATCCAATACACATGAGACAATTATACGTAGAGCGGCAGTATAAGTTCTTAAGAATGTTTTTCCAAATTATTATAAATATCCAAGTAGTAGAACCGTTATAGCGTATTTCACTATTCCCTAATGAGGTCCCGGGTATATACTAGAAACATTGCACGTGATTATCTCGAAATCATGTTTTTCCAAAAACATCTTTGCTGTGACTACGATTGCCGAAAATGTTTTCAACCGATGTCAAATTTCTTTTTTTAAATTGTTTGTAATTTAGCTGTCGTGTCCTTGAATGATTCCATTTTTTCGTCAAAATTTTCATATCAATGTTATGAATTTCTTTAAAAAAAATCTCAGTGATAATAGAAAAATAGTGGATTTTTTGGAAAAATCGTCCCCATTCACAAAAATAAAAAAATTACAATGCATAGTTCAAGGACACCACAAGTGCCTGTACAGAATTTTTTTTTGTTTTTATGTTTTCAATTGAGCTGTTATACAGCAATCGTAGTCACGGCAAATCTCTTAGAGAAAACACGCTTTTGTGGAACTGGTTATAACTTCGACAATTAGGGTGGATGTACCAATAGTGGCATACTCAAGGAAAACTTTTGCTAAAAATCTATGAATAGACCTATTGGCAATGTTCATACATTAAACGAAAGCTTTCAATCCCTACTTCATAGGAAAAATATAAAGATTGTTTAATAACCAATTTATGTATTCAAAACCGCTTGTACCACTGTAGGAACACATGTACCAAAAGTAATTTCTGGTCCTATTGTTGCAAATCCCATTGATTTCTTATGGGACTTGCAACTATAGGTACACTATGTCAACTATAGGTGCAAGGGAGCACCTATTCAAAATTCAAAGAACATCAATTTTTTAAAAGTTTTTTGAGCAAATTTCAAGGATACCAGTTTTGTTGTCGCATAATTTTAGTGCGATGAATCGATAAAAAAATATTTGTTGATAGTTGGTACCTTAGTTAGGCGTATAACCCACTACTGAAACTATTGGTGCACCTCAACTATAGGAGCACCCACCCTATTAATATTTTTTCATGTTCACAAGTGGGTTTTGCAAAATAGACATTGTACTACGCTAGACATATAATAAGTATTTGATATAAATATGGCTACATACCTTCATAAAATTTCAAATTTTTCCCTTTTGCCCTGCACCTCAATATATAAAACCCCTTAATCACAGACAGAAACTCCGTTGTATTTGTTTTTTGATTAAGGCTGTCCAAACGAATTAATTTTTGGCTTTTTTCTCTATAAACAATGATAAAATGAATGGAGAGGTTGTATTTTGATAGGTTTTGTCTTCCTTACAGAGAAAGCCTAGAAACCTGCTCGGTGCTGGTTAGAATCCGCATATCATGAATATACATTCGTAAAACATCAAACATTACGTTTGTAAAAGGTTTTCTAATCATAATTGATATACTTTAATTGAATTGTTAATAACATATTATAGAAATCGAAAACAACTGCGCTAGATTCAAAGATAGATTGCAGAATCTGATTATCTTCACTGCAACTGAATAGGTAGAGAGCAGTCTTGGGGCGCTCTTATTTTTTCAGTATATAAAAAAGGTAGTTTATCCGTTTTTACTCGGTTTGGAGATGTTGACCTTAGCTCTGTAAATAACGGAAGCGAAGCGAAAACAGGTTATGGTATTTTAGAAAATTGTCTATTTCAGCCGTCTATATTACTTTCTAGAACATCAGAAATCGCTTGAAGCTCCATAATAGAAGTTATGGTAAAAAAAAAAACTGTTTTTGAGGGTCCTTTCACAAACAACGCCCTGTATCTCGAAAACCAAGAGTTTCCGAAAGAAATCTTCCTGGTAAATTTTTCTACAACTTAATTGAAGTGAGTATTTTTCTATCTGAATTATTGAAGAAAATAAATTTCGTAACTAACTATTAAGGGGATTAGTCAACGATCCGATGTGATTGAAAAAAGAGCGTTTTATTTCAAGAAATTTCCTCAAAGACTTCACATAACTAAAATCAATAGTCTACTTTGTGACCACTGTGGAACGGGGCGAAGATAGAAACTCATACGAAGAAAAGAACGCTATATGGGATTTCGCCAGGGGCGAAGATTAGAATTGAGTTTCATCTTGCGTTAATTTTCGCCACTTTTTAAAATTGTTCAAACTTAATTAAAGAAAGGTAATAATCGCGGATGTGCGTTGGCATGTATTCCTGCAATGCTTAAAAACATTACTATTGAATATTCTAACGCTTACTCACAAAATTTATATAACTTTCCCCGCGATAAAAAATTGTCACCATTTTTAGTTTTCAGAGAAGTAAGTGCTCTACAGGTACTACTTTATTTACGATTAAAAATATGTAATGAAATATTTTTGTTGAAAATAGGGCAGTTTTCACATTCTATTCGACTTAGTTTGTTTTTCAGTAATAGTCGAAAGCGGAGTTCCAGATCGTAAAGCAGATAGAATTATTTGTAATTGTTCTGCAAGGGGGGCGAATATTAGGGAGGGGGCGAAGAATGATACTTCTACCCTAATAACTATTCCGATGTTCCAATTCACGTAAAATCATTTCACTGCTTCACAAGGATTAAGATGGGATATTAGTACATTAATAGTAATTAGTAGTCGAGTAGATATGTCCATACAAAGTTTGATAAAAAATTACATCATTTAATGCTAATTTATTAATCACGTAATATTTTCTGTAAGGAAAGGATTTTTTATTCCAAACTTTTAAAATTACCTTAAGGGATCGAAACAAGTATAAAAATATTTTTGAAAAAATTATAAGAAACGAATAGAAGACGCCATAGCCAAAAATAGAATTTTGCGCTTGGTCAAGTATCCCCATGTTCCCCTACTGGGAGCTAAAAAAATACTCGGAGCAAAATTTTATTTTTTTTATATAACCAAGTCCCACTCTAATAACTATATGTATTGACTTTTTTTTTTCAAACTTCTTCTTTTTGACTTAAATATTGACGCAACTGTAATATAGTTTCTAAAAACCAATGAAATAATTTAGGTATACATTTTTGTAAAATTATTTAATTTAAATTTAATTTTCTTCAGATCTTCTCTTGAGGTTGTATGTTTGGACAACCGTTACGAGCCATTTTGCAAGATAAGTGTGTGTAGTTCTCATGTGAATCGAATTTTATCAAGAACATGTGTTTCATTTATCGATTAGAATATTTTACACAACTTCATTGAGTGTGATATATGATACAGTGTTCTAACAAAGCAAAGGATAGAGTGTTTTTTCAATGGAATATGATGAAAACAGCATTGCGCTTATGTGCTATGGATGTCCCAAATAGGCACAAGCCCCATCATACCTTCCTTATTTTATGACCCACTGTACTAAAACAGATTCAAGTTAATTAGTTTTTTTTCAGAGCCCTTTTGTAGGCGTTAGTTTTCGTATACTTGATCTAACATTTGATTCCTAAAATAAAGTATCGTTAGAATCATGCATTGCAGGAGAAACTATGATTCACAGTTGTATGTTCAGGATTCGAACCCGGTACCGCCGAACTCTGAGTCCACCATCTACACCACGCGAATTTCGAGCTGTGTCCAGTGTTTCGTGATAAGTAGAAACAAGCTCTGCATTTTCAGTGTTCGAATGACGGTAGTTGACATAAGTTTTATTTAGCTCTGGCGCGTTCCGTGATAATAGCGTATCGTTTGCTATACCTACACGATACTTGCTCGGGATATTCGCGTCAGCAGTTCTCTCAAGTGACTCACGAAACTGTGCGTCACCGCGTTTGCCAGTGTTCTGACCTATTCCTCAGAGTTACGCGCTCGTACAGGGAACAAGAACCAGGCGCGCTTTTTGTGTCACGGAATAGAAGTACAACATGTGCGGAGAAGATCTGCGATTATTTTCCCCTAACCATAAGCATTAAAATCGGCACGTACTCCACAGTTAGTTAGTTTTTAACTCCCAATGAAGTGACATATGATATAGTGTCGAGTTAAATCGGTCGAAAATGGTAATTAAAGATTTGATCTGCTCAACAGGATTGTTTTTGGCCGCATGTTGTTTGTTTGTGGCAGCCGGAAATTTAAAACTGCCTTGTGATTTTTTGGACTCAGTAAACATAACGGATGGTGCATTGGAACGGGATGGCTCCATAATGCATGACAGTGTTCGCTATGATGTATTACATTATGCTAAGGTTAATTATAGTTACGACGCGAGTGGCGCGCAAATATATGTTCCAGACCACATTCGGGGGTGTGTCTGCCAGGTGAAGAGTTGTGTCTGGGTGTGCTGCCCTACTGAATTAATTATCTACGAGGATCATTATCCATCGTGTCAAATCCCAGCCTTCCAGATTATAGTCAACATGGTATCCGACGATGGACGTACGGAGAAGGTTGATCTGATGACCAAACATGCTATTTTCAAGGCTCTGCGAAGTGAAGCATGTGAAGATTTGTCCAATGCTCATCCGGAGGAGTGGGATATGAATTTTGTACGTTGCATTGCTAGAATTGAAAAAAAAAACATCTTCCTATCACTACCTATATTTGGATTTCCAGACAGGCTATGTGAGTTCTTTGGGAGATGCCAGGATTCTACAACATGAATATTGCTTGCTTGCAGGAGAAAACGGAGAGTTGGCTGAGCTGTACTACTGCCCCCAGAATAACGGTGAAAAAGAAAAGGAGTTATCAATTTCGTCAACTGTTGGTAATTATTAGTGACTGTTGTGTAGGGTTCGTCGCGGTTGCGGTAATTACCGCAACCGCGCGGTATTTACCGCACCCGCACCACAAAATCTGCGGTGCGGTAAGACAGTTTTTCCCGCAAATGCGGTGAGGGAAAGAGCTTTTACCGCGCGGTTTTACCGCAACCGCACCGCAAAAAAAAATTGATAAAGTGATAATTTTGGTTATTCTAAATTGATAAACAGACTGCTATTACGAAAGAAAATCTAGCTGTGTACGAAATATTTTGACGCTATTATTTTTACGACATATTTTGGACACTAGTTATTTTATACTTCTAAGTAAGACTTCACAAACTAACCATTTCAAATACATAAAATGCAAGATCCAAATAGAGACAAAATTATTAGATCATTTAAAAACAATAAATTTTTACTCTTAAATCCAATTTAAAAGTGCATCACTTCTCCCGATTTCTGTTGGAAATCGTTGAATTATGAATCGTTTCCGATATCAATTTTTCAACTGTGAATTTTGATTAATTTAAAGAAATTAGATATGAACTAATTATGCTGCGACACAACCCAAAGAATATAATTATCTTCATCAAACCAAACGAATTTGGAGTAATTGGCAGTAGAGAATACAAATATATGAAAAGCGTCCAAAATTAGAAGAGGTCCAAATTGGGCTGATTATTCTATCATTCGTTCATCAACATCGTATTTCTATCTTCTTTGATTGTTGTGTAAATTCAATGTGATCAATGCAATGCAGTCAATTTTATTGGACTCTTTCTCAAAAAGTATGCTACATAACTTTTTTCGCGTACTTCCATTCAAATTTACGATAGTTTTCTACCAAATTAAATCTTAATATTTTTCAGTTAACCCTCCAGCACTCGCGCGAATTGTTCCCCGAATGAGCAACCGCTATTGCTGAAAGAAGATTTCACTTGAGTTTCGGAAGGTGTTTAACAAAATACAAAGGCGCGTGTGCTGGAGGGTTAAGACTATTTTGTAGCCTTTTTGAAACTATTTTTGCCAAATACCACATCGTTTGACTCCCGTCCACTTTAATTGAAGTTTTTGCCATTGGCTCTTTGGGAAACTATTATAGGAAAATACATTAAATGCTAGAACTTTCTAGAACTAGCCTTTAGAAAATTACACTTCATATATTTTTAAAGGGAGCAATCTTAGTTTCTGAATGATAATACATATGTTTCTTGAAAATGCAGAAGTTAGAGTTTTGGGATATTTCGTCCATAAAACCCCCTATTTTTAATAACATTTCTGCTGTGTGTTACAAATCATACATTTTTTGCAGTTTTTCTAATGTTCAATAATTCTGTACCGGTTGAGACCCAACTCCTGATTAGATGTAATGTATAGAGCAATTCTTTTTCGTGAAATATGGCGTCGTTCTTATTGATGAAATACATTGTTTTTATTTCACTGTATTGGAATATATGCGCTACTATATAGAAGTACTGGTATTTCGACTTTAAAATTTTTTTTGTTGAAATTCCTTTAAGAATGAAAGGTGGTTTTTACTACGTAAATGCGAAAATCATCCATTTTATTGTCATATGTCAAACACATTGAAAATGTGACAATTTAAAGAAAAAAATACTTCATTTCTTGTTACATTTTTATTACATTTTTTCAATTAACTGAAGAGTTGCTAAAATAAAAGTTTTCCTATTACTGCAGTACAACGTATTTGAATGTATAATGTTTGCTTTTTAAATGTACGGAGTTTTATTAATAGAAAATGCAAAAGTTGATTTTTTTTCTTAAACATTACATTCTGAGGAGTCTCTTAAAGTTAAATTTCGTGTGAATAAAACTAACATTTTATTATATATGGTTACACAAATGTACAATTTTTCAACACAATTTTTAAAAATATAAAAAAATACCGCATTTACCGCATTACCGCGCGGTGCGGTGCGGTAAATAAAGTGCGGTTGCGGTAAGCGGTGCGGTTTTGATATTTTTTTTGCGGTTGCGGTGCGGACAATCCATTTACCGCCCACATCCGCACCGCGACGAACCCTACTGTTGTGTTTACTTTACTGCTCTAAGAAATTTCAGCTTTGGTACGAAAAAGTACTTGCTACTGAAAAGAAATTTTTTTGAACCCTACAAACCCCTCAACCCCGATCATTTTAAGCACTGAGAACCATACAATTCTTTTGATCAGCCGCTTTCAGTTTTTTCTGAAATTCGGAATAAGGTATATCTCACACTTGTATTATTTGAAGAATTGGAGTAAAACGGATATAAACGTTTCGTGCGGTCATTCTAACTATCTTTGATCTATTCCCCAGCTTTTTGCATAAGGTATACTACTTTTGGTCTACTGCATTCAGTCTTGTTCTAAAGTGTAGAGGCAGGTCTACCATTATACTTGCGTTATGGGAAGAATTGGGGTAAAACGGGTACACACGTTTCGGGCGGTCAGTCTAACTATATTCAAACGATAATTTGGACTTTTATACATAACAGTTATCGCTTTTGATCAGTCGCATATAGTCTTTTACCGAAATATAAAACCAAGGTTAACTTCAAACTTTAGTTCTGGGAAGAATTGGAATAAAATGGGTGTAAATGTTTCGCGAGATTAATTTAATTATCTTCAATCGATTTTACATAAGAAATACTAATTTTGGTCAGCCGTTTTCAACTTTCTTCCGAGTTATATATTTAGATTTGAACATAAGCTCAAACAAAAGGGAAATTAGGGCAAAACGGGCATGATAGAGCAACGTGCGGTCGTTCTAAGCACTAGTAATCAATTTTCAGACTTTTTACATAAAGACACCTTTTCTGGTAAACGTCATCCAGCCTTTTCGAAATTTGGCGATTTGGCTCAATTTTTTCCCACTGTGGTCAGTCGCTGATGATTCAATATTCATTGGTTGGTTACATGTCGTTGTTGGCTGGACAATTGTCCGAATTTTAACTTTGGTTGTTAAAGTCAGGATGTTTGTCTTGGTTGTAGTTGATAAAGTTGGATTTTGTACTACGAGTTCATCTCATCAATAACTAGTACCAATTTCAGTTGATTATAAATTTAAACTAACACCACGCGTCCCTTATTTTCACTACACAGCGAAAGGTGAATATTAGAGAGCCCGAAACCGACTCGAGCCCGAACATTTCAAAATTGAAAAACCCCGAACTCTTGAATGAAAATTTCGTAAAACCCGCACCCGACCCGAATCCGACCAGAACCCGAGAATATCAAAATTTTAAAACCCTAACCCGACCCAAACCAGAAAATTTAAAATTTCGGAAACCCGATCCGTCTTGTTAATTCGAAATATCAACCAAAGATTCTGAAGATTTTTAATTTTAGGCACCTGAGATGGATACTATGCTCATTTAAGAATGATAGAATAACTCGAACCTGAAGTAACACCATACGTGTCCAATTAAATCTGCCCCGGTAAATTTGTTTTGGTCCCTCTTATACAGTGCACAGTGCAAATGAACAAAATAGTCGCAAGAAACGTGAGGGTGGTACCCTCATTGCCTGTAGGGCTGATTTTAAATCACATGCAGTGCCTCTTACAAATTCCGCTGGCGCAGAACAATTATGGATCTCTCTCTCACCCGCAAATTATACTCTTTTTGCTTGTGTGATTTATTTTCCGCTCGACCGTGTTTTAGATGCTAGCCTAATCGACAAGCATTTGAACTTTCTCCCATTGATAACCGACCAACTGATGTTGAATGATAAGATCATTGTAATAGGAGATTTCAATCTTCCCGGTATCAAATGGACCCGCTGTTCTTTATATCCGGATGCTGCATGCTCCTTAAAGACGGCAGTTACTTCGAGTCTCCTCGATGACTACACTCGCATGACTTTGTCGCAATGAACCAATTCTTTTCAACTTTAGACTGGAGCTCTCTATTGTCTAACATCGATTGCAATTCTGCTGTGTTACTATGGACGCACATTTCTTCGTATGCAATCGATCAATTCATCCCGAAGAAGACGTCATAAGCTCATTTATCCACCATGGTCGAACTCCAATTTAAATCGCTTTAAGTACGCTAAATGACGTGAACAGGGAAAGGAAACTGGACTACCCGCACATATGTCACTTGACGGCATCCAATCGTCAAATTCTCTCGATATTTGCAACTTATTTCGTAAGCACTTCAGCAGTGTTTTTTCTGATGAAACTTTAACTGGCCAACAAATCTCTGATGCTACCAATAAAGTCCCGCTACGCTCCCCCATCGGTTGCCATCGAATTATTAGGACTACAACAGTTAACTCAGCTTGTTCTAAGCTGAAGTTTTCGATGAGTACCGGACCTGATGGAATCCCAGCTGCTGTGCTGAAGAACTTCGCAAATAGTTTACTTGTTCCACTCTGAATGTTGTTATTTCTTTGCATTTTTCCAGTTTTTTGGAAGCAATCGTACATTTTTCCAGTCTTCAAAAAAGGTGATAAATGAGACATCGCAAACTATCGTGGGATAGCTTCCCTATGCGCAGTATCAAAACTGTTTGAAAATATTGTTCTGAATTTCATTACCCACAACTGCTCCGATTATATATCTGAAACCCAACACTGTTTTATGGCTAAGCGATAAACTTTTGCTTACTTAGTATCTTACACATAATTCGTCATCAATTCATTGCAAGCAAGACTTCAAGTAGATGCCTATACACTGACTTCTCCGCAGCTTTCGACAAAATCAATCACCAGATAACAATTTCCAAGCTAGACAGACTTGGATTTGGCGGCTCTATTATAAATTGGCTCCACTCGTACCTGTTCGGACGTGAAATGACTGTAAAAACTGGCGACAAAACGACCTCCCCATTTGCTGCAAGCTCTGGAGTTCCACAGGACAGTCATCTAGGCCCACTTACTCTCAATGAATGACTTAAATCTTTCGATTAAATGCATGAAACTATCGTTTGCTAACGACTACAAACTATTCCATATTATCAAACACCCATCGATGCCGAATTCTTGCAGTCTCATTTGGATATTTTCACAAATTGGTGGAAGATCAACAGGGTGGAGTTGAATCCTGTTAAATGCTCTCCTTCACCCGAAATCATTCAACCATAGTGTTCGACTGTAATATTTCACAGACTATACTTAATCGGGAATTGCCCGTCAATAATCTGAGAGTTCTGTTGGACTCCAAACTGAATTTTAAGGAACACATAAATTACACTATTTCCAAGGCATCTTAGCTCCTAGGATTTATTTTTCGAGTCGCTGAGGACTTTGTCGATCAGAGCCGGCGGCCGGCGTGATTTCTATCCGTACTGACGAAAGTTCAGCCATGGCGTTTGTAAGTGAAAATTAAAATTCCCTGATAATATCTGGTGGCTATTTGGAAACACCCTCTGTTACAGGGCTGTATGTCTGAGGGTTCAGCGAAAATGTGTTTGTACAGATACTACAAATGTTCCACAGCTCAGTACCAATTACTCCATTCTTTTAAGTTCGGTTGCATTAATTTTCCGTTCCCTGCTATAAAATCTTTCTTTCGTGGGTACCGGAGCCCGCATGATAGTCGTTTTGAATATTTCTCCGATGACAAAAATAATGCCGATAAGTCTCATTTTCGATGCTAATTATATCTAATACAACCGGCCCCTGGATGGTCTACTTCCGGACCAAAGACAAACCATTTAACATCATCGATATATCGCGTGATCCAATTAAACAACACTCGACCGTGTACGAAAAAGTATTTTGTCTACGTACCCGCCCAGGAAGTAGAGATTGATGGTGTAGTTTCCGAGAAGGCCCTAATTGCGAAATAGGGAGAGCTCCTTCCAGATTCCTGTGCTTCAGTCAGTAAAAATTCTGGTATGCATGCAATTGCGTTCAGCAAAAATCGTGGAGTAAAATGTTTTTTCCATCAGCCTCATCTCGAGCCATTCGCCGGATTTGTTCTTTCAAAATTTGTTCTTTTGAACGGGGTTCGTCTATTTGTTCGCATTTTGGTACTGCGGGGCATGGACTGCTGTCGTTGCAAACAACGGGCCAATTGTCGAAATAAGGCACAGTGTGGAAAATGCAGTGTGGAACGTGTCGCTTTTTAAATCCGAATCATAGGTAAAGATTTATTGATATAGTTTTCATATACATCGCACCTCAGCTGGTTCTAGAAGACTTCAACTCCCACGCTATGTCATGGGGTTGTCTTCATTCTGATAACCGATCTATCTTATTCATTCTGATAACCGGCCAAGCACGTTAGATTTATCGTTGTACTCTACCTCATTATTGTGCTCATTGATCGAAAGAGAAACGTGTCCACTATATCCGGAACAATCGAATCCAAATAAGAAATTCTTCTGATGTAAGTGTCCAACGTTTTGACTGGCTGGTTTCTCTACACTGCGATCAAAGGTCAGACAAAACGAATATCCGGCGCTAACAACCGTGGACGGTTTCTCACTCCGTTATTGTCAGAGAATGCACAGAATTGTATGCGAAAAGGTCCTATGAGGACTTTTTGGACGTCGCCCATTTTTTTCGAACACTCGCGACTTTAGAAACGCAAATAAAAAACTTGATAAAAACTGAAAAATGTGGCTATTGGCACCGGTTCGTCAGCGCATTAACGAGAGAAACAATATTTCGTCTGGCAGCTGGGCCCTACGCTGTGTACTCGATTCGGCCTTTGATCCGAATTCATGAAACTAAGAATCCTTTATCGGCGACAACAGCATTCCACGTAGATTCACATTCAAATGATAGACGTTTCGCGATCAAAATATAATAATGTAGATAAACGTAATATTTGTTCGTCAAATACACAAATTTATCTAACAGCAAAGATACTCGCGCTAAGCATTCTCCCCACAAAACTTATGGTTTTATACGACCATGTCCACATCGTTACAGTTCCAAGTAGGCGCTTCGATCGATGGATCAAGGAAAGCACTCCTGATTTTCCAGGAGGAAAAATGGGCGTTCCTAGAATATTCATGTTAAAATTGTTCCTAGTTGCCTGATACAAATATTAGTTTGAATTCTTTCACATTGTTCTATTCCGGGTAATGAGAAACGTGGCACTTAGATTAGAATGGTAATGAGAAGGCAGACACTTAGGCATTAGAAGGGAATATTTGTGAAAGATCGCACAGCTCCAACGAATTTTTTAGTATTTCTTGTCAGAGGACGCTCGAAAATTGGCAAATTTTGTGGGATAATGGAAGTTTAGGAATCGCAATGGCATCAACCAACCTTGGTTGAAAAGGAAGGATGAAGGTCCTTCGCGTAACAATCATTATACGTTGAATGCGCATCTCCGGAGTGGTGGAGAGTGTTATCTGCGCTTGCGATGACAGATATCACGACATTAAACATGTTGTCAGGTCGTGCGCCTAGTATTCTACACACCAAAAAAATCTGAATTTTACCGTTGAGGTAATTCCAAACTTGCCACAATCTAACAAACCGTGATTGACGCAATGACGAAATATAACCTTGTTCTGTTTAATTTTACATGAGAGATGTACTTTTCATGCGCAGTGCCATAAAATTACACTCCTTCATATTTTAAGCAAACGTATGTGGAGTAAAATTACGTGACTCACAAAATTCAACGACATGCAAAATTAAAATCAAACGAAATATAATTTTTGATGCTCGTATATGTCATGGTCAGGAGACGTAAATTTACACAACTTTTTCTATATATGTAGCGCCAGATCACCGGTAAACCAATCCCTTCGACCTGGTTCTAGTCTGAGATGTGCTGGCTATCCTCCAAATTTATTTATATCTTCTGTTTTGGTTGACTTGCCAAACAGCTACCTGCAAATGTGATCCCAAGAGTTCTCAGCGGATCCAAGGAGGCCAGTCGGCGATCCGGTTCATGATGTCCTGATAGTGATCTTCCGTTTGCTACAAAGCTACAATTTTAATTTCTTTTTATCCCTGTTATTTTTGTCCGCTTTCTCTGCTATTGATGTTGGAATCAACAATCTTTTGCTTATAAAAAGTCTACTGATTACCTAAAATTGTTATTGTTTCTCTTGGGGACCATTCATAAATTACGTAACGCGATTTCCCAAAATTGACTTCGCCTCCCCCCATGTAACAAATTGTCACAAATTTCTCTATCCCCCCCTCCCCTATTACGAAACAAATTCCTCGAAAAAAATTTTTTGTTCAGTAAAAATATGTTACGTAACGATCTAACTTATTCTCCCTCCCCCATGTGTCACAACATGTCACAACTTCTCGTACCCCCTCCCTCCCTAAACGCGTTACACAATTAAAAATATTTCTAACTGCATCCCATGGTCTCAATAAAATTGCATTAATATTATTTGTCTATCGGTCTGAACTCCTTGTTTTAAGATGTAGATGTGTCAAATATAATCCCATGAGTATAAATATAAAAAAAATAATTCTAAATGTTTCCAAAGCAACGTTAATCGCAGATCTACTGCAGGCACGTATCGATTAGATCAGAACAATCGATACGTGCAGATCTGAAGATGTTAAATCTCGATATCCGTCGTCGTACTCTTCGATATAATACTTTCTTCCGCATTCCTTTCGCCAGAACCAACTACGGTCATAATGAGCCATTCGCCTGTATGTGTCATCTATTCAATCGTTGTTCTGATGTTTTTGACTTTAACTTGTCCCGTAGCGTTACCAAGCGATTGTTCATTAATTATGTGTCCAGTTAGCTTTAACATTAGTGTTAGTTATAATTTAGCAATTGTTTAATGTTACTATTTATTGTAGAATTAGGCATTCATATGTATCATTTGGATATTTGTAATCTGTTGATGCAAAAGATGAGGAGGTTTTATGCCTGCTGCAGGAAAAGTTTAAATGAATGAAACACAACTCCAGCGGGCTTTTCGCTGCCCCCCCCCCAAAAAATAAAATAAATAAAATAAATAAAATAAATAAAATAAATAAAATAAATAAAACAAATAAAATAAATAAAATAAATAAAATAAATAAAATAAATAAAATAAATAAAATAAATAAAATAAATAAAATAAATAAAATAAATAAAATAAATAAAATAAATAAAATAAATAAAATAAATAAAATAAATAAAATAACTAAAACAAATAAAATAAATAAATAAAAATGAATTACTGGCGAGTGGAATTTATATTTACTATTATTGAACGTCGAATTTCTAATGTACTGAGAAACTTGTAAATCGTTGATCTCTTAATCGGAAAGTAGGATAAATCGACGGCTAACTCGTGGGGATACAAACAACTTAATGGTGACAGTTTCAAACAACCTGAACCAAATTTTTTGATTTTTTTTATCGAAAAACATTCCTGAAAGAGTAGTTTACTATAATTTATTACATGTATTAAATGGAGCTATGGAGATTGGTAATTCGTATTCGACAGTATACACGATGTCACCCGCGTTACTGGTTGGAATGATCGAACTAGTGTCGAAGAGTGTCAATCAAGATTCTCTGACGCGTTCTTGATGTTACATCAATAGCGTTAGGAATCTTGTGGATCGCAATAATGCTAAGAATATATAAATCGTGCTGCATTTAAATTTAATTATCATTTTTATTCATGTTTCTGTTAACAATATACACAGTTAAATCTTAACCCATTCATGCCAATGCTGTTTGTGTACAACAACGTTTGTAAACAGCTATAACTTTTGATTAAGGCAAAATTTGCCCACAAAAACAAGTAAGTCTAATAAATGTAACTATTGCCTTTCTTTTGAGTATTAATAGTTTCAAGGACCAGCTCTAGAACTGAAGTTATTGCAATTAGTCTGATTGGATTCCGATGAAGCAGTGCTGCCAGGAACAGGGTACGTTGACGACAGAAAATGAATTTTTCATATATCTTCGTTATGTTGCAATATTATTGAAAATTGATAACACTTATCAATTTAGACTGTCTTTGGCTACATTTTCCACGCAATTAGACTATTGTAAATATTCTATGAGAATTGTATTGAGCGTTGGAAGGTAAAAATGAGCAGATTCTAGCACTGCGAGGAAAGCACCTCGTCGCTGTTGTGCTATCTTATGACAAGCGCCATTCAGCACATTTCGAGAGAAACGATTTTTAAAGTTTGAGATTGAATATCTTGAAACTTATAAATGGTATCAACAATCCAAAGAAGACAATTGATGCTTCTATCTATTCTGCATTAATCTCTCAAATATTACGAAGATCGGTTGACTATGTTGTGAGTTTTTATTATAAATGTAAACAAAAGTCGCACTCACACGTGTCATAGGCGTGTATTGATGACAAAATTTGTATGACGTGTCATAATCGTGCATGGAAAATTTTTCATAGAAAAAAATCATCACTTTTTAACTTTTATTCATATCTTTGGGTTCATATGGTCTATAAACATTCGGTGAAATGCATTTTAAAGGAAATGAGTCAGGGAATCTAGAAAAAATTGTTATTCTTGATTACAGTGTTGCCAAATATCTTTTATTTCCAGTTCAAAACTAAAACTGTGTTTTTCTCACAACTCGTATAATTTTCTTTCGAAAATGTTTATGCCATTGTGTTCCTCAGACATTTTCACACATAAAACCGTCTAAGGCTTCAATATAACTTGAGCCAATCCCTAGATATAGTGATTTGAAGCAAAAAACTCACAATTTCTTATCATGTTTCTAGCAATATCTAAGTAACCAAGTAGAATTTCTGAATTCTGAAAACGCCACTTAGTAGAGATTTTTCAAACAAGTAATGTGGCATATCTTGGGTTTACCCCAAAATGGCGTTTGTCATAAGATAGCACAACAGCGACGACCTATCTTTATTAAAAAAAGCTTTTCGTGTTTCTTGACCCCACCGTTTTCAAAGAAAAATAGTTTTGAAACCCTACATGCACGAGAAAAAGTTGGGCATTTGAATTCTAAATGTATCAAAAAATACCTACTGCTATTTGGAGCACTCACGACACCTTTAAAAACTGTTCGAAAGCCTGTGATTTCTTTTTCTTTTGATTATAGAGGTTTTAACCTACAGGTCAGTCGCATCTTCAGGTTAGAAAAAGCTCTTAAGAAAAATCTCTAACCCTATGTGCGGGATTGGGACGCGAACCCAGTACTAGGCAATCGATTTACCAACTACGCTATGCCCGCTCCATGCTTGTGATTGTCGAACCGGAGCGAATAAATAGACAGTTTTGTATTGTCTCTACTTCCCGTAGATTTATTCTCTCTTTGATTGCTGTACGCTTTAGCCAAGCTCCACGCGTTTACTCCGACCGCGGTGTAAGTATCGGCTCAAAATTAATATTTCATAGTGAACCAATATTTTTCGACAAATATTCTTTGGCTTGGTTTATTTTAAAAAATAAATAAAGAGATTTTAGATGTGAACAACTTATTGTTGCATGCTCCCTCATGAAAGCTCGTTTAAAAAACCTGTTTTAATCCACCTAGCGGTGCAATTGTGCCTTTCTCAATCATGAACACGTGAATGTTTGCGTTGTTTATATTCATTAAAAGCTTTCAAATGAATATATTACATTTTATTATTATACATGACATGACAAATATACAAGAAAAAAATCACTATTCGAGTTCTAAAATTTTGTAAAAGAAAAAACAGCTACATTAATATTAAATTGAAAAACCTGTTTTAATCCACTTAGAGGTGCTATTGTGCCTTTCTCATATCTCCAAACTATGATTTAATAGCTGGTTCGTACAATATAACATTATGGAAATGTCTTTCATTCTTATTACACTTGGTAAGTATATATAAGAGCACCTTTTTACATTCATCGCGGTATCGGTTTGAATCGGAGTTTTCTATATGATCGCACTCCACAACCCGTAACTCCGGAGCCGGAAGTCGGATAGAGATGGAATTTAATATCAGTTTCCGAGGACGCAACACCTTTCATTTGAGACTAAGTTGATCAAATCGACCTAGCATTTTTCTAGAAGCCAATATAACCACTATTCTGAATTTGGATACTTCAGGATCCATCGATGGTGGCCAGTGTGGCCAAAGAGACTTTGAATGACTGTTGGTGACCTAGATCTATAAATTCAACAGTTATGTTTACATTTTGGAAAAAATTTCACCTTTTTACATTCATCACAGAATTCGTTAGAATCGGAATTTGCTGCGTAATCGTACGTGTCACGCTGTAATTCGGGAATTAGAACTCGGATCCACACAAAATTCAACAGCAGCTGATGGACCTTTCATTTAAAATCAAGTTTGTCAAAATCGGTTCAGAAAATTCCGAGAAACCGATGTGGACAAATCAACAAATTTTATTTTGTAACCATACTCTTCAACTCGTAATCCGGAACAAGATGTCGGTTGAAAATGAAATACAATAGCAACCTATGGGAATATTATACCTTTCATTTGAATCTTAGTTTGTAAAAATCGGTTCAGCCATCTCCGAGAAACCGATGTGTACATTTTGTTAACAAATCCGCACATACACACACATACATACATACATACATACATACATACATACATACATACATATATACATACATACATGCATACATACATACACACATACACACAGATATTTTGCGATCTCGGCGAACTGAATCGAATGTTATATGAGACTCGGCCCTCCGGGCCTCGGTTAGAACGCAATACTCAACTGCATATTTTGCCTTCCATTTGAGACTTGGTTTGAGAAAATCGGTTCAGTCATCACCGATGAACCGATGTGACTTTAATTGTGGAATATGCCCGGAATTCCGGACTTCCGGAATCGTCGATAGTGGACAATATATTCAAAGAATGTTTGATTGGCAATCAGTGATCTAGATCTGCGATTAGAAGTAATTTGGTGACCATTTCAATAGTTTTTAGCCTCTGAGGTATTACGATTGTACCGATTTATATGGGAAATTCCAGTGTATCCTTACTAACATCCCTGTAACTCCGGAAGCAAGAGTCAGAACCGAATGAAATTCAGCAGCAGTCAATGGTATTACTGTATCTTTCATTTGAAATCAAGTTTGTAAAAATCGGTAGAGAATTCGTTTGGGAATGGGTGCGATATTAGCTTAGGAACTTGGCGGGTTCCCCAGGGGCGCCATGAACTGTCATAGGTGGCCAATGTGGTCAAAGCTGCTTTGATTCATCATTAGTGATCCAGACCCGCAAACTAGAGTAATGTTACATCAATTTTAATATGTTTTACATCATCTGAACATCATGGTGGTACCAGTTTATATGGGAATTTGCTGTGTGACCGCACTCTTCAACCCGTAACTCCCGAACCGGAAGTCGGATCAACTAAAAATTCAATAGAAGCTTATGGGAGCGTTATACCTTTCAGATGAAACTAAGTTTGCGAAAATCGGTTCAGCCATCTCTGAGAAAATTGTGTGAGTTTAAATGACACACACACACACATACACACACGCACATACATACACACACAGAGACATTTGCCGATCTCGACGAAATGAATCGAATGGTGTATGACACTCGGCTCTCCGGGCCTCGGTTAAAAAGTCGATTTTTACAGTGATTGCATAGACTTTCTTTATATGAGAAAGGCAAAAAGAATACCTTTCATATCTTCATAGAGTTCTAAAATGGAATATATCTTACGGTCAACATCACAAAACTTCGAAACCATCAACTTCGAAGGTTGGTCATCAAATGGTGAATACTTCACAGTGTTAACAAGCTCCTATCTCATGATTTCCTGTGCGTCTATTGATGACATTTAATCTGTAGCCCGGCATCGACTACCGTCTTGTGCAGTAAAAGCTAAATGAGAAGGTGCATTTTGCATGTGCGTTATAATCCTACCGTACACAGAACTGAATACGTGAGGTGGCAAAGAAACCCCGCGCGGCTGTCCAAGGAGACAGGAGGTTGTGTCAAACCCAATAAGTTGCCCGGAAAACACCACGTTACGGAGAATCAGGAGGATAAGGCGGATCGGAATAATCGATCAAAGCCCACGTAACAAAAACAGGACTACGATTGTTAACTTGGCATATCGAGCTGTAAGTCTTTTTGCTTCCCTGGGTTCGAACGAATCCTACACAATGAGCTGAAAACTCGCAACTTCAAGGACGTATCATTGTAGGAACTTTGCATGGCAGGACAGAATGTGTGGAAAAGCGGGCATCGCGCGATTACATTCTATTGGAGCCAAGGCACAACAAACAAGTTGGGAATCAGCTTTTTAGTGCTGGGCAAGATGCGCCAACGTGTAATGAAGTACCAGACGATCAGAGAAAAAATGTGTGTAGATCGAAGGCCATTTATACAACTGCAGCATCGATGCATTTTACGCGCATTTTGAGCCCGCGGCAGAATGTGAAGCTCCTCATCAGCGACATGAGCCTCACCTCTGAGATCACCTGATTAACAAACTGAGAACCAAATCGACCACGTTCTAATGATCGGAAAATTTTTCTCCAGCATCACAAATGTGCGCACCACCCACAGTGTGAATATAGATTCGAAATCGCCTACAGGAAGATCGGGATACCGAGGCGATGGAGCATCTGTACAGAGTTATGAAAATTCTACGAGTAGGTAAATCGCTCAAGTCAAGGCTATGTGCCACAGGCTGACATATAAAGAGATACTAATGGAGACCTTCTCACGAACGAGTGTGAGCTGATCGATAAGTGTATTATGACGAACATGGAAAGAGAAGTAGACGATGAGAGTATCTCAAGAATCAATCTGGGGACATGCGCAGCCGATGACAGACTCCCAATGCAAGATATACCGAAGATTCATGAGGTGATGAGCGGGTTGAGGACTGATAAAGCAGCTGGCAATGATCAACTGCCATGTGAGCTGTTGAAACACGGAAGAGAGGCGTTGGGTAGAGCACTCCACTGGGTGGTTTTAAAGATCTGGGAGAAACAGATTTTACCGGAAGATTGGATGGAGGAAGTAGTATGTCCCATCTTTAAAAAGGATGTTAAGCGGGATTACTGCAAATAGTTATCGAGCAATCATATTGCTGAAGGTGTTCTCCCAAATTCCTTGTCGCCGCCAACCACCGTTAGCAAGCGAGTTCGTTGAGAAAACTAGCATATAATTCCCAAATACGGATTTCCGGACCAGCGAAAATAGATCGAGTGATATGTAATGAGTATTAGAAATACTTTCGAGTCCTTTTGAACTCGGAAAGGGAGCTAGGATTGATACGGTTTTCCGGAAGTCTGCTCAGCTTTTTAACTTCGCCGGCAACGTCAATATTGTGGCACACAATCTTGAGACGATGGTGGGAACGTACATCCGACTGACGGTTGAAGCGATGGCGATGATATCGAGTTGGTTGATACCCACACAATTAGGGCGGATTGTTATAGAGGTACAGCGGGTTGCCTAGAACAATGTTTCCTACCGCTCGTCGGCATGTTTAACCCGCTTAGTCGCCATTTCGTTTACTGGGTGAGCTCGTGTATTTGAGCTCATCCAGTAAACGCCAATAATGACACCAACAGATTCGTTTTCGAGCTCTCCATCGAGACAGAGGTTGTTTTTTTCTAGTCCGTAGTGCTGTGTGAGGCGATAAAGAATAGTTTTAATCCGCATTCAAGGTTATTTTGCCAGTTCGGTTCGGTCCTCAGTCTTTTGTTCGCGTGTGAGGATTAAACAATAGCCAGCTGTATAAGCTGGATCGGTTCGTCGTTGGACACCAGTTTAAAGCTAAGTGGTTTTTGTCTTTTGTAACACATTTATTGCTTTCTTCCGTCTGCGCGGGCGCTGACCCCGTGCGTTGACGTTTTCTATGGTTCCCTCTCCGGATGGTCAAATGGAAGTTGAATCGGGTTCAACTTCTAAGGCTCCCCCCCGGCCCAAATGCTATCCAGAACTCTCAACTGGTCCATTTGTGGTCTTCTTTCGGCCCAAGACTAAATCACTGAATCTTCTTCAGATTTCTAGAGACCTGACGGAACGGTTCTCGGCTGTGACCGAAATTTCAAAGGTCCGCTCGGACAAGATAAGGGTGTTGCTAGCCAACTCAAAGCAGGCAAACGATATTGCTTGCTGTGAGCACTTTACGCGGGATTATAACGTGTATATTCCGGCTGTAAGAGTACAATCCGAAGGCGTCGTAACCGATGAGAGTTTGACGTGCGAGGATCTGCTGAAGTACGGGGTTGGCCGATTCAGAGACCGCTTACTTCAGCCAGTTAAAATACTTGAGTGCAAACGTTTGCACTCAGTAGTAGTTGCGGGGGATGTTTCAAAAACGTACCCCCAATCAAACTCTTATCGGGTGACCTTCGCTGGTACCGCTTTGCCAAATTTCGTCCTCTTGCACAAGGTTCGTCTGCCTGTGCGTCTGTTTGTGCCGCGGGTCATGAATTGCACAAAGTGTAAACAACTGGGTCACACAGCCACCCATTGTAGCAATAAGGCCCGCTGTGGAAAATGCGGGGAGAATCATCTAGATGATTCGTGCAGTAGGCAAGCCGAAAAGTGTCCTTACTGTGCGGAGAGTCTGCATGATATCTCGGCATGTCCCGCGTACAAACTACGCGGGGATAAACTGAAACGTTCCCTTGCGGGACGATCCAAACATTCTTTCGCAGAAATGTTAAAGAATGCTACGCCACCATCCTCAGCAAACATCTATACTCACTTGCCTCCTGACGAGGGCGAGGCTGGTAACCCACAAGAGGGAACATCTACTAGGGTGCCTAGAATTTATAGGAAGAGGAGGAACACTTCCTCTCGTAAAGTTCCTTGTAAAGGCCAGAAGGTGTCCCTTGAGGGGGCTCCGAAAGTCACATCTATTGGAAGTGTTGCAACCAAACCGAAGCAATTAGCTCCTGGTCTCGGAGGATTAAGCTCAGAGAAGGAGTTCCCAGCACTTCCAGGAACATCAAAAATCCCAAGTGTTCCTTTGTTTCAGTTCGAGAGTAATCACAGCACTGGAATTATAAAACTCTCGGACATAGTGGACTGGATAATAAAAACTTTCAATATTACTGATCCTATTAAAAGTCTTATGTTAGCATTTCTCCCTACAGTGAGAACATTTTTGAAGCAGTTGACTGCTAAATGGCCCCTCCTTGCAGCGATTGTATCCTTCGATGGCTAACTCATCGAACGAGGTCACGGATTTGATCACTGTTCTACAGTGGAATTGCAGAAGTATCATCCCGAAAATCGATTCCTTCAAAATTTTAATAAATAATTTGAGTTGCGATGCATTTGCATTATGTGAAACTTGGTTAACTTCCGACATAGAACTCAACTTCCACGACTTTAATATTATTCGCCTGGATCGAGACACCCCCTATGGAGGAGTGCTTTTGGGGATCAAAAAGTGCTATTCCTTCTACAGAATTAACCTTCCCTCGATAACAGGTATTGAAGTTGTCGCTTGTCAAGTAACAACCAAAGGCAAAAGCCTTTGCATAGCTTCCATATATATTCCCCCCAACACCGCGGTTGGGCACCGACGGCTACAAGACATCTTAGAATCCCTGCCAGCACCGCGACTAGTTTTAGGAGACTTTAACTCTCACGGTACAGCATGGGGTTGCCTCTATGATGATAATCGGTCTTCCTTAATTCAGGATCTTTGCGATAACTTCAATTTGACAATTTTAAACACGGGTGAAATGACACGGATTCCTGCTCCTCCAGCGCGCCCGAGCGCCTTAGACTTGTCCCTTTGCTCAACATCGCTGCGGTTAAATTGCACGTGGAAGGTAATTCCTGATCCCCACGGCAGCGACCATCTGCCGATTGTAGTCTCAATCAATAACGGTTCAAGGCCATTGAAATCAATCAATATTTCGTATGACCTCACACGAAATATCGATTGGAAGAGCTATGCTGCCGCGATATCCGACAACATCGAATCTACCCAAGAACTTCCTCCGGAGGAAGAGTACAGCTTTTTGGCTGGCTTGATTCTCGACAGCGCGAATCAAGCTCAGACTAGGCCAGTACCCGGCGCGAACATACAAAAACGTTCTCCCAATCCCTGGTGGGATAAAGAGTGCTCAGACGTGTACGCAGAGAAGGCCGCCGCGTTTAAGACCTTCCGGAACGACGGGTTACCCGCCAGTTTTCGACAGTACGCGACGTTAGACAAGCGAATGAAGAGTTTGATGAAAGCCAAAAAACGCGATTATTGGCGCCGGTTCGTCGACGGATTAACGAGAGAAACATCGATGAGCACTCTTTGGGGAACAGCCCGACGTATGCGAAATCGAAACAGTACTAATGAGAGCGTGGAATATTCAAACCGTTGGATATTCGATTTCGCCAAGAAGGTTTGTCCGGATTCCGCCCCGGCACAGAAGATTTACCGCGCCGCGTCTCCTCACGATAGCGCGAACGAAACACCTTTTTCGATGGTGGAGTTCTCACTTGCTCTCTTGTCGTGTAACAATAAAGCTCCGGGGCCAGACAGAATCAAATTCAACTTGTTGAAGAATCTGCCTGACTCTGCCAAAAGACGCTTGTTGAACTTATTTAATAAGTTTCTCGAGGCTAACATTGTCCCACTCGATTGGAGACAAGTGAAGGTCATCGCCATCCAAAAACCAGGAAAACCAGCCTCCGACCACAATTCGTACCGTCCGATCGCAATGCTATCCTGTATCCGGAAGTTGTTCGAGAAAATGATCCTATCCCGCCTCGACAATTGGGTCGAAGCAAATGGCTTACTGTCAGATACACAATTTGGCTTTCGCAAAGGCAAAGGGACGAACGATTGTCTTGCGTTGCTCTCAACTGAAATTCAAATGGCCTATGCTAGCAAAGAGCAGATGGCATCAGTGTTCCTAGATATTAAGGGGGCTTTTGATTCAGTTTCGATCAACATTCTTTCAGAGAAGCTGCACCAGCATGGTCTTTCAGCGACTTTAAACAACTTTTTACTAAACTTGTTGTCGGAAAAGCACATGCATTTTTCGCATGGTGACTTATCGACATCACGATTTAGCTACATGGGCCTTCCCCAGGGCTCATGTCTAAGCCCCCTTTTATACAATTTCTTTGTCAACGACATTGATGAATGTCTTGACAATTCCTGCACGTTAAGGCAACTTGCAGACGATGGCGTGGTGTCTGTTACGGGACCCAAAGCTGTCGATCTACAAGGACCATTACAGAATACCCTGGACAATTTGTCTGCTTGGGCTATTAAGCTGGGTATCGAATTCTCCACGGAGAAAACTGAGCTAGTTGTATTTTCAAGGAAGCGTGAACCAGCACAACTACAGCTTCTATTAATGGGTCAAACTATCGCTCAGGTCTTCACAGTAAAATATCTAGGGGTCTGGTTCGACTCGAAAGGTACTTGGGGATGCCATATTCGGTATCTGAAACAGAAATGCCAACAAAGGATCAACTTTCTTCGTACAATAACCGGAACATGGTGGGGTGCCCACCCAGGAGACCTAATTAGGTTGTATCAAACAACGATACTGTCGGTAATGGAATACGGATGCTTCTGCTTTCGCTCCGCCGCGAACATACATTTCATCAAACTCGAAAGAATTCAGTATCGTTGTTTGCGTATCGCCTTAGGGTGCATGCAGTCGACCCATACGATGAGTCTCGAAGTGCTGTCGGGCGTTCTCCCGTTGAAAAATCGATTTTGGGAACTCTCATATCGATTGCTCATTCGATGCGATATCTTGAACCCGGTCGTGATTGAAAATTTCGAAAGGCTTGTTGAGCTCAATTCTCAGACCCGTTTCATGTCCCTGTACTTTGACTACATGGCGCAGAATATTAACCCTTCTTCTTACAATCCCAACCGTGTGCATTTCATAAATACTTCTGAATCTACTGTTTTCTTCGACACATCCATGAAAGACGAGATTAGTGGAATTCCGGACCACATACGCCCACAAGTGGTTCCAAACATTTTTTATAATAAATTCCGAGAAGTCGACTGTTCTAAGATGTTTTATACTGACGGATCAAACCTCGAAGGATCCACTGGCTTCGGTATTTTCAATCAAAAGTTCACCGCCTCCTACAAACTCAGTGACCCTGCTTCAGTTTACGCCGCAGAACTAGCTGCCATTCAGTATACCCTTGGAGTCATTGAAACATTACCCGCAGACCATTACTTCATCGTTTCGGATAGCCTCAGTTCCATTGACGCTATTCGCTCGATGAAACAAGGCAAGCACTCCTCGTATTTTTTGGGGAAAATACGGGAGCTACTGAGTGCTTTATCTGACAACTCTTTCCAGATTACCTTGGTATGGGTCCCTTCTCATTGCTCCATTCCGGGCAATGAGAAGGCAGACTCCTTAGCTAAGGTGGGTGCCTTAGAAGGAGACGTTTACGAAAGACCAATTTGCTTCAGCGAATTTTTCAGTATTACTCATCAGAGAACCCTCGAAAGTTGGCAAACTTCGTGGAGCAGTGGAGAGCTGGGAAGGTGGCTACATTCGATAATCCCTAAGGTATCGACGAAACCTTGGTTCAAGGGGATGGATGTGGGTCGTGACTTCATTCGTGTGATGTCCCGACTCATGGCAAACCATTACACGCTGGATGCACATCTCCGGCGTATTGGGCTCGTGGATAGTGGTATCTGCGCTTGTGGCGACGGCTATCACGACATCGAGCACATTGTCTGGGCGTGCACCGAGTACAGTTCCGCTAGGTCTCGGCTAATGGATACCCTGCGGGCCCGAGGAAGACCAACCAACGTCCCGGTTCGAGATGTGCTGGCAAGCCGCGATGTTCTCTATATGTCCCTTATATACACCTTTGTGAAAACCATCAATATACAAGTCTAACTGCCCCTTGTTATCTCCTTATCATTCTCAGAACGCTCTTCCACCTGTATCAAACCATCTGTATCGAATGAGCCAACAAACACGGGACCTACGGAACGAACATAACACGCTTAACTCGAAATGTAGCCGATCCACATCTGAGCCATACTACGAAATCGTCTGGGAAAACCCCTGCCATCTTGAGGAGGACCACCCGGCGTCCCAGTACATGATTCCCCTGATGAAGGCCACCCGAGTTTGTAATCCATCCGTTGATCTCACGATGCCTGAAACTGAAATAATTTTCTCTCCCTGCCATCTTTGTCTACCCTCCCTCCCCTGACTCTTATACCCAGAAGTAACACCCCTACCCCCCCCAATATCATCACGAAGCATTTAGCTCTTCTTGTCTCTTCTAGTTTTAACTATTATATTATATAATCTCGTTGAAATTGCCCAACTCTACTACCCACAAAAATAACTATAATTACGAATCTTTACAAAATTCAATCATGCCCTCTAGTTATGCCTAGTTTTAAGTTAGTCGTAAAAAATTGTCCCCCTTAATTAAACATTATTTGCTCCAATAATCTCACTGATAAAAATGTCAAACCATGTTGCCACAAAAACTAAATGACCCCCCTAATCTTACGAAAACAATATTATCCCCTTGTGTAGATATATAAGATAGCTATAAAATCGCATTAGTTTCATTTTAAAAAAATTAATGTGTAATCCCCTAGTTTTAAGCAATTTAAAATGTAAAACAAAACAAAATTGGCACCTTTAAGCTAACGCAACGTGCCTTATCAAATAAACGATTTGAATAAAAAATAAATGACACCAACAGAGAAATTTAGAAACGTATTCTAGCAGGTGAACATTGTTACTTTGGGCTTCGAAAAACCCTTCGATCGACGAATGTACGACACCGGATGAAGTTAATCTTCTACAAATCGCTCATTAGACCTGGAGCTTACTGATGGGAGATCAACGCATGCTTAGTGATTTTGAATGCAACGTGTTGAGAACGATTAGTTTCTAGAACAATTTTATTGAGTTGTTCACCATTCTGAAAAAATGCAGCCGCCTAAACTTCGCTGAGCGAACAATGGGTGGTTCTCCAAGCTACTGTTGCAATTCGTTGTTCATACGCCGTCTCCGCATTCCGTTTTTCTTATGCATCCCATCGTAGTACTTCCAAAATTATTATTTAAATCTTAAAAATAAAAGATTTGACCAGTTTACACCCCCAATATTTTTTTTTTCAATTCAATTAGTTTTGGTTTGGGGGAGAGGGGGTTCAACTCCCAAACCACCCCCCCCCCCCTTCCCCCTGGCTACGCCACTATGTTTTTCACACAATGTTCGCATGAATTCCATTTGAAATCCATATTGTCCACCCTTGAATGGGTATTCAAATGGCAACCGTGTGCATTTCATGTGTTTGTGGATTGAAATAATTTAATAGATTCCCACATGAATGTGCTTAGTTTTTTTCAGTGTAACAATATACACAGTTAAATCTTTATGAACAATTTTAATTCAATATGTATCATAAGATACCTACTGCTATGTGGAGCACTCGCGACACCTTTGAAAACTGTTCGAATACCTGCGATTTTTTTATTTTGATTATAGAGTTTTTAACCTAAAGGTCATTCGCCTCTTCAGGTTAGGAAAATCTCTTAAAAAAATCTCTAACCCTATGTGTGGGGTTGGGACTCGAACCCAGATGAGCTGCGTACTAGGCAATCGGTTTACCAACTACGCTACGCGGCGTAAGTATCGTCTTCAAAGCATGACGAAAGTCATATTCCATAGTGAACCAATATCTTTCGAAAAATTTATTTTGACTTGGTTTATCATAAAAAATAAATAAAGAGAATTTAGATGTGAAACACTTATTGTTGAATGCTTACTTATGAATGCTCGTTCAAAAAATTCAATAATTCGGGCAGCTTGCGAATTTGAAGAGAAGAAATTGTATTATTTTTGAGTTTGATTTGTTCAAAATCCCGACCCCGAAAATTCCAATTTCGAAAGAACCGTCGGGTTCGGGTCGGGTCCCAGTTTCGGGTTCAAAAATCCGAACCTGGCCATCTCTAAATATATTGTACTGTTTGTTGGATGGATAAGTAATAAGGCATGGAGCTGTGATTTTTTAGCTTCTATTCTGGGTGAGACGAAAAGTGATTTTTTCTGCAGAAAATAAGTTTTACCAGATTTTTATTCTATTTCGAACGGAGATAATAGCTTTTTTCGTCTTTTTATACAGAGGATTTGGTAAGTAAAATCGCGAAATATTAGCATCCAAGAGTTTCACCTCCAAAAAACTAATACTGTCGTCCAACAATTTTAGAGTTCATTTTCCCGAATAGTGATTTCTATTGAAAGGTACAAATAGCAAAAGCAAACCATAATTGCCCTGAACGCTAGTAATCGGCTGCAAAGTCTGTTTAAAACGCTAAATTAGTTACTTTGTCAGATTTGTATGAAATTATTTTATATCATTTCCCGTATGATAAAGTGTGATTTTTAAGTCCAAGATAATACCCAGATTGACAGAAATTTGGCTTTCTAAAACCCCATCCCAGCGCGCCGCGTTCAAAACATATTTCCACAACATATCATGATACTAGCAAAACTCTCTCGCACATGCTTCTGCTTAACGGTGGTGGGCTAGTATCAACACACCATACGATACGAGCCCTACCCAGAATAAGGCTTATCTTTGCGAGTAGCTCACATTCAACGCGACGACACACTTCCCCGTACTAGCAGTACATTGTATCGTCCAGTCCAAATACAGCCACGCACCGTTAAAGTCAATTTTCGTTTGGGGATGCTTGAGCTAACGTGAAGGGTTAGCACTCCTATTCTTGCATCGCCCGGTTATTATTCGGGGAAATGCACATCGGCTAGTCCGCGCAATCGAACGATTACAATCCACGCCTGGAGGGGAGGTCGGTTGCGGTTCGTGAATCGCGTTCCTCGATGACGGTCGTGTAAACATAAACCGTCGGAGCTTGCGTTTCGAACACAAAAAGTGTTAATAAATAAATATCCATATCCGATCGGCGCGTAGCAGCGGGTAGCAGCTATTCCGATGCCATGAAGATGATTGGCCGCAGGTGCTAAAGCAATTAGGTTTACCCAAACGGAGGAGTTCCAAGAGCTGGCGCGTGTTTGTGTACGATTACCCCTATTGATAGCCGGCGGGTGTTGGGCGATATTTTTGGATCAAAATTTGGATACCATTTTCTATGGGGTGGACAGAAACAAAAGTTTTGCTCAAATACGCAACTGGCTCAGTAGACGCGAAGTGTTTTTTGAGTGGAGCGGTCGCATGGTGTGGTACTTACTTAGTGCGATGACGAATGGTTCGTTCTTATCAGTTAGTCTCCTCGCTTTAATCATAGCAGTCGATGCTGTTTATAGCGATGGCCAACTTCGCTGTGAATTTCGTGACTCAGTGAACATTAGTGGTGGAGTACGAGACGGCCAGCAGAATATTCTCTACGGTGGTCTCAAATACGGACCGGAACATTACGCTCTAATAAACTACGACTACGTGAGCTACGATGAAATTGTGGAAGTTCCCCGTTATTATCGAGGATGCATTTGTCAACTTACAAATTGCGTACGTCTGTGCTGTCCGGTGGGCGAGTGGTTTTCCAGTGATGGCGAAAGAACAATCTGTAATGAGGCCGTCAGTGGATTACCATTTAAGGTGTGGGCGAACATTAGTTCCGTAAGTGGTATGCGTGTTGCCAATCTGCTGGATGAAACAAACTTTGGATTCGTGCATCACAAACCCTGCCCTGGGGTGCTTCCTGGGGAATTGGAGGAATGGTACATGGATGACGTAAGGGCCACTGGAACTGGTAGGAACAGTGTGGAAAATATCGCTAATTGTTTGAATTTCCTTTCCTAGCATGGGACAATACAAATGGTGGAAGATATTAGCATACCACAAGACGAATACTGTTTAGCGATATCAGACTACGTCGGTACGGCCGTTCCATACTTGTGTCCCCTAATCGAACAAGCGAAAGTGACATACTCCATCGGTAGGTGCTAAGGTTTATGATTGATACGTCATTTCAGTTACTTTATTGGTATTGTGTTCAGAAAGTTCTTCCGGGAACTACAGACCAAGTGGGTTTTGATCCTTATTTCAATGTGGTATTTCGGATGGATCGAATTACCGGCTAAGCTGACAATTAAGCAGGTAGTCTTGTAATGAGGAAACATCAGCTTGATTATGAAACATTTCAACTGCATCGCAAGGAAATAGATTATTTTGCAATTTACGCAATATACGTTAGATAGTTAATGGCCTAAACATCATTTAAACACCAGCCCCTTTCCAAAGCGGGTTTTTTACATTTCTTACAACAAAATTATAAGATTCACTCAAAATTTTGCGAGGCCCGGAAGACCGAGTCTCATTACCACTCGACTTGTCTCAACAAATTGGGAAAATTTTTGTAAGGGTGTGTGCCTGTATGTATGTACAGTACATTAAAGTCATGTAATGATCTCCGCAATGGCTGAACCGATAGATTGTTAAAATCCATTCACGAACCGTGGAGATATTAAACATTTTGTATTGTAACCTACCAATTTTCAATAATGAAACGGTTAAGGGGGGTTTTGGGGTAAAACTAACCGATTGTTCGCAAATCTTTCTTTTTCTCACGAGTTTTCCGCGGGTATTTCGGAGCCGCAATTTCTCCATGAAATGGCTGCGCCTTTTCCTTTTCCCGTGAATCACTCAGCTCTCAGTCTAATCACGACATACTCGAATAGTCCCCGGCAGTGAATTCACCCTACCCTGACTGAGAGTTCCACGATAGAAGAATTTCTCCCGACACCGAATCCCGCTTTCTTGAGCCGTTTGGCTACCAGCTACCGTATTTACCGACTACAAATTCCCCGGCGGGGGAATTAATCTCAGTACCGATGTCTGTTTCGTGAGCCAATTAGCTACCAGTCAATTGTATCTACCCTACTATGCATTGCTCGGCTATGGATTTATCTCGATCCCAATCCCGATGCTTATTTTCGTGAGCCACCTCCCTTCGTCCTGTAGAGAATAAGATAAAATAAATAAAAAAAACAACTTTATGAAGATGAATATTAAACTTTCGTTAAATTTACTCCCACCCACAATCATATAATGTAATTCATTTCTTTCGTTTTGGTTATTTCTTACTGGTCGTATGTGTGCACAGTGTCGCCTAGCCGGACAAAATCTCAAAATTTTATTTTTGATTTTTCATAATTTGACATTTTTCCCTATTTCTTAACAGGTTAAATAGAGCCTTCTCAAAATATTAAACCCTGAGGACGAAAGTTCGATTTTTTACAGAGCTTCAAAGGTGAAATAGATGATGAATTCTGAGAAAAACTGATTTCAAACCTAAGTTATTAAAATGAATATATCTTTTTAGTTAAGATTCCGATTAGGATCGACCTGGTTTCATTAGAAAGGTTATTCGCTGGACTTATAGTTGCCATTCGATTTAGTTGATAGAAGCCTTTCTTCTCGCTCAGACATGAAGAACAAATAATAAATCGTGTAATAAATTAAACTTATGATGTTCAAAGTGGCTGTACTTTTTTTGAAACAGTTCGGAAGGATTACTTGTTGTTCATGATAGTTGAAAATTAGTGTACTTTCCGAAAATTTCTGCCCCGAGGTATGAAATATGTATGTGATTTTTCATGATATGTCTGAAGTAGACGCATGGCAGCCTTTGATTACCCAGGGTTCGTAATATAATTTATTGATGTGTCTTATCATTACCAACAATTATAAAAAATGTGTATTCTGCTAAAAAATTAACGACACTTAATTTTTTGAAAATGTATTTTCGGATATAGAACACTTTATATTCGTAAATGTTGAATTTTCCAACAACCGTAAGTGCCAAAATTTTGAGGTAATAAAAAACAAACAAAAAATTATCTTCAAATTTGAATTCAGCGTCCCAAAATTATCTTGATGTGAAGTTTTCATCGAATTTGGGCCACTTTTGGGTTTTGTCCGACTTTTGCATGGAAGGTGATCACTGTGCGACGTGGAGATCTTAAAACACATAAATTAACTGCGCCACCCAGCAGAGAGATTCTTGCAACAGACGCTGAAGCGAACGTGTCGAAGAAACAGCAGCAGCAGCGGGTCGAGTTTCTCTCCATTCTCCCAGTGGCTAGCGCAGTGAGCGAGTCGAGTTCTCTCCCCACTTCGATTGGTATAAACAGCGGTGCTGTTCCAATCGAAGCTAATTCGCATTTCGGACGGCGTGGCGAACGGATCGCCTCAGGAAGTAGCAGCAGCAGCGGGTCAAGTGCCCTCATCCCCACGCTATCTTTCAACCCCCATCTAGCAGCCATGGAAGATAATCGGTTCGTTTTGGCTCCCGATGGAAAATCATGAAACGTCCCAATCTACTCGATCTAGACCCTGGCGGTAAACCTAGGCTACTAAACGGGCCAGCCAATAGGTGCCAAGGTTTGTCCAACGATTCTGAGTGGCGCATAGCTTCCGATTTACTGGCGCCCAACGATCCGTTGCTGGCTGTTCGACGCGGTCTACTCGGAATACTCCCCGGCGATATACCTAGTCTACTCCGGCAGAGAGTTCCTAGGCGGCGGAATTTTTCCCGAACCCGATTTGTTGTTTTACGGCGGCTCTCTAGTCAGCGGCGTTGCTTTGTTGGTCCCTTGGCCACTTCCTCTGCAGTTCTGTTAACCGCATCCCAGATACGCTCATCGTGGTACATCTCTTCGACGATATTGTCGACTGTCACCTAGGGCATCCCCCTTCGAGCTTCTTCGAACCTAGGGCATTCTAAGACCACGTGTTCGGGTGTTGCTTGCACGTTCACTTCCTCGGGGCAGAGAGGTGACGAAACATGTCCAAGCCGATGCAGGTCCAACTGGAAATATCCATATCCGGACAAAAATGGAATTTCACCTCTCCATGATTCCTACGCATCCACACCGACACATTTCGAATGAGTCGGAGGGTCCACCTTCCTTCTCCGTGTTATCCCACTTTTTCTGCCACTTAGCCAATGAGTCTGTTCTGAAGGGTCTCCTTGCGTGTATTCCTCCGCTGGTAGCATTCCACGTCCTGAACCAGAGTGATGTAGTTATCCCGACAATAACGCATACTGCCTCCGAAATTATCGTTCTGTACGCACTTGCTACATGGAAGAGCCATTAGGCGAAACGTGCTCGTCAACCTCGTTCGGTTCCGCTTTGAGTTCAGTGCAGCAGCACAGGTCGTTACGCCATACCTCAGTATTGAGGATGGGACATCAGCCAGGAGACGTTTCGTGCTGCATCTTACGCCTCCGATGTCCTCGCAGCGTTCATAGACGGCGTGGCTGTTGTAATTTAACCGATTGTCGACCATCACACCCAGGTGGTTTTGGGTACGTACCAATGTAATTGAGTGTCCGCTGATGCTTCTCACGACACGTTGGATTTTTTTTCGGTTTTTGGCAAGCACTACCTCGGTTTTGTGGTTAGCCAGCTGCAACTTGACGTCAGCCATCCAGGTTTCCACGATGCCTATTGTCTCTGCCGTCAACATCTTCACCTCCTCAAGGGTGTCGCCGGTTATCGTCAGGACAACATCATCTGCAAAGCCGACGATCTCGGCTCCCCTGGGTAGTTCCAGTGTCATCACCCCGTTGTTTATTATGTTTCAGAGCGTTGGACTGAGTATGGAGCCCTGAGGTAGTCCCGCCGTCCTGCCCCATGTTCGTTCCGTAGACCAGTACTCGGTTCGGAAAGCAAACTTTTCAGAACCTTGCACAAATAGTCCGGAACCCGCATTCTGTTCAGCGCTACGGCGATCGCCACCCAACTGGCGCTGTTGGACGCGCTCTTGACGTCACGGCGCAGTAGCGATTTCCCACTTCTCTTTTTCTGTGATGCTTTCTCGGCGCTCGCGATGACTCCGATGGCATCCATCCCTTTCCGGAACCCGACCTGACGGTCCTGTTGAGGACCAAGTATCCAGCAGGCATACAGGCCGATACGATGCTGGATCCCCTGGTGGCTTCCCTGGTTTTGGCAGTAACGCCAGCTTTTAGATCTTCCATTAATCCTGGAAATCCAGGAGTTCCTGTAGAACAATCCTGAGTATGTCCGAAAACGCCAGAATAGCGGTATTCAGTGCTACGTTAGAGATACCGTCCGGACCGAAAGCTTTCATTGCTTTTAGCCTTTTTGCCACTGTAAAGAGCTCGTCTTTGGAGACTCGTTTGTAACCAGCTTTTCCACCGCTTGCGTTAAGTTACGGTGAAGGTACTTCGGGAAAGGACCCTCCACGATGAATTTCAAATTTGTCAGCGCACATTTCAGCTGGCGTCGTTGGATCCTTCATCTTAGCCATCACGGCACAATAAGCGCTGCCCCCGGTGTTAGCGTCTATTTCTCTGCACAACTCCTTGTAGCAGATGGACTTACTAAACACTACCTCGCATTTAAGAGCGGCCCTAGCGACCCAGAATGTTACCTTACCTTCTTCTCTGACTGTCTCAGATCTTGCTATCTGAACGCGTCTTTTGAATTTTAAGCAGGCAGCACGAAGGATGGTGATCCTTTCGTTCCACCACTACACCGGACACCGGCAGTTCTTAGGCTCCATTTTCCTCGGCAATATTACATCACATGTCCTCGCTGATGTTTCCGACAGCTTATCGACATTCGAAATTTGAGCGAGGCTGTCAGCACGAAGTGCTTTCACAAAAAGATCCTATTTCCGCTTGCCAGTCCTCAATCTCCGCGTTACGATGCAATTCTTCCGACCAATGTGTGAAAAGGGGAAGTTTCGGAGATTACACTTAACTACGCACTTCACAAACGGTTCTCTTTTATTATTCTCGTCCGTATCGCACAACACGTCTACACACACGCAATGCTTGCACTCTTCTGAGTTCACCGTTCACATTTTCCATTCCGTTCCTTATGTTCTACACTGGTACAAATATTCACTCAGAAATCCCAAGATGCCACACTCCCCCCTTACTTATCCTTAGACTCAACCGTAGTGACATAATCTTGTAGATAGCTGGGTACCCTCTGTTCTCTGCGTTCACGTGATTTTATTGTCTGATCCGATGATACAGGAAATTCGGCCATATCCAGTGCTCCTTCAACATTCGATGAGCTATATTCTTGTGAATTCGGTTCTCTAGTAATTTGTTTGAGATGCGAAACATTTCTGTGGTACGTCTTCCCTGTTTCCAACGACTTAAGCTCAACATCTGTCCCGGTTCTTTTGATTATCTGGAACTGTTCATGACCAAAATTACTAGCAAGTTTATTTTCTTTCTGTATTCTTTTAGCCAGTACGGGATCGCCTTCTTTCAACTCATTTACTTTCTCTCGACGTTTTATATCTGCGGACTCGGCTGCTGCAACCTTTTTCTCCCAATCCCGATCTCTGATGCTTTCAGTTAGTCTCTCTGTTGATTCCTGTACGCTCGGTAGTTTGTCCCTCAGTATTCGTCCGAACATTAATGCCGACGGAGCGATGCCTGTGATTGAATGGGGTGTTGAGTTGTACATGAGCAAGAAGTTCCTTAAGTCCCACTTCCAATCAGATGAATCAAATTCCTGACTAATACGCAACCGTTTTAAGATAGTGCTGTTCATCCTTTCGACCTCCCCGTTAGCTTGTGGCCAGTAAGGAGTAGTTTTCTGTTGTACAATACCGTATTCATTGCAAAATTCCCTGAGGGTTTCACTTGTGAATTGGAGACCGTTGTCAGAACGAAGTACTTCCGGGATACCGAAACGACTAATGTTTCAAATAACCCTTGGATGGTGAGGTCAGCGGTTATTTTCTTCATCACAATCACCTCCACAAAACGACTGAAATAATCAATCATCACCAATGGATTATGACCACTGGGAAGTGGTCCTAGAAAATCTACTGCTACATCCGACCAAGCTCTAGTTGGCATCCTCGAGCGCTTCATCGGTTCCGGGGGACCTGTAGTCGATACCATAGTACAAGCCTTGCATTCTTTGACGCACTTCTCAACTTGTTCATGAATTTTTGGCCACCACACTTTCTGCCGCAATCTTCTTTTCATGGTACTCATCCCTGGATGGCCTTCATGAGCACAGAGGATGACTTTTTGTTGTAGTTTTTCTGGAATGATTAGTCGATCTCCTCGCATAATAACACCCTCCACGACATGCAGCTCGGAATTAAACTGTTTGTAACCCTTAACACGCTCATCCCATGTATCCATGTCCAAAGCCTTGTGAAGCTCTTGGAGGATCGCATCTTCGCGTGAAAACTCAATAACATCTGCTAGAGTCACTGCTTTGGGCACTGAATACTCCAGCAAGCGGTGGATGTACGCTTCGCCTGAAGAATCGAATGCTTTTGGTGTACTTAATGATAAACGAGATAGTGCGTCCGCTAGATTACTGGCTCCTGGCTCATGTATGATCTCATAATCGTATGATTGTAGACGGAGAACCCACCGTTCAATACGAGGACATGGACGAGATTTCGAATTGAATAGAAATTTTAACGCTTTGCAGTCCGTAATCGGCTGAAAATGTCTTCCGAGCAAATAAAGCCGAAATTTCTCTACACCCCATACAAGTGCCAGTGCCTCGCGTTCAGTTTGGAAATATTTCTTTTCGAGGTCTGTTAAGGCTTTGCTTGCAAATGCAATAATTCTAGTCTCTCCAATAGTATTTTCTTGTAACAATACCGCTCCCAAACCATCAGGACTGGCATCCGCGATCAACTTTGTTAAGTCGTTTTTACTAAAAAATCCCAAATATCCGATGTCCGAAATGGCTTCCTTGATTTCATTAAATGCTTTACGATGCACATTTTCCCAATGAAATACCACATCACCTCGCAATAATTGCCTAAGTGGCTCAGTTTTCGCTGCCAAATGCGGTATGAAACGACCCACATATGTTATCAATCCTAAAAAGCTTCTTAGCTCTGAAACACATTTGGGCTCTCGAAAACATTTGATGGCTGCCATTCGATGCTCCGTGGGCCTTATCCCGTTTTTATTCAAAACATGCCCAAGAACTGTAACTTCTTCCACATCGTAAATACATTTTTCGTGATTGAGCAGTATCCCATATTCATCTAAGCGATTTCGAAGTGCTTGAAGTCGTTCGCTATGTTCTTTTTTTGTTGCCCCGTAAAGAACGACATCATCTAGATATACAATGATGCTTTGCAAACCTGCCAGAATATTTTCGATTGTTTTCTGAAATATTTCAGGAGCACAGCTGATGCCAAACATGAGCCTCTTGAATCTGTTCCGTTATAAATACAAAAGTGAAGATAACGAGAAAAATAAAAAGTACAATAAACTCTGTTGCTGTATTTATTTAGTTTTAATTTAGAATTCCAAAAACTGCTTATTTACTATCTCCATAGCTTCAGTAAACAAAAAAAATCAGATCTAATGCTCTAAGCGATATTTACCTGTATAGTCCGTTCTTCGTTACAAATGTAGTTATCGGTCTTGACTTCTCGGAAATTTCAATTTGATGATACGCATCTTTAATGTTTATCTTAGAGAAAACCATCGCTCCGTTGACAGATCCTAGGAGCTCATCAACCAAGGGTAAGGGGTGTGTTTCTCGTAGCACTGCTTGGTTAGCTCGTCTCATGTCAATACATAAGCGCAGGTCTCCCGATTCTTTTAAAATTGGCACCATCGGCGAAACCCATTGAGACGGCCCTTTCACTTTTTCTATAATACCTTGCGCCAACAATACTCTCAGCTTCTCCTCTACCTTATTTTCCAGAGCGTAAGGTGCACGGCGGTAAGCTTGTTGTACTGGTTGTACCGTTTGATCTATAGGAATTTCTACCACTACGCCCTTAAACTTGGGGAACTCTTTGAGTGGTTTGTTTGAAACGTTTCCAATGTCGAAGCCCACTTTAAGTACTTGAAGATGTTTCGCTGTGTCATCTCCAAGTAGACATTGTTGTCCCTTTTCAGCCACATAGAACTGTGCTGCAGTTTTTCTACCACCGCCTTCGATAATTGACATGAAACTTCCTACGATTTTCATGGGTGTCTCTGAAGCATAACATGTAAAATGTTTATCTACCCGGGCAGTCATGTTCCATACATGAACACCCGCTCGCTTCATTGTATCCCAAGTCTCCTGATTAATAATATTGGCCGCCGCTCCTGAATCAATCGTCATTGGAATTTTAATACCGCCAACAGTGAATTGGAAGATATTATTCCCCATCGCATAAAAAATGAACCCATCTCCTTTGTCCTTCTCGTTTGGCCCTTGAATCCATCTTACACGCTTAGCTGGATGTCCCATAGGTTGCCCTGCATTTGGACGTTTAAGACACTGTCTCGCAAAATGTCCAATATTCTTGCATCGCATACAAGCTGCCTGTCTGGCTGGACAAACCTTCGATCCCTTTACATGTCCACGTCTTCCACATGCAAAACAGACAGGTTCGGAACGAAAACCATATCGCTGAGATGTCGTATTTCTGTTTGGCTTTGTGCCCTCAATTGACCTGTTCGACGTGACCAGACCCCATTGATTCACATTTTGATTTGCACGTTGGAAGACCCCCAACTGTTTACTTTCTGAATATCACCTCTTGTTGTTATACCTCCGAACTCTTTGACCTTTTTCTCACTTTCCTCTAGGCTTGTGCCTAGAGCTTCAACGTCCTCCAAACTCATATCTCTCTTCAACATTTTCTGTTTCAATTTACTAGACGCACATTTCTCAACAATCTGGTCTATGATCATTTCATCTGGTTTATCGTATTCACAGCGTTTCACCTGTGCCCGTAGTCTCAAAACGAAATCAGAAAAGCGTTCAGATGTGTTTTGGTAAATTTGTCTGAACTGATGGCGCTCATATATTTGCCGACGAAATGGTTCAAAATGGGCGTCTAGCTTGGCAATGGCCACATCGTAATACGGTGGATCTTTCAAAACATGGTGCACATTCGAAATTTCCGGCAAATTATCATAAATGTCCCTCAAATCGGAACCACCCAAATACAGTAATTTCGATCTTTTTTCGTACTGGGACTCAATTTTTTCCGATTCGAAAAAGGACTCCAAATCTCTTTTCCATTTTGACCAAACCAAAGGAAGTTGCGAGGATTCAATTGAAGACAGGAAAGGTTTAATTCGGCTATCGCTGCCAGCCCTGTCCAATAAAATGAAAAAGACATAAATGAAACTTTTGCTGTAGTCTCAATTTAAGAAAATCACGTAAGACGGCATCATTTGTATAATTAGAAATGTCGAAACTACGTTCGTACTAACGTTGTCATATTCTTCTTTTTTTGCGTCATGATAACTGTCAGTTATGAGGCAACTTCTAAATTCATGTTAGGATGATTTTTCTTCAGCTCGACAATTTTTTTTAACGCTGGCTTGAATAGTAAATATCGAACCCGTTTGTGTATGATAATCCCACCATCTTTTTCTCAATACATCAAACCTGCTTGCGTTTCAAGAGTTCACCTACATTTTATTTCAGTTTCCTTCATTTTAGCGAACTCACGGCGAAACCGCCCGATTTATCATGTAGCGACTCCGCTCTCTATGTTATAGCGAACTCGCTCCCTATTTTATAGCGAAGCCGCTCTCTGTTTAATAACGAACACGCTTGCTCGTTACGAATTCATCTTCTGTTCCACTCTTGACGTACAGCGAACCCGGTCTGTTCTGTAGCGACACCGCTCTCTGTTCAATAGCGATCCCGCTATTTATTTATATGCTAATGGCGAACCCGCCTTCCAATTTATTAATACCGAGTACACACGGCGAACCTTCCCTCTCTGTTAGTACACTACATGTCATTTCTTCCCTGATAACATAATTAAATCACGTAAAATTTACCTTTTCCCATTAATAGAAAACGTAGTTTTATTCAAAATTTTAATAAAATATTATTCGTGATGAAATTCAAATAAAACATCATATTGCATATTTTATTTCAGTGCATGTCAATCGCCCAGCTCTATTTTATTTTACCTACCTGACCATCTCCGCATGTTTTGCCATTGAATTATGCATCACTCATACATAACCTAATTCTAATACGAACTAAGCAATTTGTTCTTGCTGTTTCACTTTGTTTTGTTAACTACACATTGTTTTCATCGCAACACACGATCCACGTAGGTACAGAAAGCAAAATAAACACATGAACATAACATGAAATATATTTTATCCCGGCTGATAAAAAAATTTACGAATTTAGATCGGCATGTTTTTCCACTTTAAATCTACTCTCTGCAGGGGCCCCGTTTCGCTCTACCATTTACAATCGCGATGTAAAAATGCAAATAATGCCCGTCATTTCGTTTCGACAGAAATTTTCTATTTATTCAAGCTTCGTGGAATATAAAATACTTACATTTTTATTCTCGTCGCCAATGTGAAAAGGGGAAGTTTCGGAGATTACACTTAACTATGCACTTCACAAACGGTTCTCTTTTATTATTCTCGTCCGTATCGCACAACACGTCTACACACACGCAATGCTTGCACTCTTCTGAGTTCACCGTTCACATTTTCCATCCCGTTCCTTATGTTCTACACTGGTACAAATATTCACTCGGAAATCCCAAGATGCCACACAATGGTATAGTGGATCGCCTGGTGGTCGCTATGTGTGCACTGCTCACTAACTCGTTAATTCATGTTATCCCTCAGTGATGCACTGCAGAATGTTACGTCGATGGTGGATTCCCGGCCGTCTTTACAGAATTTGCTAGCAGAACCTTCATTGCACAGCCTTATATCCAGCTTCGCCAGGGCTTCCAACAAACTGTAACCTCTTCCGTTGGTTAACCTGCTACCCCACTCCAGTTTCCCTCTCCTATAACTGTTGCTATAACAACCGGTGTTCGTCCGACTAACGAGACTGTTGTCCATCTTGAGAGAGTATATCAGCTGCAGACGAATACACCGTTGATCCTGGCGATCACGAAGCTTTCGTGTGTATTATCCACCACCTCTTGGACGGAGAAAACGCCCATTACTTGGATTGCCGCCATCCCTGCACTATACACCATCCAGTTACCGTTATCGGGAGGAGCACGATACGGCTCTGCAATAATTGCATCGTAGCACTTCGTTTCTGCTGTCTCAATGATTGGAAATAAGCTGGGTTATGTCCATGATCATTGGCCTGCCTTCGCCATTTTGTACTCTGGGCATCAAAAGCCTCCCGTCATGTGGTTTTTTCCGCCTTCCTTTGTGCAGAGCATGTGCTTCGGTTGCTTTGTGCAGTCTCTAGCAATGTGTACCTTCTCCCATATTTTCTGCACAGATCAGATCTGTCCGACCCTTCACAGTTTCTTACCTGATGGCCGAAATCCAGGCACCCGAAACACTTCTCTGGTTGTTTATTGACTCTAGGAATCAATCGTAACGAGCGCACCGACCATCCGACTTTGATCTTAACGGTCGACATAAGCTGGTTGGCTGTGGCTGGCGATAAGGGTATCGCTGCTGTGACTTCCTCAACTTAATTGACATCTGCTCTTTTTCCAGATTACATTGCTCTATTAGTGCGCTCCTCACTTCTTCTTCCGTGGTGATCGCATCCAGATTCCTGTGCTCGACCACTACTTCCTGAATTAAAGCTCTCACATTCGTTTCTTCTCCCACCGCTTCTGCCACAAGTTCCCTATAGGTCGAGCTCTTCATCAATTTAACCTTCTTCACCTCGAACAGCATCTTCCCTTTCTGAGTGCGCCTGGTTCTAATTACGTTCTCCTCCAGCTCCTTCAGCTTGGGCTCCTTTCTCACCCTTTTAAGGATCGCAGCGTACGTCACCTCTGTCGGCGCAGTTGAAGGGGTTCTTTTTCTTCTTTTCTTTCTGTTTTTTCTCCTTTCTCTTACGATTTTTACGGTTTGCCATCCGGTATTCCTGCGTGCATGAATAGCGTGGCTGTCGGTCCGTGGATAAATTTCGATGAAATCTTCATTCACATCCATGTTGTGCCGCCACTATGCCGTAATTAGGATCTTACTGATACTCCAGTTGGGTTAGGGTGCTTCATGCTAAAGTCTTGGACGAAATCTTAGAAAAAGTGGCACCGACTTGCTTCGACGGAGCTGCTTTCGTATTTATATGGCTTTTTAGAGAGGTTTAGCAGAGCCCAACATTGCCTTGCCCCACCAAATCCTAGCAAGACTTCCAAACTTGCAGTTGGTCCAGGGGGATGGGGTCGTCAAGCCCCTGAACTCCTGTCCACCATTGTTGAAAATATCTATGTGTATGTATGTGTGTGAATGTGTCTCCTCTGTTTCTCAGAGATGGCTGAACCGATTTGCACTTAGTCACAAATGAAAGAAAGAACTTTCTCATCGACCGCTATTGAATTTTTAGTGGATCGGGGTTCCGGTTCCGGAGCTACGAGTTGAAGAGTGCGCCCACACAGCATATTCCCATATAAACTGGTACCACCATGCTGACCAAATGATTCGATACGTATTAAAATGTTTGTAAGTCTCGATCACTAATGACTAATCAAAGTACCTTTGACCAAGGATGCCCCAAGGAAACATGTCAAATTCCTAAGTTGATGCCACATCTATTTTCCAGCGGATTCTTGAGCGATTTTTACCAACTTAATTTCAAATGAAAGAGATGACACTCCTATTGATTGCTATTGAATTTTATTCAGATCTGACTTGGTTCCGGAGTTATAGGCTGGTTTGTGTGGTCACACTGAAATTTCTCATATAAACCGTTACAATCGTAATACCTCCGAGGCTAAAAATCTATTGACAGGGTCAACAAATTACTTTGATTCGCAGGTTTAGATCGGAGATGGCCAATCAAATATTCTTTGAATATATTGAACACTATCGACAATTCCGGAAGCCCCGGCTTTGGGGCATATTACACATTTGAAGTCTCATCGGTTCTTTGGTTATAACTGAACCGATTTTCTCAAACCAAGTCTGAAATGGAAGGTGTGAAATGCTGTTGGGTGTTGCACCGCCCCACTCCCTTCCTTACTCTTACACCTTCCTTTTTCACCATGCCTCCTCTTTGACCACCCTCACACTCGCATATCCTTCATCCACCCCATTCCTTCTGACGAATACCCCAAACCCATTCCCCCAGTATTTCAAAATATGATAACATGTAGTTAGCATTGAACTCATGCTGATTAAGTTAAGCAAATATTATACTTTTTTGTTTAAAGTGTGTCAGCGTGGACATTCGTGGTGGTCGTGGGATACGTGCTAGATACGTATAATACGAAATTAATAGACATTTAAACCATTATATTGAACATAATCAGCTAATGACTGTGATCAGCAGGATAGTATTGGCTAATTTGAAGGTAACTCCGACGACCGACTTCCTTTCAGGCTTAATGGAGGACGATTTGAATATTTCTCCGATGGCGAAATAATGCCGATAAGTTTCCATTTCAATGCAAACCGTATCCATCTAATACAACCGGCCCGTGGATAGTCTTCTTCCGGACCAAATATAAACCAAGTAATAATTGAAGTTTTATAGCATACTACATAAAACTATTATAAAACCTCAATTGTTACTTGGGAAGCTATTTAACGTCATAGATATATCGCGTGATCGAACAAAACACCACTTGAGATATCCAAAATGTAAAAACAAGAGAATTGAGCACCGCCAAGCTAACGCATTTGTGCCTATCAAATAAACGAAATGAATAAAAAAACACCTGGGCGTATACGAATAAGTACTTTGTCTACGTACCCGCCCTGGAAGTAAAGATTGATGGTGTAATTGTAACATTATATGCCAGAGCCGAGAAAACATTATGTAGTAGCGTTTTGGGGATCAAAACGTGCTATTATTTCAATCGGATTACCCGAGCAAGCGAAAAGCCAATAATACCCCCATAGTCATAGTACAATTTCACACCCACTGCATGGTGTTGTTAATAGTGATTTGAATGGGATCAACTCTTGAAAACACCATCATCATGGTCCGGTAGATCCCATGCATATCCAGATTTTGGCATATTAATGGGGTATTGACCCCATTTTATGGTGTTTCGTTGGTTGCGAAACTTGGCACAGACCATATTTATGGTCCTTTTAAGGGGCTGTATGGTGTTTGAAACCTTAAGAATTTGTTCGGGTAGTCTTTGATTGGTTCCAGATATTGAAGTTGATTGATTCCACTATATCCGAAACAATCGAATCAAAAAAAGAAATTCTTCCGGTGGAAGCGTTTTGACTAGCTTGATTCTCTACACTATGATTAAAGGTCAGACCAAATGAATACCCGACGAATAACCAGATACAAATATTAGCTTGAGTTCTTACATAATTTCTCCATTCCCGGTAATGAGAAGGCGGGCACTTAGGTATTAGAAGGAGGTTCTTATGAAAGATCGTGTAACTTCAACGAATTTTTCAACATTTCTTGTCAGAGGACACTCGAAAATAGGCAAATTTCGTGGGACAGTGACAATTTAGAAATCACAAAAGTATCAACAACCTTGGTTAAAGAGGAAGGTCTCGGCTTCCTTCGTGTGACATCTCGGGTCATGTCAAATCATTATACGTCATCGAGAACGGTCTCTGCGCTTGCGGTGGCTGTTATCACAACATTAATCATGTTGTCTGGTCGTGCGCCTAGTGTTCTAGTGCCTGATCATCGTTAAACGAATCCTTTCGGCCTCGTTTCAGCGCGAGATGAGTCAAATATCCTCGATCTCTCGTATATATCTCTCATTTTTAAACACGATAGGTATTCAAATTTAATTACCTTTTCTCGTTTGGGTGTCATGCTAACAGCTACCTGGAAATCTGATCCCAAAAGTTACCAGTGGCTTCAAAAAACCCAGTCGGCGATTCGGTTAATGATGTTCTGACAGTGATATCCCGTTTGCCAAAAATTGAAAATTTAATTTCTTTTCCTCCTTGTCACTGTTGTCTGCCACTCTTCACTTTCCCTGATACGGTCTCTGTTACTATTGTTGGAATCAATCCCTCTAGTGTATGTCTTTTTTCTTACTTATTTAAAGCCCGCTAGTGTTTCTCTTTGTTGAAATTTTTAATCAAATAATTATTCTTGTTAAAAATTACTAATTGTATATCTAGCCTTTAAAAATATTTGTATCTTTAGTCTAGATAAAATTGCGTTAATATTTTTTGCATATTGATCTGAACTCAGAGACACATCAGGTTTTGGTTTGTTCTAAGCTTTCATGTGGGTAATTCCCCCCTCGGTAATTTTCGAGTGGGTAATACTACCCATACTACCCACGTGTTCCGCTGGCCCGGACTTTGGATAAATGGAAAAGGTACAATCGCACCACTAGGTGGATTAAAACAGCTTTTCCAATTTCCGACCACAGTGCCTGATAAGCTACCTGTGGTGTATCGACGAAGGTTACAAAATTACAAAACAAATGTTTTGGTGATAATTGCTTCCCTAAATCCACGGTACTTTCCTGAGGATGTTTATCCAACAAAGCGAACCGTATTTAGTCGCAATATGACGGATTTTCTGGGCAAAAATAAGTGGTATCTTGCAGCTGTCCAGAGGGGCCTCTCAGATTCACAGATTTAAACCAAATGGTTACATTTTTTTTCTCTAGGACACCTGTAAAAAAATTCCAAAAGAATCTGTGCGAACCGTAGTATTGATTTAGGAGAATTGGGGCTGGCAATTGAAGTTACAGTAGGGTTTTTTTTCTAAACATATTCCGTTACTACTCCACAAGAAGTACTTGTAATAAAATATATATTCCGCTTAGGGTTACATTTTCAAGTTAGAAGAAATTTCTAGATTCGTTGAAAAAAAAATCTAATTTATTTCTAGGATTGCAGTGTTAAACCTTAAACTGTCCACTTTAGGACTGATTCTCCTAAATGAATCTTGACTTTCTCTAGTTTACTATAATAATATCTAACCATTTCAGGAATAATTTTATCCATCCCCTTTCTATTGGCCACATTGTTCATCTACGCTTGCATACCGGAGCTCCGCAACATTCACGGCAAATCGCTGATATGCTACATCCTGGCACTGACTTTCGCCTACGTGATGCTGCTGCTGATAAACTTCCACTGCTCCTTTATTCCGTGCAACGTTATGGGCTACATGCTGTACTTTTCCGTTCTGGTAAGTTTCTTCTGGCTCAACGTGATGTGTTTCGACATATTCTGGACCTTCAGCAGTGGAGTGGTTATAAAAAATGAACGAAAACGATTTATTCACTACGCACTGTACGCTTTTGGATGCCCAACGGTGATCTTGATAATTGCGCTGGTCTTTGATCATACCGAGCTAATAGTGGAGGAGTATAGGCCTCGGTTCGGAGAGTACGGTTGTTTTATCTTCCGTAAGTATTTTATTTTTATGTCACATTGACAAACGCACAGAATGATTTTTTCTCTTTTTCAGGTGATAAACTGGTCGAATTTATTTACTTCTACCTCCCGCTTCTAATATTGGTGATGGCTAACTTGTACTTCTTCGTGGTAACCGCCATCCGAATCGTTCGAATTCAGCACGCCACGGACGTGGCTTTGCGGAATGGCTCGAGGCGGCACAGTAAATTCGAAAAGGACCGTCACAGGTTTAGCCTCTATCTGCGGCTGTTTATTGTAATGGGTGTAACGTGGACATTTGAAATCGTGTCCTGGGCAGTAGGAAGCAGCGATTGGTTCTTCTACGTGTCCGACGTGTGCAACTGTTTGCTGGGCGTGATTATCTTTTTTCTTTTCGTTTGGAAACAGAAGGTGAGACAGCTGGTAGTGAAAAGGTATGTGGGAATTCAATTGTTTTGGAAGCATTGATTCTTTGATGTGTTTCTTATGTTTGACAGAATAGGCAACCATCAGGAACTTAGACGGCGGAAGTCTACATCCGCGAGTGTGGTTTCATCGACGGGAGCCACTAAATTTACCAGTATTCAGGATTCTACGGTTACGCAACCGCCGGTGAATGCTTGAGGTCTTGCTCTGATGGATTCTAGGAATTTCAGTACGGGTTACTCGCTTGAAATACAGAAGCATTTGTGTCGATATTGATTATTAAGTACACGTTCATTTTAGGGGCGCACACGAAAGGTGTTATATCGCTTTAAAAATCAATCAATTGTATTTGAACTTTTACAATGTATGACATCAATTTTATAGACACACAATACTCGCGTACGGAAGCTTTACATAAAATAAATTATTGTTTACGTAATGTATACAGTATCAAAAAACAAAACGCTCCATAATTATTTTGGATGATATAGGTCTTACGTATCGTAAAAGGTGTGCGGAATCAAATTGCAAAAAACCCGCGGCGCTCCGCTATAGCACTGAGAACTGACATGCAAGTAAAGTTTTCAACTTGTGTAAGAAATAAAACTGTCGCTTTGAAATGATAACAGCAAGTAGCAACTTGCCACTGGTCGGCGCTTCGATCGCCCAGCAATCGCTATACGGGACTTGTGTGCAAATTTGGATACAATGGTGAGTCACGCATGCGAACCTGTATGCGATGGAGATTTTCAACGTATTTTCATTTAAATGTTTACGCAGGTTTTTCGGGAAAGTTTATTATAGCTTATATGTCTGTTCTCTGTGGCTATAGCGTGTACGAGTAAACTACAGCACAGCAAAGGCCCGTTGCCCCCAACTGCGAGTGGAATGAGTAAACCACAGACCGCAAACCCGTCTTAAACCTACAGTGCGCAAGGTAGAACAGTTGATCAAGGTGAAAATAAATCTTGTGTTTACAGAAGTGTCACACATACAACTACACCATTTGGGACAACGTTTAGATTAGGGGACGGGCAGAGCGTAGTTGGTCAATCAATTGCTTTGTACGTAGCTCATCTGGGTTCAAATCCCGATCACGCAAATAGGATTACAGATTTTTTCAAAAAGAGATTTCCCTAACCAAAAACCGATTTAATCCACCAATCAGTGAGATGAGACATTTCTTACACATATCACTGTTGTATTATCCATTACTTTGCCGATCACACGCTAAGTTTACAAGCAACTAGATGTGAGATGTGCACGAATAACGCTTCGAATAAACTGAATAAAATAAAGAAAAAAATAAAGCAAAATAAAATTTAAAATAAAAATAGTAATTCATAAAATGGATAGAATGATTAACATAAATCAAATTAATAAAATAAATAAAACAAATTAGCTCAAATTAAAATTAGACAGCATTAAAAAAAGTTATGAAATTAAGAAAGTAAATTAAATTGTTTCAATATAACAAGCTGTCATACAATAACAAAAAGGACTGGCTAAACCAAATTGATAAAATGAAGAAACTGAATAAAATATGTGAACTGGGAATATAGTTTTAATAAAATGATTAAAATAAATAAAATAAATAATATGAATAAAACCATAACAAATTGGAATAATAAAATAAATAATATGAATAATATGGATTAAATTAACTCTTTCATACATAATTATTTTCTAGCACATATAGGGTAGAGTCTTTATACAATATAGAGTCCCGTACAGAGGAATTCGCAACACTGCGTGGAATACAGGCTATATATTTTTTTCTGGCAACCGGAATATTTGCTGTAACTTTGAGTGACTTTGATCAAATCACAAAATAAATTCATTCTGAATGAAAAATTAAGCAACTTTATCGTGGCAAACGGAAAATCCCAGCGAAAACCATTTCAAACATTATTTCATCTGATTTATTGAATGCTATTTAATCAATGAATAAGGTGTTTAAATTTATTCAAAGAATTTGAGTCAACGCAGGACTTTAAGCGGATTTTTCAAGTTATTTTAAGCGGAAACCATGTCACTGTGACAGAACAATAATAACCATTTGCAGTGAAGTCCAATGGTATACTATAATACCAAAACAAGACTTTTGCAGTATCTTGGGTTGGCTATGCGTTGATTTTTATTTTTTAATGTTATTTAACAAATCATTTTATTCCACGCATTTCACATTTAATACTAATTTACTGAATAATTGTTTATTAGAAAATGAAATTAATTATTACTTGAAATTTTAGTGCAAATTTATTGCAAGAATACTGCTTAAATAACGTCCAACTGCTCTTCAATTTAAAGATAACTTGAAGTTGCTTTAGTTTATATCTGAAATTCCTTCATCATCTTATAAGTTGGACGATATAAAATGGTTAATCAACTTAACCGAAGGCATCCGTAAATCAAACAAATCAAATCAGATCAGATCAAAAAGAATATAATGAACAGATGGAAGAAAAAGTAAACCAGGTGGTACCAAACATAGTCTTGGCCTAAAATGTCTTCCTTTTTTCAGATGGATCTTGTGGAGTTAGAGTATTCTGAAGATTTTTGACGATCTAGTGTACCATATTGCAGGATACATTCTAAAGAGGGCTGGATGTTGTTGGATCGAATCAAAACTTGTCGAAAGTAAACAAAGTTCATTTTATATCGTCAAACTGGCGCCCAGGTGGTGAAATCGTTAGAATTCAACGGGGTGCTGGAGCGACTAGTTAGAATCGCTTTTGTTACTGGTGCCTGAAAAGGAATTAGAACCAGCTAGATTTCCGGCTCCTTTACGGTTGAACTTTACTGGGTTCCAGTAACCATCCGATACCCTTCAGGAACCTCTGTTTAAGGGGTACCGTTTCGATGCGGCTTAGATGCATAACCGAGGCCTAGGAACCGAAGCGGTGCAAAGCCGTATTTGTTTTTTATCGCGCTGGAGAGAATATTTCGGGACGTCACGAGTCTCGTCACTTGTAATGAAAACGTTTCATCAAACCTGGCAACACTCATGAAATCATTTACCATAAATATCATTGAAGAAGAATGTCATAATATTCGCAATTAGATAATAGAGTGTTTTGTAACGTTCCGTTTGTGAATTTATCAACTATACAAAAAAGGGAAAATAAGCCTGATAGTCGTTCAATGGTTCGGTGAATCAATTAAAATATGCATTCATCACGTTCTTGTTAACGTTGCTGATTTTTGTAAGCAATATAAGAAATGGGAAAAGGTAAATATATAAACAAATAGTTTTTCACTCCTATTATTGTAATATTTTTACTGCCAATAACAATACTTCCCTTGCGAGCACGCATGAGGGCATTGCTGAAGAAGTATGTTTGTTTACTTTGCACGATAGGTAGCCGGTGACATGTTCGATTGGTAGATTTGGCTTCATTCTGTGCGAGCCTTTATATAAGTAAACAACGCCTTTAATATAGGGTTCCAAAACCGTTTTTCTAAAAAGTGTTAGACAAAATACGGATTTTGACAATTTATAGCTTGTTAGAAAGGTATTTTCATAAGTTTTCTATTTGTATAAAGTATGCGCGATGTGATCGCTTTGTTTGAAAGTTATTTGCTAAAAACCACTTTGTGTTTTGAAAAAATCACTCATAACTCAGAAAGTAAACAACATATCGAAACGCAAAAAATAATAGTGTCAAATGGCAACGTTAGGCCTTTCATTTGAAACTAATTTCATTAAGATCGGTTCAGCGGTTACTGAGATAATTACATAACATTAGTGCACACACATACATACCCACACACACACACACACACATACAGACATTGTCCCAATTTGTCGAGCTGAGTCGATGAGCTCCATCACCGAGGCAGAATGCTTCGTAGCAGAGAACAACAGGAAACAAGACATCAAATATGGTAAAGTGCATCTTTGAAGGAATTGTAACACTGTTCAACAAACGATCGGGGAGCGGAACAAAAAAAAATAGCGAAAGTTTAGGGTCCCAGGAAATTCCTGGTGAAGAAATTTTTGAAAACAATTGGAACGGGGCTTCACAGATTAAAACCAAATTGTGTATGGAGAACTGGGGTGTACCCCCGTTAGGCATCTCTAAAATAGGCTAAATAATCTTGTTAAAATCAGTCTATTTTGTATTAGGGTATGAATAACGCACATCAATCCCTTCATGCTCATGTTGTTTGAAAACAACAACGTTTTTAAACTGCTAAAACTGTTGATTTAGGCAGAAATTACTCACAAAAACAACCAGTAACTGGGACTATCAGAACTAAGAACTGAAGTTATTCCTTTTAGTCTGATATAACTCTGCTGGACCAGTACTACCAGAGATATTTACAGTTAACGTTGATAATTGAAATTTTGATACATCTTCATTATTTTCTATTATTGAAAACTGACAAAACGTATCAATTTGGACTGTCTTTGACTATCTTTCCCTAGAATATAGAATATTGAAAAATTTCTATGAGAATTGTGTTGAGCAGCTTCCAGCACTGCCAAAGAAGAAACTTTCAAAGCGGGTTTTTCGTGTTTCTTGAACTTTATGAACGCTAGAAAAAAGTTGGGCATGTAAGGATTAACTTAGATTAGTTCTTCGTGCATGCAAGGTGTAATTGTCCAAGAAGAAAATATATAACCTTGATGAACAGCTCATGAAAGAACGATTGGTGCATTTTATTATTCACTCAACGAATATACGAATATTTCTCCTTCTATATTGATTATCTCCTGTAGTCTTAAGTACAATGATTGTATTCTTGAGGCCATTGCGAATAGAACTATGGGAACTATGATATGAGAGAGAGTTTATTTCTGTACGTAGAATCCGTAGCGTAATGTTGATCCTGCACATAAAACTGCCAGTTTCCATAGGATGCAAAACTTAATGTCTGTTCATTATTTTGTTTTTTTAAATATTTGGATGCAACTGTATTGATAATACACCTAAGAGGATTGAAATGTGGTTGTACCAAAACTGTTAAATGTAGGGATATTTTCTTCATCTCGTCTATATAAAAATAGCAAAAAAACACTCTACACTTAAATATTAAATTAAATATTTCGCATGGCATTTTTTATTTTGGAGTCTCTCCCCAAAAAGTTAAGCGAAGGTATGGTGTAGCAAAGCGTAATTTTTTTTTGATCAGAAAAAACAAGCGAAATCTCTATAATAACTAAAGCCTTGCGTTTACTTTTATATTTTTGTGAATTATGCCTATCGTCCATTATGCCAAACGTACATAATGCCAATCATCCATTATGCCTAACGTATATTATGCCAATCGCCCATTATGCCTCACGTACTTACGCCTAACGCATCTAGCGTCAAAACAAACGAAAAACGCAAAAAATAAATTTAAACTATTTTTAGTTACAAGGACTTAAAAATTTTTGAAAAAATGTTGAAAAGTTTTATTGTAATGCCTTATGATTTAAAAAAAATCCCAAACGAACTGGGTTTGGGAGCAGAACAAATCAAAAGATGGCAGGGATTTAGCGTTCCAACTACATCAATGGGTAAAGTTTAAAAAAAAATGGAACAAGACTCCACAGTTTAAAAGTTTCGTGAAATTTTTAAAAAACATACATTTTGCAGGAGAAAATAGGCATCTCTGATCGAATTTTCCCAATGAACTGGGCTTGGAAGCAGAACAAATGAAAAGATGGCAGAGAATGCCTTGATTTAGTTGGAACCCTAAATCCGTGCCGTCTTTTTATTTGGTCTGTTCCCAAGCTTAGTTCATTGGGAAAATTTGTTCAAAGATGCCCATTTGCACCTAATTTTTTTGTCTTTTTTTAAAATTTCGCAAAACTTTGGTTTTAAACTGTGAAATCCCGTTCCAATTTTTTTTCAAAAATTTCTTCACGATTTAGTTGGAACCCTAAATTATTTTCATCTTTTTAATCTTTCTGCTCCCAAGCCCAATTCGTTGGAAAAATTCACCTAAAAATGTTATTTTTAAAAATTTTACAAAACTGGTTTTAAACTGTGAAGCCCCGTTCCAAATTTTTTCAAAAAATTCTTCGCCAGAGGTTTGCTGGGACCCCAAACTTTTGCCATTTTTTTCGTTCTGCTCCCAAATTCTTTTTTATTTTGTTTCGCAATGTAAATCGTCAAAATTGAAAAAAAAACCTATTTTAATCCACCTAGTGGTGCAGTTGTGCCTTTCTAATTTATCCAAACTATGATTTAATGGCTGATTATGTTCAATATAACATTGTGGAAATGTCTATTTCATTCTTATTGCACTTGATGAGCATATATAAGTGCACGACTGTCACGAACCTGATAAGCAACATGTCGATACTGACACACTTGAAACAAACAAGCATATAATATTTATATAGCTTAATCAGCGTGAGTTAAATGTTGTCTTCATGTTAACTTTATGGTGGAGAAGGGACGGGATATAATTAGTAGGAGGGGGAGGATGTGTCGGGAATCATCTAACTTATTTTAGTATACGAGGTGGATGAAGGGGATGAATGTGGGAGGTTGGTCTGAGAGGGTGGGGGTAACACAGGGGGGCCGGGTTGAGAGGTAAGAGGTGGAGGGGTAGATGGAGGGTTCAACATCGAACTTCATTTTATACCTTCTGTTTGAGGCTAGGTTAGTGAAATTAGGTTCAGTCGTCACCGAAGTGGCTTTAGATCTGGAATTTGCCTGGAACCCCGGGACTTCCGGGATTGTCGATAGTGGACAATACATTCCAATAATTTTTGATTCGCCATCAGTAATCTAGGCCTGCGAATCGAAGTAATTTGATGTTCATTTCAATAGATTTTAAACGTATGAGGTATTACGATTGTACCAGTTTATATGAAAAATTCCTATAAGACCGCAATAGCCAACCTGTAACTCCGGAACCAAAAGTCAGAACTGAATGAAATTCAATAGCATTCAATGGGAGTATTATATCTTTCATTTGAAATCAAGTTTGTAAACATCGGTTAAGGGTTTGCTGGAAAATAGGTGTGACATTAGCTCGGGAACTTGGCGAGTTCCCAGGGGGCATCAAGATCCGTCATAGGGGACCAATGTGGTCAAAAATACTTCAAGGTTGGAGAGAGAATCGGCAAAAATCAAAAACGAAAAAAGCAGTTTTCTTCCTCACCGAGTGTTAGATCTTCATAAAAATCAATCAGCAGTACTGTTACAACATTTTACATAAGCTGATTGATTTTTATGAAGATCTAACACTCGGTGTGGAAAAAAATTGCTTTTTTCGTTTTCGATTTTGGCCCATTCTCTTTCCAACCTTAATTGGTTATTAGTGATCTAGACCCGCTAATCCAAGTAATATTGAACGTATTTCAACATGTATTACATCATTCGGACATCATAGGGTAACCAGTTTATATCAGAATTTGCTGTGTGACCACACTCTTCAACCCGTAACTCCGGAACCGGAAGTCCGATCAACTAAAAATTCAATAGCATCTTATGAGAGCGTTATACCGTTCATTTGAAATTGAGTATGTGCAAACCGGTTCAGCCATCTCTGAGAAAATTGAGTGACATTATTTGACACACACATACATACACATACACAGACATTTTGCGATCTCGATGAACTGAATCGAATGGGATATGACACTCGGTTCTCCGGGCCTCGGTTGGTAAATCGATCTTTGGAGTGATTGCATAGCCTTTCTTTACATGAGAAAGGCAAAAAGTGCGCAAAAAAACCCGCTAGGCGATACATCATTGTATGAACATTTTATGAATGGCTCGAACTCATCGCCTTTTCACACACTTGTGTATGCAAAGTTTAAGCTTGCACTTAGTAGGGTGAAAAGCGCAGGATAAACCTTGCACACATCAAGGGAATGGGTGCAAGTTGTATTGGCGTGCGAAAAATTTCCACTCGGTTCTACTGAGTTCAGTGCCAACACTGCCGAGATTCGATGGTGCTCGTTCGGTTAGCAAGTAAAGAATGGTATAAAATGAACACGCGAGACTTATGTGTATACAAAACCTCCTGATATTTGTTCAGGTTTTTTGGGTGCTTCGTACTGACGGCACTGCCTAAAATAGCTGCTTGGTGGATGGAAATTTTCCCTTTTTCGTGATCTACTCAACTATACCGACTACGTTTCTGGAATAGAAAATCAATTGTTACCAATATTCTAGTCAGGTGTTTCTGATTCGGTTGGCGAAGAAATGATTAAAATCAATCGACTGACAGCTATATTTGTACAAATCTTACATAATTTCGTTACATAGAAAATCTCTTAGATTTTAGACTGAAATCTAATCCCAGATAGTGGAGTGAGACTTTTTTTTCGTATATATGAACGAGCATCTAGTTTCGCCAGGAGCGGATACTGAAAAAAATTTCGGGAGGGTCCGAAATTTCGATTTTGGAATGAACATTGCACAATACGTTATGCGTCAAAACTTCATTTAATGAAAATCAGTGTTGGTGTCCAAATGTGGTTTGGAATGATCTTAAGTTTGAAACTAATATTAAATTGAAACTAATTAAAAATTTCTAAACAGGTTGAAAATTTTCAGAGGTGATCCGGCCCCCAGGACCCTCCCTTTCGATCCGCCACTGAGTTTTTCGTACTTGCGATGTGGCCAATAAACGGTTCTGTAGTAAATTGGAGAAGTTAGAACCGGATGCTTGAATCAACTACTTCCCAGATGTCTCTAATAGTATACCAACAACGGTGGGTGCACACTCGTTCTTTTTTAGAGCAAGAAGCAACAAATAACTCTAATCGCGAGCATCAAGGTCGCATAATCGATGTTGACACGGACGTGTACAACGACGAGATAGAATTAATGGCCCCGAGACGCTGTTGGCAAGGCAATGAATATTTCCCGCCACAACAAAGCCTCCTTCACGTAAAAATACACAAGACACAAGCACGTGAGTGTCACGCACTGCTAGTAATGTACATTTTAGTTTCATATTTTGTTAAAATATAAAATCTGCACGGCACCGTGTCAAAAAAAAACGAATTTAAATAAACAAGATCGTTATAATTATGTTTGATCAAATAATTCTGGCAAGATTAGCCATGCTCCATCAAAAGTTTTGCTTAGTAACGATCTTGATGGATTTACTTTTATGCAGTATCGGTACTACGGTTCCAACAATAATAAAACCATATGTATCAGGATGTATTCACTGATAAATGTTACTTTTTGATAGCTTATTCAAATATTGATGCTAAAACATATAATTTAAAAATTAATTTTCTGATTCGATGCGTAATATCGCGGAAAACATTTGGTATATCTTCAAAACAATGATTGTTTTTCGCATAATTCGCACTCTTCGGCTCCATGTAAAAAAACAAGTATCGAATACGTTATCTATTGGAAAATATTTGAGCTTTTACCGTACGGGTAAGTTTTTTGTAGCTATGCCATCTATGGGGCATATATCACGCGCATGCGTTATTTTGTGCTTCATATTCAGCGTTTCGAAGTCTCAGAAAAGTACATTTTGTTGTTTTCTGTTACAATTGAAATTGATCTAGTTATGCGAAACATAAGTGCAATATAATGGAATTTTTAATTTTTATTGTCACGATTACACAGTTTGCTATATTTTTATATTCAAATTCAATGCAAAATATTTTGTAAAGTACTTCCTTGACCTAAATTAAATACATGTAACAGATTACCGTACGTTTAAAAATTACAAATTGCAAATTACAAATTACAAATTGAGAATAGTAGATTTTTGCTCAATTTTCACACTTTATTGGTTTAAAAAAAACAGTATTATGAGCCAGTGGAGTATGTGTACAATTAATTTTTAAGTTTGATTATTTTAGATTGTAAAAAAATATCATACAAATTGATTGATTCAATTAGTCAGCATGCCTCGCTTAAAACTCAGCTCACATTTTCCGTTCCACCATTTGAACCGATGCACAGTGGTTCCATTCCTTAAGAGAGGCGGTCATAAATATATTTAATGCAAATTTTGATACAAAACTGCATTTCTATAGTAAATTTGGGTCGCATAATTCAAATTTCGCAATAAAAAATCGGTTATATCCACCTAACAGTGTAATACGGCTTTTCTTATTACATTAAGATTCACATTTACTTTTTATTGTTCCAGAATTTTTTTAACCCATTCATGCCCATATTGTTTGTGGACAACAACGTTTTTAAACAGCTATAACTTTTGATTGAGGCAAGTTTTGCTCACAAAACAAGTAAGGCTAATAAATGTGACTATTGGCTTTCAATTGAGTATTAAAAGTTACAAGGATCAGCTCTTGAAGTGAAGTTATTGCAATTAATCTGATTGAACTCCGATGGAGCAGTGCTGCCAGGGACCGTTTACGTTAACGACGGAAAATGAATTTTTCATATAACTTCGTTATGTTGCAATATTAGTAAAAACTGATAAAAATTATCAATTTAGACTATTTTTGGCTACGTTTTCCACGCAGCTGGACTATTGTAAATATTCTAGGAGAATTGTAGTGAGCATTGGAAGGTAAAAATTCAGCAGCTTCTAGCACTGCAAGGAAAGGTTTTTCGAGTTTCTTGACCTCACCGAGGGACAAAGTTAGTTAAAGTCATATTGAAAATTTTAGGTTAATTTTTCTATTACATATACAAATAAACCCATATTTCTGCTCTCCTTACACTCCAAAAACTGAAAATTATCATTTAGTACAAAGCTAATAGTAGTGTTATCTGAAAAAAAATTGAATATTAAAAATTACAGATCGACAAAAACATTTTTCTGGCGAGCAATCGATTATCGATATTATTTACATTGAGCCACCCTATGCATTCTTCTATATACTAAGAAAACCAGTTCAGTATTGACAAAATTAATAATGAAACTATAAAATATACATCCAGAACGAAGTAACCGCAAGATAAAAACACGCCTTCGCCGAAATATTTTTTTTGTATTATTGGCCTATGGGGGGACCACTGTGCGATGCATTGGTGAGAGATACAGTGACACAATCTCATTTTCGTACACCGCTATGCGGTATGCTTATATCCATTTTACAATTTTTTTAGCTTTAACTTGCGAAACGTTTTTATGTAGAAATAGTTTACCAGAAAGCATAGGAAAGATACAATAATTATCTTTGTACTACAAATGCTCATTTTTTCAAAAATAATCATAATTCTAAAGATAGTCAAATATACACTCAATCTTCTATTCGTATAGTACACATATTTTTATTAAAAATCGATTGAATTTTTTGGTAGCTTTTGTTTGTAATTTACAGTTTTCAATCGTATTGGAATGCTGACCACTAGTTTTTGTGTGCAAACTTAACTTAAATTTTATCCCATTCTCCCTAATAGGCATTTCTAAGATCATTATCGTTATAATCTGGATAGTTTCGCACTTTTTATCCAAATACTCCCATTTATTTTTTTTATTATTCGGAACCGACAGCATGAAGTAACAAGTTACTTTACGCTTGTTCGGACATGCCGTAGACTCAGGTGATTCGCATTTCTAATGCCAAAAGACCCTGACTCCTACGCTAGCAGGCAAAAGGCTAAGTCGCCGGTGAGCTCTAAGCTTGCATATATGATCCTTCCACGCTTTTCTAAACTTTCTCCTTTCAACACCTTGCTCTCCCTTGAGTACTATGGCTCTAAATATTGAAAAATATACTTCACCTTCCAGACCCTTGCTAATTAAATTCCAAAAAAACTGTTGTCAATTCTTGTTCTTCTCATTAATGAACGGCTCCTTGCTCAGAACACAGGCATTGTATATACAATGTATATAATATATAATGTATACATTGTATATAACATTAATTACTTATTTGTCTAGTTAACAATTTTTTGGGAATGCATAGCTGGTAAGAGTGGCCGAAGCCAATTTTAATGGACACCAATACTAAAGGCCCATATATTTATAGCTTTGACATTTTCACTTATAAGATTTAGTTCGGACTGAACTTAGGGCTGAGACTAAAGGATGATGCACTGTCTTCGTAAGTTGGAATCACTACTAGGGAGGGTTATTACTATCAGAAAAGATCGTTGCGTTAACGTTTCTGTGCAATTGACTGAAAAGTTCGTTGAAAGATGGTGAACATTTGGATTGGATTGTAGTACAGTGACAACCCATTTTTATCAGCCCCTTGGTGAATTTTAGGCTGAAATTGGCAAAAATGAGGCATATATTATCCTTTCTTTTTAATAAACCGAAGATCTTAAAATATTCTTCTTTAGCCTTTAGATACAGCCTCATAACCCTTTCTAATAATTTAGCTTAAATTTCCATTAAAGGGGAATGACAGCGCAAAATAAAAAAAAATTAAATTTTTATTTTTGCGTATTTCGGATCTCTAAGATAGGAAAAATATACCAAAGAAAGGATATACTGGAATTCAACTTGGTTCGTCTGCTAGAGCCCATCAAACTTCCAACTATCAATTTTCATATGAGGCTGACAAAATTAACGTGTATTGTACGCGCAGCTACACTATTGGAACGAAATATCAAGTATATTCGATAAACGCTTACGGGGGATTTCGTCTGAGTAGTCTTGGGATGAAAAACGACGAGAAAATCGAGAATATCGTTGCAATGATTTTTGTTTTTTTAATAGAAATTCGTTTACCGCGAGAGGGTTAATACTATCGCTTGCGCATTTCCTTAGAGATCTCTATTCAGCAAAGCTACAAAAAAGCTCTGCTAGTGAAAAACTTTCGAGCAGTTTGAATAATTCAACCATTAAACTTTTCAATTTATGTAGGAAGGATAGATGTACTCGAAATAGTGTTAATAACCATCATTGCGACAAAATAACTTACAATTTTATTATATTGGCAAGACATCTTGTAGGTTTCCTTTGGATTTGGAAAAACTCACCGGTCGGAATAGGAACCTTCCTCGTAACGAACAGTCGAAGGGTTTTATTCAAATCATATAAAATGATCGCATTTTTTAATTTTTAATATTTAAAACAAAAACTCACGATTGTATTTTCATTTTGAAGTAATACTAAACTTAATAAAGTTTGAAAAGATTTCGTTTTTTGATGGGAAGGAGGGGTGGGTAAGGGTTTCAGCGTGAAAAAGACACCATTTTAAAAAAAAAAAACTTCGGTGAAGCGCATTGATCAAAACTTTTGTACATTATAATATATCATTTCAATTTCATTCTGTTATTTTACTACGCAAAAATATCGACAAAGCGACTCGGAGACGAAGATTTTTGTAGAACGTCTCTGTAAAAACATGATTTACGGTGCATAAACACGCTATATATAAATTACCTAACCCCTACATTGAGTTTTCGAAATAATTTTTCAATTAAGGGGTTTTTTCTTCATAAAATGGCGGAATTTTTCAATTCTGCCATTTTATGAGTAAAAAACCCTCTTATTTAAAAAGCTTTTTCGAAAACTCAACGTAGAGGTTAGATATTTTAAACATAGAATATGTATGCAAAGTTTGAAATGAATCGGTTTATTAGTTTTTAAATGGCAGTTAACACCGCAAATCGGGTTTTTTCCAGAGACATTTTACTAAAAACCTTCGTCTCCGAGTCGCTTGTCGATATTTTTGCATAGAAAAATTACAGAATGTTATTGAAATAATACATTATAATGTACAAAAGTTTTAATCAATTCGCATTTTTTGCGCTGAAAGCATTGCCACCCCTTCCCCTTAAATTGAGGAAAATACAACCACTTGAAATTTGAACACGTAGAAGTCGAGGGGGTCTTGTAGTTAAAAGCCCTATATCAACCACGAAGTGGAAGTCAGGGCAATAAGCTTTACGAAGGATTTAAACCATTTTGGAAATTCACTTCTCGGCAAAATGACAGCATCAGCTTAGAGTTTTAAAAAAATAACGAAACGAATTCTGAAAAATTGGTCCTTGAGTTGTCCCAGACTTGGAAGCCGAAACTCTGTCAGGAATTAATCAGTAGCTCCGCTCAAATTCTGGGTTTTGAGATTGAGCGAGTAAACTTTACGCAAAACACCATATAAGTACGATTGTAATGCGAATGTACGTTATGCGAAGGTTATGCAATCACTCTGAAAATCGTTAATCTAATCCCGGCGCGGAGGGCAGAGTGTCATATGCCATTAGACTCAGTTCGTCGAGATCAGTAAATGTCTGTGTATGCATGTGTGTATACGGAAAAAAATGTCACCTCTGTTTCTCAGAGATGGCTGGACCGATTTACACAAACTTAGTCTCAAATGAAAGGTACAACATTCCCATCGGCTGCTATTGAATTTTTTATTGACTGGGCTTCTGGTTCCGGAGTTACGGGTTGAAGAGTGCGACCACACATCAAATTCCCATATAAACTGAAAAACAAATTTCTCGAAGGGAGGGGGGGGGGGGGGGGTAGTAAGGGAAAATTTCAAAATTGAATATGTATTTTTGATGCTAAATGACTTTAAAATACATGAAACGTTGAGATTTGATGTAATCTAGAAAAAAATTTGACGAAGATTGACTTTTTTGGACTTTGGCATATTTTTGCCTTTCTCATATAGAAAGGTTATGCAATCACTCTAAAAATCGTCAATCTATTGTCAATTGCACCACTAGGTGGATTAAAACAGATTTTTTATCACTTTTATCACTTCTGCTTCTGTATTTATTTCTAAAGCACGGTCGAACTCAACTGGATTTGCGTCTACAGAAAGGCGGAGAATTTTGCAGGGCGAGGAGACTCAGTTATGTTAGAGCAGTTCTACTTTTCGTTTGTTTTCAAAAAGTTGCGAGATAATCTATAGCGATTCTTGGTAGTCAACCAAAAGGTAATGCCATCTTACGAAGAGAAAGTACTGATTGGTTTTTAGCACAAGTTTGCATTGTTTTTTTTCTTGAAGTTTATTTGTTAAGGCCCAGCCGCGTTGGCCATACGGGGCCGAATTCCAATTCTAAATACAATGAATAAATATATTAATCAATATGTCTAAATAATATCTTCTATAGTATTTCAAGATGCTATGATCAATCCAAGTGTAGGGAAAATTTTAATGGTTTTCTTCCAAAACTAGCTGATCAACGGTATGAAATTTTTGAGGTTTTCTTTCCAAGTGGGTTCAATGTTCATAGTATCGCAAATCAGGTCGATTACTTGAGCTATTGTAAGTAAGGAAGATCGATCAAATCCGTTTTGAGATGTATGGGTATGGGTATCTCTGTTGTTTTGGGAGTCCTTTGTGGTGCAGTTGTTGGCGGAAGAACTCTAAGATGTGGGGTTCATTGCACCATGCGTTTGGTAATTTGTCTGATGTTTCATTCGGACCGACTTTTCTGCTTCTGCGTAGTTTTGCTTGTGGCTTTTTTCATTTTCATTTTAAGAGTTTCAACTTTCTGCTTGAAGATTATGCATTGCTCTGGACGTAAATGTGCAATTTCACATTTAGAGCAGACGGAGAAAACGTGAAAACCCTCTGGAGTTTCCAACACAGATTTGTTACAGGCTAATTTGTTACAGTGTTTGGCTGTATGTCCAACTTTGTTGCATTTGCAACAAAACATCGGTTTTGTGGATTCTGGGAGTACTGTTCCTTGGAAGGTGATGTGAATGCTAAACGACGGGACGTACCTATTTTCCGCAGTCGAAAATAGTGCTAACCTATTAGTTTCTAGTATACGTACGGAGTAGATCATGCCATGTCTTAAGCGTTACTGATTTTCAAATTATGTTTTATGTTTATCCAGTCTGAATATCTGTCCTGCTCTAAACGCGTTTTAAATTTTGTCACAAATAGAACTGTGGTATATACCAATTTAATATTTTGAAACCTATTTTAAATTATAAAACAAACTGGTATATTGGGGATGTAGTTGTTTTAATTTTAGTTCCACATTCGCATACCCAAAAAAATAAAACCCAGCAGAACATGCACTAGGTTCATGGTTTTAGTTTTAAACTGGAACCGGTTTAATAACACTGTAATGTATTAAATAATTTGATTGGTTTGGTCATTAATCGATTAAAGAATATTTAACCTAAATATTTTTTTACCTAAGTTTATTAGGACATTATTGGGAATTTAATTGGAAAAGAAATTTTCTATGTCGTGGAAGAACTGAATATTTCCTTTGACGAGCGTGGGATTCCTCATCACCGTTCTCAATATGGAGCTACCCGTTTTACATATATTTTTTGGACCCACCTACTTTTGTTAGATGGATCAGCTAAATAATGCCAATCAACTAGTTAGATAATTGATTAATTGAAAGAATAGATTAGTTTAAAAGTATAGCAGAGAGCATGATGTTTAAAAATTTGCAGTTGCGATGCAGAGTGTTAGTATATTCGTTCAATTTCAATATAATAATGACCCAATTGAACAATATTTTTGAAAATTTTCATGGCAAAATACTGAAAACTGAGTAAGTGACAGGGAATTTCCAGAGGCGCCTAGTCGAAAACATATTGTGCGGTGTGCATCATAAATCGAAATCAACGGTACCATTCGATTTAAAAAAATTCTTTAGTTCTTCTTCTTATCATTCTCTACGTAACTGCAGGAGTTTTTATTTTTGATCGATTTTTGAGTTTTCGGTAGCACTTTGAAGTCAAAAGTATGATTTTTGCTAAAATAAATCGGTTAACTTCTTATTAAAAAAATAAAAATGCCAAAAATTTGAAAAAAAAAAAAAAATAGTATTTACCTGGCCAATGATATGAAAAGAACTGAACAATTGATCCAGTAGATTTGGAGATATGGTGTAGACCGCATTTTTTCGAGGTGCCTTCTGGAGATTCATTGTCAATTGCCCAATATTTTGCAGTCAAAATTCAGAATATCATCGTTCAAATGTTGCATCCTTGTATGGAAAATGACTGAATAGACTAACACTCTGCATCGCAAAAAAAATTAGGGACAATATTTTTTTTTCTCCGGATATACCTTACACCTCCTAAAAGTAAAAATACGTGCGAACCAAACGGCTCCGTTCAACGCACATCATGTTGATCACATGTACTGAAGGACAATAATGAATGGTATAACTCGAGTGACTACACCATATAGGGTGTTGAGCCTATTTTTGCCATGTTTCTATTATTACTCTACCCATTTGAAGCCGTTGGTTAGAGCAGCGTCTGCCATCTTTGTTCATCTCATTGAGTCAAATGGTAGCTCAACAATAGGGGCCTCGATTCGAGTTTTCGTTGCGTTCAAACACGAGAATTTCACTGTTTTCAGCGCATTTGTGTTATTATCTTGGTTCTTATCAAGGAAGCAAAGCTGTTGATGCTAATTTGTACGTATTTCGTTGATTGTAGTCCGAGTATTTAATGAATTAGTGAGGCTCCCTCCTTAGCATGGTGAAAATAGGCACTTTACCCTAGCACACAATTCATATGTAAAAACACATCTTCCATCGCATAAAAACTACAGAAGTGCAGCAGAACCTCATTCACGGTCAGCAGTTATTAATTGAAAACACGTAGCATGCCTGGCGTCAAAAATAGCACCGGTCCAGCCATCGCTGTCCCCATCGTACCTACATAGTGTCTTGCAATACAAACCGACAAACCAAAATTGGGAAAACAGACACCGTAAAGTGTCGGTTATCGCAGGTTTAATAAGAAACATTTACAACAGTTTAATATAATTTTAAGCCTTTTGTTATATTGCGCTGGTCGATGCCACAACCGTCCCGCCCTCTCCACCACACATCGAATGATGTGACCAGTTTCCGACTGAAATATCTTCTCCTGCACAAGTTGCATATTTAATCACGAGGAAAACGTGAATCTTCTTCACACTTTTCACTCGGTCAGCCGATGGTTGCCAGGTCCTATATTCTACTTCTACTAGGTACCTAGTAATAGTTTGTCTGGCAAAGAGTGGCTCATCGGTTTATGATATGGTTTATGTTTATGGCTTCTGAAACTTCACAGATTATGGCCGGCTGGACGAGACCACAAGAGTAAGCAGCCGACCACCATCACCAGCCAGAGAGAGGCGTCGTCGAGCAAGACACCGAACTGGAAGGGAAACTGAGGCAAGGGAAGCATTCAAGGATTCTGGAAAGGGGGAACCGGGACCGGACTGGGAACGGTTGATACGATGAGAAAGGGTGGAAAATAAATCGTATTATGACCACGTAGCTCTTCCGGTGGAAACTGTTGAACCGGTCTGCTGGATCCTACTCGGAGTATGATAAATGTTTAATTTTAATTTAAATTCCTCGTCCGAAGGGTGTCGTGCAGGTTAGTGGGTTTTAATAATTTTGTCAATTGATGTCTCAATTATTTGTTTACCTGCGCTGCGGAGTTACGAAAGGGGTCTGAATGCCGGGTGATGTTAAACTGGGCTGCTACGTCGTGAGGCGATCGGTGAGAGTGGAATTGGATAATTTGTTGCTTGATAGTTTTGTACTAATCTTGAAGAATTTTCATTTTTGCAATTGCATTACACCACCGGTGTAGTAGATGTTACACTCATTCAAACTTTTGTGTATAACGGGTGTTCAATAAAAAATGAGATTTTTTTCAGTCATGTTAAATTAAATTTTTCAATGAGGTTATGTTAAAATATGCTAATTTGAGGGTAGATGCCATAGTTATAGGGTGAAACGTTAATATATTTGCGACAAACGAAGCCCATTGTAGCCGAAGAAAAGACTTGAAAAATATTGTCTTGGTTAATATAAGAAAAAATCCCATATCCTTTTCGCTGCGGCATTCGTTGAAAGAATATAAACTAATCTTGCCCATAGGAAAACAACTATTCAGTATGCTAGCACCGTTCGCTCATGTAAGAAATTCACACTTTCCATACATGATATAGCAGGCACGTGAGTCAACCGGAAATGTTGTTATCTCCCTCTCTGCGGGTACTTCTCACACTTCGACAGAACACTTCTTGCGGTTGTTATAGAATGTAGTATGTGGGCAACCAATTTTCCCTGTTGACCCTTAGTCGATTGGATTGTCGTGTAGATCGGATTATGTTACATGTTACGTTTATCGTTAATCAAAGCAGTGCGTGTTTTGTATACGATTTAAATGATGTAGGAATTCTTAATTCTAACACATTGTTTTTGTTTTGGGTTAGATTTTGTGAAGTCAAATACTCTTTCTCAAAATTATCTTCCCGTCCAACCGAATAATTTAATAATACGCAGCTTATTATTTAATCCCAAGACACCATTCAAGCTGTAATCTAAATGCAAATTCCCGGGCTGTGAAGAGTCGTGAGTTATCAACGAATCCACCTTCTTTCCCCCTCATGCAGACCGCGGACAGTAAACGATGAATAGCTGGCGAAACCAAAGACTCCCTTCCATTCGCCGAAGGTCTGTTTTCTTGCGTTTGTCCTTTGTCAGCCACGGAACGCGAAATAACCCTCATTAAACGGCGATGGCAAAGAAGATCCATGAGAAGAAAAATCTGCTCGGATGGGAAACATGCACACTGGCTGTTGCAGCTTCACAGTAAAAAAAATAGCGCCCTACATCCAAAGCGAATTTTACCACCCTAGAAAACACGTAAAAAAGCATGGCAAAAGGCAAAAAATCGTATTATCTTGGATAATCTTTCCGGAATGACATTTTTACACAGCGCTGCTTTCACTTTCAGTGCACACAGTGATGTTTTTTTCCGCTTCCCCCTTGATGGTCGGCCGAAGGCGGGCTCTTCAACTGCGTGCAAATGAAATTTATCCCGTCAAATAATCGACTTAATCGTGGGTGAAAAGCACTGTGTATTGAAGTTCGCTAGTAATAAAAGCCCACTACCCCGAAAGACCGACCGGGGTGAGCTGGGTTCGGTCATTGTCGGCGATTCGAGGATCCAACGAAATTTGCATAATTTTCCACTCGGGAGTAAACGACACGGCGCGGCACGATCCAACGACCACAAAAGTTGAAATTGAATTAGACGCACAGTAGTGTGATGATACTGTGGAAGTTAGTGGTTGATAACTTTGAGGCAGCAAAGGGAAATGCTTCAGGTGACATTGAATTTTTATGCGGTAGGATACAAAAAGGTCATTTGAAACCGATAAAGTTTATATAAAACCATTCAACTGAATGCATCCGTCTATTAGACCAACAGCGGGATGGGGAAGAATGATCGCAATGGATACCAAATTTTCAAAATCGATTGTTTTGTCACAGTCATGCTTGAAATTCGGGATAATTTGATGGCTGGATACTTTTCAATAAAATCGATATTAGTCTTCTTATACCATTCTATGAAATCTCGTCTCTGAACAGATCTTCACTACTGTAGACACTTTTCCTTATTAGACACATTCCACGCACTTGTATCGTTTACCTCATGAAAATAAATCTACTAATATAAGTAAAAGTTGTTCTGAAATATGTTGGTATAGGTTTAAGGCTCCCAAATCATAGATATATAGAAATTTTTTAAAAGAATTTTATGACGCTCGTCAATAAAAACCAGTAATACATTTAAGACTCGTTTTTAATAAGTGAATGTATTTTCCCGTACCACACCGGTACGTTCGTAATAAAATTAATTTGAGGTAATCTTAAATGCCATTTTATTGTATACATATTGTAAAAAGATTTCATCTTTGAACGTAGATTTTTTGAGTGAATGTATTGCCGGATAAAAGGGGGGCAAATATTGACCATTTTTGCGTTGTCCCCTAACGCAAAAATCATGTTTTTTTCAATTTTTTACGAAAACAATGCACGATATCTATGAAATATTTTCAGAAGCTATTAGTACTCATCAATACCTTTCTAAAAATGTGCTATTTGCATGTAACAAACTTTGAAATCATTCTTTCATAGGGGTGCACTGAAGTGTTGTCCCCTAACGCTTTCCGTTACAGTACGGTAAATCCTTCTGCAGAGATACTTTGGGAGCCTACAGATCAATATATAGACATAAAAGTTATAAGCAACCTATTTCAGAAATAGCGCAGCCATTCAATGGTATGAGTGACCTAAGGGGTGGAAAGAGAGAGAGGGTTACGCCATTAAGGGGAAGGCCTACCTTATAATATCGCAAAATAATCGAGTTTTTATTACATCTTTCAATGGATAAACTATCTAAGGATAAATCAACAATTTCAGCACAGAGTTCAAAGATATGGAATGGAACGCAATATGCCAAACAAGTATGAGAGCGCACGGAAGAATTTGGTCATAGAGGATAACAAATAACAAATTTCAAATTGACGGGATAACACTGTTCAACACACGATCGAGGAGCAGAACGAAAAAAAAAATGGCAAAAATTTTGGGTCCCAGGAAACCTCTGGTGAAGAAATTTTTGAAAAAAATGGAATCGGGCTTCACAGTTTAAAACCAAAGTTTGTATGGAGAACTAGGGGTGTTCAAGAGGGTTCCCCTCCGTTATCCGACGTTTCGATTACTCCGCTTCTTCACATCTTTCGAGCATCTGTTGCTCAGAATAGGTGAATTTTTCCATCTTGCTAGAAATATGCAAACATGGTGCCAGTCCATAAAAAGGGTAATAAGCGAGTCGTTAATAATTATCGTGGAATAACTTCATTAATTGCTGTTTCGAAGTTGTTTGGGCTGGTGATTATGGAACCTCTTCAGGCAGCGATCAATACGGCTTCAGGTCCGGACGGTCACCTGCGTTTAACATCCTACATAACAGAAAGTATGGAACGTCGCGCTGAAATCGACGTTGTTTGCACCGACTTATCTGCAGCTTGGAGAGATTGGGAATAAATGGTAGTGTTTTGCAGTGGTTTCAATTCTACCTCACAGATCGAGAGATATCAGTTGTCATAGGAGATTGTCACGCCCCTACCTTCACTTCTACGTCAGGAATACCTCAAGGAAGCCACTTGGGACCGTTAATGTTCTAGCAGTCAAAGTCCAAAAGCTACCATCCGCTAAAATCCACCAAAAAATATCAAAAATCGACCCGTAACTCCAACGCCAAATAGCCCATAAATGCATGTACCTTTTTCATTTCTCTAAACTATGATTCGATAGTTTATCCTGAAGCTAACATCCACCTGTTAAAAAAAATTGTTCAATATTGATGTTAACATTCTCGCAGACGTGCTAGTAGACAGAGTGCGTGCCACTCAGAAAAACAAACACAAGCGACTTTGAACACCAGCGCCTATTCGTCCAGCGAACCATCCACACAATTTAATGTATTCCGGCATGATCGTAATTTGTCTCTTTATTAGAAAAAGTCTGGAGGAGGTGTCCTCATAGCCATAAATGCAAACTTTCCTTCAGAAGCAATAGAAACCACCAAACACATAGAATTTGAACATATATGGGCAAAAGCAGCAATATCAGGAGAAGTACACAATGTGTACTACACATATTCTCCACTGTGTATTTTCCACCTGAAAATGCTCACGAAAAATCATTTGAGCTATTTTTTCAAACTGTAGAATCTATTATGTCAAATATGGAACCTGAAGTAAAACTGCATATTTATGGCGAGTTCAATCAACGTAACACTAACTTCATCGTAGACATTGAAAACGAATCTATCTTACTCCCAGTCGTAGGCGAAAATGAAACACTTCAATACTTATTTGACAAAATATCAGAATTTGGCCTGCACCAAACCAACCATGTGAAAAATAAACAAAATTCATATTTAGACCTCTTATTCACGAACTGCACTGAAGACTTCTGTGTTAATGCATCTTTAACTCCATTATGGAAAAATGAAGTAGCATTTCACACAGCAATCGAATATTCAATTTTTATTCATCAAAACTCTTCCCCAAACGACTTGGAGTATGAAGAAGTGCCGGAATACCATAAAACCGACTTCGAAGAAGTCAATCGTAGACTATGTAGAATAAATTGGCAATCTGTATTGAGTGTAGAAGGAAATACCAACGAAACAGTGACTAAATTCTATTTAACTGTAACGAATTTAATCTCTGGAACAGTACCTGTAAAGAGAAGAAGAAGAACTCATGGCGGTCAACAGCCTGTGTGGTTCAAACAACATCTGAAAAACCTAAAAAATAGAAAACAAAAGGCGCATAAAATTTATAAGAAAGAAAATAGCACAGAAAATCGACAAAATTATTTGGACATTTGCTCCCAACTCGACATAGCCATTAACACTGCACATGAAGAATATAATCATAAAATCGAGAATGAAACTTGTCCAAAAAATTTCTTCAATTACGTGAAAACGAAATTGAAAAGTAGCAACTTTCCATCCCAAATGCATTTTGACGGACATGTAGGAAATAACAGTACAGAAATTCGCAATTTATTTGGAAAATTCTTTCAAGAAGTGTATTCTTCACATTTCGAAACAGACCGCGACCGCGACTACTTTTCATCTATACCTGAATTTTCAAATGACATTTCCGTCCACGAACTATCTGAACACGAAATTATCACTGCACTAAAAAACCCAGACGCATCAAAAGGACGTTACGGAATTGCCCCAATATTTTTAAAAAATCTAGCAGAATAACTTACTCTACCATTGCACCGTATTTTCAACATGCCAATGAAAAATGGAACATTCCCACAAATATGGAAATCACCCTTTTTAGTGCCAATTTTTAAATCAGGCACTAAATCAGACATTCGAAACCATCGAGGGATTGCCATTATCTCATGCATTCCCAAATTATTTGAAAAACTAGTAAATGACAAAATATTCCAGCAAATCAAAAATCAAATAACAAGCAAACAGCATGGCTTTTATAAAGGCCGCTCAACAACATCAAACCTTTTAGAATTTTAATATTCACTATAAATGCAATGGACAATGGCAACCATGTGGAAACTCTCTACACAGACTTTAGTAAAGCATTCGACCGTATCGACATACCTTTATTACTCTTCAAACTGAATAAAATGGCATAGAAAATAAACTCTTGAAATGGCTCCAATCATATTTAACGAAACGCGAACAAACAGTTCGCTTTCAGAATATACTTTCTGAACCAATTCGTGTCACCTTTGGCGTAACACCTATGGAAGAGTCTGATGAATCGTCGTCCTTCCGTTAAGTAGGTGGAGCATCAACACTTCCTGTCTACCTTATCCTTTATCCTTCCCCGTGAACGATGAAGATGGGGCGGCCGGCAATGATGGCTATCACGCTGTTGAGGTTTTAATATGGGTCGGATTAGTATGAATTCCTACTTACCATTTCCTAAGCAACTCTTATTAGATTAGATATTAGCAGTCAAACATGATGAAGTCAGTGTGCAACGCAACGCAACGCAATTCGTGTCACCTTTGGCGTACTCCAGGGTTCCCACTTAGGCCCTCTTTTTTATTTTGTACGTAAATGACATTACCTTTATACTCAAATATCTAAAAGTGCTTATATATGCAGATGACATGAAACTTTTCATGAAAATAGGAAATGTCAAAGACGCTGAAGTATTCCAAAACGAAATCAACCTATTCCACACATGGTGTAGCAAAAGTCTACTCCAACTTAACGTAAAGAAATGTAACACAATAACATTCAGCAGAAAAACTTAAAATATTCCAATAGAAATACACTTAGGAAACAAAATAGTAGAAAAATGCAAAATTATTTGTGACTTAAGCGTAATCTTAGACTCGAAGCTCACATTTGTGGAACATTACAATAAAATAATAAATGAAGCAAATAGTATGCTGGGCTTTATTAAACGCTTCAGCTATAATTTTGAAGACCCCTACACAATTAAATCATTATACAATACATATGTCAGGTCAATTTTGGAATATTGCAGCGCAGTATGGAACCCATACACTGTCCTGTACGAAGAACGCATCGAATCAGTCCAAAAACAATTTCTTTGGTACGCACTTCGTAAACTAAACTGGACGACATTTCCTCTTCCATCGTATAAAGCACGCTGTATGCTCATTAACATACAAACACTCAAAGAACGCCGCGAATTTGTCATGCTTTGCTTTATCAACGACATTATTTCTCAACGTGTACAATCCGCATCATTACTCTCGCAAATCAAATTTTATGTACCCAGCCGTCAACTAAGAACTCGTAATTTATTCCAAGAACAATCTTTTAGGACAAACTAAAAATAGCCCCATCCATAGAATGATGCGTCAATATAATGAAAATTGTGCAATAATCGACCTTTCCATGTCCAGAAAACAAATTAAATTTGAACTTCATCGTAGAAATAATTTATAGTATATAAGTAAATGTTGTTATACCATTCTATGTAGTCTACATATGCTTGACGAAAAATAAATAAAAGAGAGGGTCCTGAAGAATAACACGGCTTCAGGAGGGCAAAGCATAAAGCTTTCAACTGTGCCTAACTTCTGAGCGGGTGCTTACAGAGAACAGTTACAGTTCGTTTTGTAGGTGAAATTCAGTCCCATCAAAATAATTTATAGCACAATTACAATTTTTGTCCATAGTGAAGTTATATGGGTTCAAAAACATGCTAAATAATTTAAAATTGCCATAATTCTGTACAAAGTATTCAAAACTATTTGGTCTCTTCGTGAATGTTTCATAATTTGTATAATAAAAATAAGTTCGAACATTATTAACGCGAAAAATCAGGAACGAAAAAGTTATAAGTAAAAATAAATGTAGAATTTAAGAATTTGATCATCATACAAAACGTCTTATAACTCGACTAGAAAGAGAGACCAAATGCAAAATTTATAAAATACTCTCCTCTACAACTTTATTGAAGACTATCTCTTTCAGTTCAAAAGTTTTCATTTTCTATAGACTACTATGATCAATTTAAAAAAAAGAGAATTATAGAATATGTAAAGTCGATAATGTGGACAGTTTTAATTCCAATGAATTTAGTACCTCAAAACGCTGTTTTGAACCATAGTGCAGTGTGCGGATACGCGTATCTGTCGTACGTAGATAAAAGTAATAGTGGAATTAAAAAGTGTGACAAAAAGCCCTTACAAGGTATAAGTGAATATATTCCGTTAAGCCGCTCATGAAACTTGACAAGTGTAACTATCTATATCCTGTAATAAGCAGTAATCGTACTCTACAAACATTTTATAAAGGACACACGGAAAACCGATTCATCACAATTTCAACTAAAAAAATAGTTGAGTTTTTGGTTTCGTCTAGTTAATATTTGGGCGAACTAAATTTTTGTTGAAAACGCTATTGGTTAGATACTGTCAGTTTCAGTCTGGACACGAACGTTTAAGCATAGCAAAAAACTTGCATAGCTTACCTGAGCTAAAGCATGAAATGCTTGTTTCAGCTTGTAACGCTTGTTTTAGTCCAGACACAATTGCATATGCCGTTATACTACCATTTCAGCCAAGACACAAACGACTTGGATTCAACTAGTCTCATTGTTGAATTAAACTGCTTCATCGTAAAATACAACATAGGATATTTCAAACGCTTTGTTTCACTGACCGATGGATGAAGGTAGGGAATTAGATTGTGGAAATACTCCGTATGCCAGTAATTCACACGTAAATATAATTTAGAGTTATATTTCTCATAATGTTATCTTTTTATGAACTGCACTCTTAAATGATACGAAATAGCCAAAGGCATTTGAGAATTATTGGTAATTGATTGATGATTTCAATTTCAGATGAAAGGTATTATTTTTATTTCTTTTCTATTTAGTTAGCCAGCGGTTTGGAATCTCAAAAGATGAAAACTAATTATCATATTGCATTTTACTAAATTTGTTAATAATTGAAATTTGACTATATAATGGACTTAATCCGAAATGGAATGATTTTGACAATTTTCGACAGTACTTTCAACTTTCAGTATACAGGTAGTGAAAAAATGTCAATCAAAATCATCCTTTTATTGAAATGTTTTAAAAGAAAAACTAGGTAAAACCAAAATGAGGTCAGTTGAATTTCTGGTTTTTTGTGTACTGGTTCAGGTAGTTGCGTCCAGGCTTAAACAAGCTTTCCAAGCTGAGACAACTACCTACCACCATAACCGTTATGCCCAGCGTGTATGAACATACCCAGTTAAACTCATTCCGGAACCGGTTCGGATTTTTTAATGGAGTCATTATGGATTCCAAATCAAATGCAACAACCGATTCCGACTCAGAATCGGTTGTTGCATTTGATTTGGAATCCATACTGACTCCATTCAGGATTCCGAATCAAATTCCGAATGGTTTGACCGGGTAGTTGCTGTTGCTACCTTGATGTATTTCAGTAAGATGTGCATCTTGGCTATTTTGCTGTCATCTCGTATGATGTGCGTCTTGAATCAAAATCAATAATAATTTTCAATAACTATTATTTGAGAAACTCGCAAAATTAAGGGATAATTTAGCTACGTTTTTCATTTTTCTATTGAAATGAACTAATTAGGAAAACAAGAATTTGTTTTGTTATTTTCTTCATCGAAACCATTTCAGTGCAATTACTCGAAGTCAAGTCAAATATGCCTATCGAACAGTCAACGCGTCTACTTGTCTAGAAAAATCAGCATGCGCCCATGGTACCCCAACAAACAATGAAAGCTGAACAAGCCTTTATTACGAGGGAATAAGCTGAATAAGAACTGATCTAGCATTTATCCAGCCCAATTGTTTGTTGGGACATTGGTGAAATTGTTAGCGTTAAATTAAAACCATGATTAATTTCGGAGAAACCATTCAAAGTGTGAGCAACAATAAAATACATGATTGAAACAAGTGCTGTCTGTAAATTCTGTTTGCGTAACTATACGCTGTCCTTCCTAAATATTTAAACACCTCCCAATTAGACGTGTGCGCCGCGCCGCCGATTTCAGGTAAAAATCGGCGTCACGCCGGCGTCACGCCGATGTGCTTACTACTTTTACATGCAATCGTCGGCGGGGCGCGGCGGCGGCGACGTGGCGCACACCTCTACTCCCAATCCACGCTTGTGTTTTAAATGAATCCACCGACTATCTTTTCGCTTCCGCCGGCTAAGATGATTCATTTCATCGTAAACAATCCATGCCTATGACCCTATCACTACGACCAACGAGCGTCCTACTTGGAAGCCAAAAATTGGTTCAAATGATTCACTCACTTTGCCAGTCAACGGCGCTCACTACTCGATCAAGCGAACCTGCCTTCCTACTATGTATACGCACACCGACGCGACGCGCTACAGCAGAGCCAGCATGAAACAAACAAAGGTGCGGACCGGCAGGCAGCATTAACAACTTCATGCTAATGGAACCGTGAACTTGTTTTTGCGTTTCCATTGAGACTTTTTGGACGCGGTAGTTCATTACAGTTTTGTGTTTTGTAGAGGAAACATCGCGTTCGCTTTTTGCCCGGCATCGAAATGGCGATGATCCAAGGTCTTTTGCTGCTGGCAGCTATCAGTGTAGGTGTACTCGGTAGGTTAATTAGTGCGAATTGAGCCAGAGCGTTCACGAAAATTTGTCAACAGTTCCATTGTATTCCTTCATCTAGCCAACGAGGTGCCACTGAACAAAGGTAATGTCGCTGCCGAATTGAGCCGAGTTCGGCGAAACCCCCAGCAGAACAATATGCCTGGATTCCCGAATTTCGCGCCGTAAGTAAAACTATGGCCGCGTTGGTTTTAATGAATCGATCAATGATTGATAACTTTTCATCACAGTCCCGGTTTCGATAGTTCACATATCGTTTCCCAGGACACCGATAGGAACAAGAACAGCTTCGCTCAGTCCACGATTTACAAGTCCGAGAATGGGTACGGATCGTCCTCGATTTCTGTGTCCAGATCAGTAAGCATGCTTAGAATTTTAACATAGTATGGTAAGCGGAACTAATTGGATTACGTATTTTAGGGAACGACATCGATAAAGGCGTCCTTCATTAGCTGTTTACTGGTTGTTTTTTCCTTGTTGCCAGTGACGCATCTCTTCCGATTGTAGAGTATAAGTGTTATTTTTAAATATTTGCATATATTTTTGAGAAACTTGTGTACAAAGAGAAACAAACAAGTGTGATATAGCTACACATTATAGCGGTATGAATAAAGGGCGTGTATTTGGATAAAAAAAAATTACACGGAAAGATGCTTCAACGAAATTTCTACCAAATATATGGTATTTTTTTTAATTTTCTACCAGGGTAGGGTAGCTGTGCCCTAATTCACTCTAGTCCCTCTATTCGTTTCACCCATTTGAACAGAGCTAGAGCAGTGTCTGCTATTTCTATTAAACGCATTAGCTTAAATAGTAGGATGAATAAGGGTGCGTTGTGCTCGACTTTTCACTTCGCTGTTTTACATTTCCAGGCCATATTTTTTATGGAGTTTTTTTTTTAGAAACGAAGCAAAGATGTATAAATCTATTTAATCCTCAAAAAAGGCAAGCTAAAATTGTGGCTTCAAGAAGCATCGCTCCCAATGAAATCAAAAGCCTCATTTTTGTCGTTTTTGTCAGTGAGAGAATCGAAAGCCCGAAAACGCTGTGATCTGTAATTCAAAAATTCAAATCATTGAAGCTAGGGAACTGTAAATAGCCGGGCCTCTGAGACCCCTTGCCTTTTTAGGGTTAGGCGAGATCCAGTGACAGTCTGCCGAGTTATCAACGAAATAGAATCACCTTACTGTTAATGTTGCTATCAGCCTCAGCCTACATCAGTACTCAACTACATGGTACCTAAACCCTCACCAAATTGATTACGAACAAAACTGTAAACTTATGCTGATTTCGTTTCGCTTGAAACTGCCATTTTTATATGGATTTTGTAAACATTAGAACGAACCTAGGGCGACTTGAATCCGAAAGCGAAATCAACATAAGTAAACAGATTCTGACGACAGATGCGGAATCGTTCACGCCATTATTTTATCGGAAGGTTTCATTCCAAACACTGACGGAATGAGTTACAAAATCAAAAATAGTACCAAGTGTCGAAGCAATACACACAAAACTATACAATAGACATAAAGGAAGACAGTCAAGTATTCCCGCAAAATACTTACCTCGCTTCGATATGTGTACAAACAAAAAACAAAAAAAGTTGGAAATTAAGGGTGGGGAATTTACAAACCACTAACACTTTTTTTGTGAAGAATCACCGACGAAAATTAGAAGATTAGGAAGATTGCCACGCGAGTAGGTTTTCATTTCAAAATAAACTACAAACATAAGTAACGATCAAGTCGATTAATGTGCCCAGAAGTGCAATTTCACACATGACAACAGATTTTAAAAAAATCAGTAAATAATTGTAAACAAATGAAAATCGAAATAGTTAAATAAATATAGTAAATTGCAGATTGAAAATGAAGATCACGAAAGAAAAAAATTAAATTAGTCTTTGTTATAGTACAAAAATAATATATAGCAATAAATTTGTCAAAACCGTAGAACATGTAAGCAAATAACGTATAATGATGATAATAATAATTATAGGAAAAATTTTTATAAAGTATAAGCAAAAGTCCAGAATAGTGTGTGCCCTGTGGAGAAGATAGTCACGAGCAGTACCCAACGCGTTCGACAATGATGGATTTGGGAAGGATGGTTGTAGGTGGTGACGGTAAGAAGATGTAGGGGATCTCGGAGGTGGAAGAGAACAAGCAGGACAGGTTATGTATAACGAGAAATACAATGAAGCTGAGAGCCGAGTATAGACAACAAAGGCTAAAAATGGATCAGCCTAAACCAAAAATAAAAGTCACAGTCTGTACAGTCAAACCCGGTCTGTGTGCATAAAAATAGCGCCTTAGTAGCCCACAATCAATATGGCCTGAAGGCAGTTCAAGCAGTCCGGGACAAGCCAAACGTCTAAGGAGAAATCAATGTCGACAAATACGTAAAGGACGTCGATGTTAATGTAATCGATCGAGAGTTGGTACAACAAATAAATCCCAAAGGAGGTGGGAGTAGCGTAGTTGGTAAATCAACTGCCTTGTACGCAGCGCACCTGGGTTCGAATCCCGACCCTGCACATAGGGTTGGGAATTTTTCATAAGAGATTTCTCTAACCCGAAGAGGCGAATGACCTTAAGGTTAAAACCTCTATAATCGAACAAAAATCCCAACCAGAATCGAGAAAATCAGTTGGCCAGTCAAACTAAACCAACATGAATCAACAAAAGTCATTTCGACCACACAATGGCTCTCGAATTCACCAGATGCGAATCCAATGAATTATTCTCTCTGGGCCCTTTTGGAGAGCAAGGTCTGAAGTAAAAAATACACCAGCCTCGGAACGCTGAAGAAAGCCATTGTTTGTGAGGGCAACTTTCGATTCATTTTTGACCGTCTCAAGGTCATAGTCAAGGTCATGTCGAGCAGAAGCAAATTATTTCTGACTTTTTGATTAATTTTGCACATTTTGAACTTTACAGTAAAAACCAACTTAATCCACCTAGCAGTGAGATGAGACATTTCTTACACATGTCACTGTTGGATCATGCATTAATTTGCAGAACTCTTTCATTAATTTGCAGTTTCTGATCTTGCACGAATAAAACCTCAAATAAACTGAATAGAATATAGAAAATCAATAAAACGAACCAAATAAAAAATAAAGCAAAAAATGCGAAACAAAAGGTTTTCAAATTCATAAAATGAGTACAACGATTTGTATAAATCAAATTAATAAAATACATAAACCAAATTGGATTAGCTCAATAAATGAAAAATTAGTCAATATTTAAAAATAGTTATGAAATTGATTGAATAAATTAAATTGACTCAAACTAACAAATTGAATGAAATACATAAGTGGAATGACTGATTATGAAATTATTAAAATTAAAGAAATGAACAAAATGAATCAAATGAATCTATTAAATGAAATGAATCAAATGAATCAAATGAAACAAATTAAACAAATGGATAGAACGAATTTAATTAATCCAGTGAAAGCAATGAACCAAATGAATGAAATGTATAAAATGAATAAAATGATTGGAATGAATGAAAAGAATATAACTAATAAAAGAGTAAATTAATTGAATAAAATAAATAACTAAAACAAACGAATCAAATAAACGAAACGAATAATATTGATTAAATGTATAAAAAGAAGAAAAAAATGAATTGATTAAAATGAAAAATAAGGCGATGTTAAAAAGTTATAAATTGATTGAAAAAAATAAAATGAGTCAAATAAATAATTTGGATGAAATGAATAAATCTGAAAAATAGTCAAATTATTGAAATGAAGAAACTAAAAACTGGAAAAAACAAAGAGAATGCATAGAAGGAAAACAATGAATAAAATAAGTTGAACGAATGATATGAATAAAATGTACAAAAAAAAAATGATCAGGGTGAATCCGAAGAATGAAATGAATAAAATAGATTAAAATAGATTAAATGAACCCAAATGAACAACATGAATAAAAAGAATGCTGAATGAAATAAATAAATAAAATATAAAAATCATATACTTAAAACTAGTCAAATATTAAAAATGAATAAAATAAACAAGACGAATAAAATCCATGAAATGAAAAAAACTGAAAAAATTTACTATTTAGAATTAAATTAAAAACCATTTTTGAATAAAGTAAATGAATAAACCGGATTGTACGAATTTGAGAACTATTGTATGGGAAAGTTGTTTTTGATAATCCTATCATCTGAAAAATGGCTAATTAATATGCAATCAACTTTCTAAAGTTTTCATTCTTTTTTGTTTTAAACCTTTTGTTTTCGTTGTTCTTTTCTTGGCCACGATTCTCTGGTATTTCTACTTTATTGATGGACCTTAATTAGTTATCAGGAACCTCGAACGTTCAATTTGTTTTGGAATTAAAAGTTGTCATTTTGGTTACATATTTCCAAAAAAAAAAAAAGATTTTTCTGCAGAATACGTAAATATGCGCATTTGGAAATAGTAAAGTAATACAAGATAGCACATGCTTTCAAACTCCTTAAACAGAGAGCGATAGAGAAAGAATGCGATTCGTGAACAAGACAGTGAATAGTGTGAAGTTTCTTGGTTGTGTCGATAGCACAAAAGCCGTGCATTCAGTAGATAATAATGTTCTCTCTTTCCAGTCATCCTTATAGCGTTAATATTGTTTCGTTCGGAATTCTCTTTCAGGAAATATGGATAAATGAGGTCTATACAAACCAATACTACGAAAAAGAAATGGTTCAAATTTTTGGGATAAGTATTTAATTTGTTGGAAACGCAAGTGTCACTTGATATAAAACTGTTCTAGATGGATAGGCATGCTTGACATTACAAGTCTTAATTTTCTGCGAATAAATACGTTTCTTCGTGTTTATTTGTTGTTACACAGTAATGTGTATGACAAAAATGTAGATCAAACGTTTCAGCACACAGTATATCCAACGCCTCTCTACTAATTGTGACTGCCATTGAAACATCAATTGAATTTTACTTAGTATAGAGCAAAAATGGACAACGATAAGTTAGAAGAAACATTGTACTTGTATCCCCAATCGAGAATGGGGTCTTTAGGAGACTTATTTTCTCGGATCTAATTCGTGGATATTTTTGGGCTTTGATCCGTTATTCCTCATAATAGTTCATACCAATGCAATGAATATATATTTTCAATGATATCATCACAAAAAAGATATTCTTACTTTTCACATGACATATTTGAGCATATGATTCATTTAAAATTCAATTCAGATATGAAAAGTTTACATAACGCATGTGGAATGTCTCTTATTAAAATTTTCATCTTCAAACATCCATATTACCTACTTAAATGAAATATTTTTTAGAGAGCCATGAATTTCCTTAATTATAGTGTATATAAAAGCTCTGAATAGAACTGAATTAAATTGGAGTTGATGTAGATTTTTGGTCGCCTACCAACCCATAGTTGAACGTTTCGGAGGTATACACCTTTCATCTTGAGGGTGTGAGCATTTGAAAATAGTTATAGTTTTCTCATAATACAAACATTTTGCAAATTTTCTCAGGACTATAAAATAATTTACTTACCAAGTAGGATGTAATAATTAGCTTTTTTCATACGCTAAAATGCAAAAATCTATTTACAGAGTAACGGCAGAAAAATGGTATTGTCCTCTCAAACCTCCACAATTACATCGCACACATGATTGGACATTAATAAATGTTTCAGGTTATCAGAAGATCTTATCACACAACTTAGAAATGGATTGAGAAATAGCAAGAAATATGTGAGTCGTGACAATTACCAGGAACACGAAGGAAGGGAGAGAGAGTGAGTGAGAGTGTGAAAGGGAGAGGGCGCGTGTGAGAAATGGAACATGATGTTTAGTGCCGTGACCTTATATTTAAAGGTATATTATGCGATTTATTGATTCCTTACATCGTTAATATAAATAATGTAAGTAGTAATTTTTACGCCATGACCAGTCTAAATAACCTAAATCTTGCAAAAGAGCTAAATTTTCGCTAGAGTTTTGGGATTCAAAAATACAGTTGCTTTCGGTGATGCCGCGATCTGCCATCTGTGAAAATGAATCTGTGATTAAAAATTGTGAAAACAATCTGTGACATTACAGAAACATCTGTGAATATGGTAACCCTGCTAATAAATTAGATATACCTACCTATACATTCGCCTCAAACATTGAATCCAAGCGCACAAAGTAAAATGAGATAACGCTGATGATGATGGATAGAGCGAAAGAGAGAACTAGTACCATGACACTATGTTAACCGTGTTTGCAAATGGAGCTCGAATGTACATGCGATTTTGCGTACGAATAATTGTGTTCGATATTAAACATAAAAGCGTGCTGGAAACGAGGTCAACACAAAACAAAACATAGTGTTTGAACGGATAAGCTCAGCCGCATGTTGGACCGCCTTGGTTAGCGTACGTCCACAGCCAGTGTAACGGACTTCTAACATCAGCTACACTGGCTGTGAAAACTCAGCTACACAGCTGTGAAACAACACAGCGCAGTGATCTGCTTCGCCTGCCGTTCAACAGGCAACTGAGATTGTCCGGCCAAATCTGTTCTTTAAATAGTCGATGATGACATCATTCATAGAAGCGTTGCGCGCTAGGTACACAAATCTGTCGTGTCGGACTTGGGAAGCGCTATCTTCTGTTTGTAAATGCGTGATATTTTGACTAGGTTGTACATTATTTAAATTTTTAGTGTCATGATATCAAAAATCTGCACAGTTTAGAAATCGTTTGTTATCACTTTAGGTTAATTATTTGTAATTTAGTTCATTAAGACTCATTGTCAGGTGGACGTACATTTTTAAATACATGAATACATAAAAATCTTTGGGTTTATGTATTAAAATCTATTCTTGGAAGTATTTCGGGGCGATATGCGCAAAAAATTTGAAAATTTGTCGTGAGATGGCTGAATTATATGCGTTTAAAATCGGACCACTTTTCGTTACATACCATTTTTGTAGAATTTGCAAAGTGCACCCCCATATCGAAAACAAAGACGTAGTTCTACGTCAAAAAATACTAAATCAAAAATTGATTTTTTTTTCCTTGAACGGCTTTCCGTGTGAAACATTTTGAAGGTCAGACTGTGGCGCTACGTGATGCGATCTGCTTGAATTCATCGTGTAGTGTGCGGTTTGTGGCTGATATTTCGAGCTCGTTCGAATGAACACTCCGTTGCTATGACGATAATTATTTTGATCGGCTCACTGCGTTAGACTGGAATAATGACCGCGCTGTTAATTGGGTTGGCGCCAATTCACGCAGATCTCACGGTTTTTGTATGTACCATCCACACATAAGAGCGAAGATTACGATGATTGCTCATTTGTTTCCTCGTGATCGCTGAAACGCGACTGTTCATTACGTTGATCATTATGTGTGTTGCCAGCAAAATAAATTATCATTTCAGTTTTAGTTCTAAAAAAAACTAAATGTATTACACTATTTATTTCAAGACAAGTGATCGCTACGCAAGTATCGAGACCGAAATAATTCAAATAAAAAATTGTTCCAGAAACAGACACTACGTCCGTTCGGATTCAATTTAGAGCACCACAGAGCAGACCACTTAATATTTTTCCATTGCAATTACGAAAATTACGGTCGTCCCCGTGCCGGATCGAATGCAAATCATAACTCCGGTACAGAAAATGGTTCTCTAATTACATTTAGCATGTTCCGCTTCGGCATCTGTGCTACGAGAGCACCAGGGAATCGAATGAAGTCTTCCCACTTTCTATTTATTTTCGGTTTGTCCCTTGCGAATGAAACTGATTAAATTTCTACAAATGTTCAAATTGTATCACTTCGACAATGAATTTCGTGTTATCAGAGATAATAGGTTTCAATTGATATCGTGTCTGGAAAATTGAGCCACGTGACTGACCTGGTGATCTGGTTTTTTGGCATAGCACATTGCAATTATTGTCGTGGCTAGTTTCTGGTCATGTGGTATCTGACATATTAGATAGCCAAATACAAAAAATGTTTTGTAAAGTGATGCTCAACTAAGAGATTGTTTGTTAATAATGATTTAGTCTTTTCGGGCTTTAAATTGGGTTCTTTTATTGTTGAACACTAATTAGATTTACGACGCTTTCCCAGTCACATCCAGGCGTATTGTAGTTGCCAACTTTCGTTTGTTCTCGTAGAAAACAATGGACCTACGTTGCTGTGAGCCAAGCGCGAGTTGCAGCGGGCTGGGGGAATTATCCCGGTAGTCTCAGTTTTGTCAGCCATCGTTACTGGAGTAGGCAATCGTTCTTTAGGGATGTACTGTTAATGTAAAATGTATGCGAGCAAATTATCAAATGTCACGAATCAATTGAAAAATCCTGCGAGCGCTTTAGTTTTCACCTTATAAACTTATGGTTGTAAAGTTGATACTGGAAAGAGACGAGTGAAGGCACTATTGTGGATCCATGTCAACGATCATATTCTAATCCAATAGAACGGTTGCCTGTCCTGATTATATTTAGCGAGATGGCACCAAGCCGGAATCTACGTTGTGGAAATGTTGTTAGTCATTTTCCCTCGAAATTTTTCTCGGTACAAACATTAATTACGTAATCGCGACATGCCAAATAAACATTTTAAAGCATCAACTTTTAATTCTTATGCCTATTGAATAAAGAAATTACAAATTTCTGTCAAATTTGCATCAAAGACTATTGAGCTACGATGAGCACCCCTAATGCCAGTATAGAGTTAAAAGAAGAGCTTGAACCTAATAAAATGAAATATGGTTTTTGTTTTGATTTTTTTTAAATGGTCTATTTATTACTGGTAGCTATTTCGTCTGTTTAGTTTGTTCCGAAAAGTTGAAACCACTCCCGGGATCAGCGGTAGCGGTTCCAAAGGGAAAAGTGTCCTTCTATTGTTATGATATTTATTTGAATTTTTCGCTAACTTGTGCGTTCCTTCGGAGTCTTTAAAGCTAGGCCTTCATGCGATGTTCTTTTCAAGTGAATTTTACCGAAGCATACCGAATACTATTATTTGTTTAAGATTGTCGAATGGTTTGATGAGCAAAAATCGAAAACGAAAAAAGCAGTTTTTTTAAATACCGTGTGTTAGATCTTCATAAAAATCAATCAGTAGTACTGTAACAACATTCTACATAAGCTGATTGATTTTTATGAAGATCTAACACACGGTATTTAAAAAAAACTGCTTTTTTCGTTTTCGATTTTTGGCCATTCTCTGTCCAACCTTAAATAGTGCAACAATACAACTTTTTTTTTTGAAATTTCACCTTCTGTTGGGACTTTGCTGGCGATACATAGCGTGAATTTTATAGCCGTTCCTAAACACCTCCGTTTCACCTCGCAAATATGTACAGCAACCGACAGGTAAGGCCTGCTGCGATACCACCTGACCACTCCTTCAATCCTGAATAAGTGAGCTCTTTGTTTACTTTCCATAATGACGTTTTAAGTATTTACCCAACCCAAGATTTACCAACGAGATTGAGTAAACTTGCCCGTACGAGCTGACTAATACTAACATTCGACAAATTCACAAAAAAGCAACGACAAAAACGTTTTGCAGAATAACCTATTCCCTGCTACAGCTAAACTGAATTCATTGTACCACACCCCAAAGTGAACCGCACACAAAAGAAAAGGACAAACCAAAATGTCACGCTAGATAATGGTTTTTCCATTACAGACAAGACACAAATTACATCCGCACATAAATGTGTTGAAGCGACATTTTCCTTGGGCAGGTTTTATATTCGTGCCATTTAGCTACCAGGCTTTTGCAGGATGCATGCGGCTGTGGGTGGTGGGGACACTCAACCGATTGAGTAAAGGCTCATCAAGTGTTCGAACGCGAAATCACCACGAAATGTATGAGAACCTCCCGCTCGGTGTGTCGGTTTTTGCTGTTCAATTGAGTGTGTGTGCCATAAAAAAGCCGGGTAGGCCAATGTAATGCTCACTCGGGTGGAATAAATTACGACCGCGCCGCTGCTACAGGATATAATGACACACGCCAGAATTCGTTTTTGCCAATGAGTTAAGTGAATCTTGATATATATCGTGAACCGATTTCATCTCAAATCTACGTGTAAATCACGTCCACTGATTTATTCTGATCTGTTCCGTAGTTTAATTGTGACACGAGCAGTCTATTCAAAGAAACTCACCTATCAGAAAGATTAAACCTTTCTTGTATAGTTTTTTTAAACACTTATAAGCACGATATCTGATTCTTGCGACGGATTATTTTTTACATAACATTTTATAATATTTTTCTAGGACTGGTTGCACTTTATTACATTAACGGTGTCTTTTGAATTTAAATAAAATGCGCAAAAAACCGTTGACAACCATTGTTGAATGTGTATTTTGGTAGTCTATAATTTAACGTTTTGACATAATTTCGGATGAACGTCCACCGTGACTGTTTTAAAAATACCTCGAAAGAATTAACGTAACACCATGAAAAAAATCCAAGGACAACAAATCGCAAGAACGAGGCAGCCAATCGACATTACCATTTTTTAATAAGATTTGTCTATCGAATATTGTCTTCAATGAATCGATGGTTGCAACGGCCATGTGACTTGTTGCTCTAACTTATTTAGACACAAGGTCTTCCAAGTCTTGTGTAAGAACATTTGGATGCAACCAGTCAACCAGGAAAGGAAGAATTACGTTGATATGTCAACTTAGTAATCATAAAAGTTGCTACTAAAAGGACAAAAACACCCTTTAATTTTTATTATTTTATTATCATCAATTCAAGCTTTTTATTTACTTTCTAACTTCTTAAGTTTCATTGTAAAGTTTTTTATATTTTACTCTTTTTCCAATTCATTTTTTTGACACTGCTCAATGCGTTAGTTCGACGGAGCCGTGGGTATTTTGTATATCTACATTAAGAACAGTAATCTAAAGAATCATGCTCGCGGTCATGGTGACCATGGTGGGCGAAAACGTTTTTACACGGCTGAGAAACATTTGTTTTCTCGTCAACTAAGTCTTCTATCTCGTTATTGCATACGTTTGTGTCAATATCGTGATTACTGCTTTGATTTTCGCGATCAGATGTTCTTGCTGGCTTTTTGTCGGATCACGAATGTGAACCCCGTATGCTTGATAGTAGCTTCCTCACTTTTAGTGCTGGATGTTGATTTCGAGATGCTTGACGCAGCTGATCAAGTCGTCTTTATTCCTTGAATAGCAACAGCAGATTTGACAACAGCCTGTGGTTCAGGCAATGGAATTGGAGACTATGTGTTGAAATTTATTTCCAAATGAGTTATGCGCCGTTCGTTCACAGAACAGAACAAATTAATTAGTCCTTGATATGCACAAGCAGTTCTCTGTGTAATGGTACGAGGGCGAACCATTCGCACTCTTACCACAAAAATCCAATCGAAATACCTGGAAAGTAGTCCCTCTATGTGTCCTCCGTAATAGATTCCACTTTTCCTATCTACGATATGGTTTTTTTTAATGGTAACGTGGTGGGCAAGTATTGTCAGATCACGTAACTGACCCTCGATTTTCTCATCGTTCCTATATATGGTACCAGGTTTCCGGAATACCCCGGGCCAATTCGCCTAAAAACTCTCAAAGCGACCTCTAGTGTACTTGTTTCGCATGCCGGTAGAACGGTTTGTCCCCTTTGTCGGAGGAGCCAAGTTCCCTAAATTCTCCGGAGTGTGGTCAATTATACGAAAATGTCCTTCAGTGAGCTTGCTTAGCATTTGACTTGAAATTTGACGAGCCGCGGGTTTTGGAAACAGTCGAAAATTGTCCTCTTCGCTGGAGTGACCAGGTTTCCAGAATATCCCGGAGTGTGACCAACTAGACCAAAAACCCACAAAATGTATTTTAGCGTACTTGTTTCGCAAACTTATGCAATTTGACATTTGACGCAAGATGGATTTTACAACCAGTCGAAAACCGTCTCTTTTTACCAGAGGAACTAGGTTCCCGGAAGATCCCAGGGTGTGTCCAATTTGACCGAAAACCCGCAAAATGTTCAGTGCACTTGTTTTGCAAAATTATAAAGTTTGATACCCCGCTAGACGGGTTTTAAAATCGGTCGAAAAGTGTCCTCTTTGCCGGAGGAACCATGTTCCCGGAAAACCCCGGGAGGTTGCCAATTCGACCAGAAACGCTCAGAATGTTGGTCAATGCGTTTGTTTCACAAAACCATAAAGTTTTATATGTCACAAGACTGGTTTGAAAACCGCTTTGAAACTTTTTCGCTTTTCGGAAAGGGGGTAACCCCAGTTCTCCCAACAATGTATCCGGAACTAATATCAGTTTCGAAAAGGTAGCCTCGGTTTCTGAAACTGGACAAATTTTGTGATCGTTTCCAAAAAACTGCATCAAATTTGGTTGGGTTTGGTGACACGGTAAATCGAAACCATCAATATAGAGTACCAACAGATCCAGTGGTGTAGCCAGGGGGTTTGGGGATTCAAACCCCCCCCCCCCCCCCTCAAATCAAAATATTTGGATCGGAAAAAAACTTAATGCTGACTAATTTAATTAAATATGGTACAATGATAATTTTGGAAGTATATTGTCTGATCACTACATTAAGAATCTATTGTTTTAGGTATCATAACGACTTTTGGAAAATAGTTGGAATTGGATCTTATAACTGAATTCTTAGCCGAGGTTCTATAGTTGTCAAATTATCATGAGTTCTTTTGTAGGGATTTTCCGAAATGTGGATTAGGGACAATGCTTCGAATGGGAAGCGAAGCTTGATTAGGTTGATTATCTATAAACACAAACTTCTTTACTGAAAAATTGGATGATTTAATTTTTTTTTTGCTAAAATGTATCTTTTTGAGAATGCGTAGAGTTGACACAAAAACTCAATGTGTTTGACAACGATAATAATATTTTGGAAAATGGAAAGAAAATGATAAAAAATATTTTTTTTCCCTTTGGTCAGGGTTGGTTTTTATGAGCATTTAATTTTTTGTTGTATGATCAATTTTATAAATAGCCCTTAAGCAGGACTAGAAATAATAAAAAAATCAAAATATTTGAAGTTAGAGGCATATTTGAGTGTTCAATTGAATGGTATAATAAAATGTTGTATACGAGGACTCGTTTTGGATTTGCGAGCTTTAATTGTGAATAAAAGTAAAAATACTGCCCGAAAAGAATTGTTTGCGGTCACGCTCACATTATTTCGGAACTGTCAACTTTGGATGTTTAGCATCTTTGAAGTATATTACAACGTAAAGTAGCACACGTTTATCTACTAATAAAATAATTTTGGAGGTTAACACTCCTAGAAGTAGTTATGAAGTATATATTCTTCAAACAAATTTAGTTCGAGAGTTAATGTCTTCAGCAAAGTTTTCGAAAATGCTATTTCAAAATACTTTGTTGAAGTTGGTAAGTCAATTGCCTGTACGCATTTCACCTAGATTCGATTCTCAATATCTGCACATAAGGTTAGAAATTTTTCTAACCTGAAAAAAGAGCCGAAAGACCCTAAGGTTAACGCTTTTACAATCAAAATGTAAAAAAACTTTATTGAAGATATTCTATAATTAATTTTGAAGAAGACATAAATACTCCGTGTGTTCAGAATATCGAGATATATATGGTCGGTGTTAAGTCAGATCGGACTAAGTGACATTGTATTGATTTTGAGAAAAACGAATTTAAAGTTTGAATCGCAGCATCCTTTATATTATAATTTGAGATTCATTTTTACTATAATTCTTGCTTATTGTAACATATTTCAAATCAGCTTAAAAGTCGAATGTAGCTGAAGAAATTCTTTATCCAGCGTTATGATCATCTCATTTTTTAAGGTTTTGCAGCTTAGTCCGGTCTGATTTAATACCGACCATAGTTAGCTTAGCTTAGCTTAACTTAGCTTAGTTGACCGCCCGTGAGTTTCCCGTGATTGATCAAAGCCTGATGAAATTGCATATTGAACCAATTGTATGATACTTGCGAGTAGTTCTTCATACTCAACGTGCAACCTAAAGAGACTAAGATTATAGTATGATCAATAACGTAGATGGCTACGCCCATGCAGGTCAATTTTGGGATGGGAAGGAATGTTAGTTTAACACTTGTGACTATTATGACCGAGGAATTCTCTGCATCGTCCACAAGTGTCACAGGATACGATTGGTGTTAGTAGGTAGGGAGATGAATCAGGATATATCTTGGTAGGTATTGTGATTTAGCTAAGTACTCACGCGCTTTGTCTTTTCATTTTCGATCAAAGTTTTCAGGTGTGCGACCTCCAGTAGAAATATGAATCCATTCAAATAGGCATTTTAAAAATGCCGTAATGAAAGGATAAAGCCGCGTGGAATATGATAGAGGTCTATTCATCTATAAACAATATGATCTTAGCAATATGTACGAAGTCGCTCGCGATCAATTTCCGAGAATTCGAAACGAACAATTTGAACTTCGAACAGCCGGCCATCGGGAGTAATGCTTCTTATTAACACTTCTGTTGTGATACCGATTCTAACAGCAAACGCAGGCGGGTTGGTGCGTATAGCTTTAAGCTAGAATGTAAATTTTATTGAGTTCAATATTGGTTACTGTGTAACTCTTAACACTACTTACAAATTCGGTAGCAACTTTGCAGTTCTCTAGCTGTTCCCTTCTGCGCTCTAGCGAAAACTATTAATTTTAAATATTTTAACTGTAATTTAGTTAATAGCATTAGTATGGCATTCTAATCACGTTAGATTGGCATTAATATTACCCACTGCTATTGAAAGGCACGATTGTGAGGGCGATAAATTAGGTTAGAATGCCAAGGTGTGATGTGAATAATAGCTAAATAGAGAATTCAATTAATTCCAGCTACTAATTCAGTCGAAAGGTGACTTACATGTACCACGTAGTCGTATTGAAAAAAAACTTCGTAAATTTCTAACTAAATTCGAACTAAATAGCTTTAGCAACGCGACAAATGTGGGTAGCACATGGAAACGTTTCATCTGATCGTATTATCTACCTAACAATGATCGATTGCTAACCGCTACCAAAAGACGACCCTTTTCACTACTATGAAGACCGGCGGCTACCGTTAACATCTAACCGAGGGGTGTTCAGCTCGTCGTTACATCCCCCCACCCGTGGACCGTGATTATCGCCTCCAGTTCTCGTGCGATTAGGATCACCATTCTCTGCAACATCGAGCAAGGCCAGCTTCACCACCGGTCGCTTCACTGATCCTGAAGATGTTCTTACTACCGCCTGTCGTACGCGCCCGTCCTTTCCCAGGATCACTTGTTCAATTCTCCCTCTGATCCATTGGTTCCTTACGGTTTCATCCACCACCAGCACCAAATCACCTCTTTTAATTTCTTTTGCTTCTTCAAACCACTTGCTACGCCTAGTAATCACCGGGGTGTACTCCTTAATCCATCTACGCCACATCTCATCTGTTAGTAATTGAACCAGCTTCCAGCTACTTCGTAGTGTACTGCGACAGTCGATCAGGCTTGTAAGACGTTGTTTGATTCCCGTTGAACTTCCCAGCAGAAAATGATTCGGTGTTAGCGATTCTTGGTCGGCAGATTCCAGTGGAATATACGTTAAAGGTCGTGTATTAATCATCGCTTCTGTCTCCAGTATAACGGTTTCCAGACATTCATCATCGGGTTTTCGTTTAGCTTCACTGATCCCATCTATAGCTACCTTTACAGACCGCACCAAACGTTCCCACACTCCTCCCATGTGGGGGGCTGCCGGAGGATTAAAATTCCAACGGGTGTTTGCGTTTGTGAATATTGCAGTTAGTTTCTCGTTCCTTTGCTCAATTTCCTCTTTTAGCTGCCTACTTGCACCTTGAAAATTTGTCCCATTATCCGTAAAAATCTCCGCTGGTGCGCCTCGACGAGCGACAAACCTTCGAACGGCCATCACACACGATTCTGTAGAGAGGCTGTGCACTACCTCAAGATGAATTGCACGAATAGTTAAACACGTGAACAAAGCAATCCAGCGTTTCACGTTGCTTCTGCCAAGCCGAACATATAAGGGTCCAAAGTAATCCAAGCCCACGTAGGTGAATGGTCTAATGAAGGCCGCTAAACGTGCATCCGGCAACAGGCTCAGGGGTGGTGGCTGAGGTTTCGCTCCCCGAATTCTACAAACCATACAATTTCTCCCTACAGTTGCCATCAAAACTCTCAGCTTCGGGATTTCGAAGCGTTGCCTGATCTCATTGATTATTGTTTCTCGGTTAGCATGTCGAAAGTGTCGATGATACCAATCGGAAATAAGAAATGTTACCTGATGCTCTCGATGTAAAATGATCGGAAACTTAGTATCGAAAGTCGCCCAACTAGCTGCTCCTATTCTTCCGCGCATTCGTAGGATACCGTTCTGGTCCATAAAAGGCCAACGCTTTAAAATAGAGCTGGATTTTGCTACCGTGGGGTGACGGGCTTCAGGTGAACCTCTGGATTGCCACAGCGTAGTTACTTCTCCTGGGAAGCTTTCAGATTGAGCTTGCTTCCAGAGTACTCGCTCTGCACAAATCAATTCATTCTGTTGAAGTACTCCCAGCTCTAATGTTTCACCCCGTTGCTTCCTTCCCATATTCTCTATGAATCTATGCACGTATGCCAAAGTGCGAAGAAGTCTTTCCCAACGACTAAATCGCTTGAAGTCGACAAGCTGCTGTGCCAATACATGATGATAGATTGTTGCTAGCTCTTCTGTGGTTGTTGTATGTGTGGAAGGTTGTGGCCACATCTCTTCGTTTTGGTAGAGGAATTCCGGACCACGAAACCAACGGCTGTTCATTGTAATGTTGGGACCTTTTCCCCATTTAGTCGCGTCATCTGCCACGTTGTATTTGGTAGAAATCCATCGCCATTCGTCGATTTCTGTTGTTGCTAAAATCTCCCCTACACGGAAGGCCACATATTGGCTGTATTAACGATGCTTCGATTGTATCCACGCTATCACTGTGCTGGAATCAGTCCATAGATATCGTTTCGATATTGGGATTGTATGTGTGGAACAAATATTAGATAGTAGACGGCATCCTAGAACCGCAGCGAGCAATTCTAGTTTTGGTATCGATATCATTTTTAGAGGTGCAACTTTTGTTTTGGATCCCACCAAGCCAACTTGCGGTTCGTTCTTAGTATCCATGCGAATATATGCCACCGCCGAGTAGGCGCTAGCACTAGCGTCAACAAAAACGTGCAGCTGTAAGGTTCCCACCCCATCGGTTGCTACCGAAGTTAAGTAGCAGCGGGGGATTCTCAGGGTCTGCAAAGAGGGAAGCAGGTCAATCCATTGTCGCCATTGATAGAAAAGGTTGTCGTTTATTGATCCATCCCAGTCCACACCCGATGCCCAAATATTCTGCATCAAAATTCTGCCGTGTATTAGAACATATGCAATAAGACCCAATGGGTCAAACAGGCTCATAACTATTCTTAGCACCTCTCGTTTTGTAGGTACACGAGTCTCTTGAAGTACTTCTCGCAAATTATTACGAAATGCAAGTGAATAAGTGAAACAATCCTCCTTAGTCAACCATTTCATGCCCAACACAGACTCGACCCCTTCAATCGATTCGAGATTCATAGATTTAGAATCCATCACCGTTTCTTCGCGTATATCACGAAGTACTACATCTGAATTGGATAAGAAGTTCCTTATTTCGAATCCACCCATTTTGTGTATCAACTTTACTTGGTTGCCAACTTGAATGGCTTGATCTACTGTTTCAAAGCTATCTAAAAAGTCGTCGACCTAGTGGTTTTCTACGATGGCTGTAACTGCTCTGGGATATTGATCGGCAAATTCCTCGGCATTTCGATTTTTTACATGCTGTGCTGAGCAAGGTGCCAGAGGGAACCCAAAAGTTGCCACCTGCATTACGAATATTTGTGGATTTTCTTTAGGGTTGTTCCTCCAAAGGAATCGCTGATAGGGCTGATCAGTTTCTTTTATTTTAATGCGGTGAAACATTTCCTTAATGTCGCCACTTAAGGCGATAGGATATTGACGGAATCGAGCAAGCACCGCTGGTAAGGCTGTGACCATATCAGGTCCCTTCAGCAAGGCTGAATTCAATGATATGCCATTAACTTTGGCGGCGGCGTCCCATATCAGCCGCAGTTTGCCAGGTTTTTTTGGATTTGTGACAACACCTATCGGGAGGTACCACGTTTGCTCGGGTGTGGATATACGCATCTCCTCTGCTGTCACCAGTCGAGAGTAGCCCTTTTCCTGGTATTCGTGTATCAGCTTGCGTACACCTTCGTATAGTTCCGGCTCTTTGACCAATCGCTTCTCTAAAGTTTGAAGGCGTCTGTATGCCATGGGATAGCTCTCTGGGAATTTGATACCGTCGCTACGCCAAAGGAGACCGGTTTCGAAGCCTCCAGGTATACGTCGAGTAGTGTCCTCGAGAATTGCCTTAGCCCGTTTATTGTCCTCTGATTCTGGTTTCGGAAATGGCGAAGATATACCTGCCCCATCTAGGGTTCGCAGTACCGACCCTTTTTGGCGAGAACCGGTACTACGGTACTGAAGCCCTCAGTACCGGTAGTACCGGTAAAGTACCGGTACTCGAATATTGTTTTTAAAAATTCGAAAAAAGCTTCAAACTGAAATTGAATGCCCAAACTGATGATCTTATTCTCAGATGATTGATTTTTTCTGATCAAAAAACATATTTATTATTTTTAATTGCTTCGGAATGGCAAGACTCATTTCACAGAAGATATTTTTCGTATAGGGCACCTTCTTTTATTTCGAAATCTAGGCCACTTTGAAATCAATAACTGCTAAGTGGTGTGACTTTCGTCGACTTGAACAGATGGTAAATGTATGAAACCCTATTAACAACAGTAAATCAAAGCGAGAATGGCAGTAAATCCGAGCAGGTTAATCGCATTTCCTCTCTTGCTTTTCTGAAAATTGGTTTCGAACTTTATGTCGTTTGCCTACTATTCTCTAGCGCATATCCAGGCTCTTTGCTTTCCTGTTAAATTATGGAGTTTTGCTGAATTTTCCGATCACCAATAATTACAAATCGCCCCATTTGAATCAGTTCACTAAGTCTAAAACTGTTAGCTACTAAATCACTGTTCGTTATATTATAGATAAAGGTTTAAGAGCAAACCAAATACAGACATGACTTAGACCATAGTCTTATTACGCGCCACCCAGTGAATAATGGAAACCAATCAGAATGTCGCTAATAAAACTTTAACTTCTAGAATTACTATGATGATGACCCCACCTCATTCCCACACAAAGGTGTTATCTCAACGATTTATCTAGAAGGCAAATTAATATAATTAAACGTTATCGGTCTGCAAGATATTTTGAAACAGATCCCCCTGCAGAGTTAACATATTTGTCATAAAAACTACAAGGGGCAGCCCTATGGGGTTGCACGAACTGTAGACGAAGGACTATACTATTTAATGTAAAATATTTATTTTCTTAGTACTTAGTGTGTGGGAAAAACACCCGGATCGGTGAATAAAAATCAAATTTTAGACAATATAATCACATCTCATGTATAGAACAAGCTTTCTAGTTGCTCTCAAACAGATCCTAAAAGTTCAAACACCCATGGATAACCCCAAGTTTGTAGATGTGTTTCGATGCCACAGGATTGTAAAATGGTTAATATTATGTCATGAAAATTCAATTCTTCCGTTACAATTTTTTTTGTCTGTAAAATGCCCTGTGTGTATGCAAAGCTCATGATTTGTTGGGATATTAGCATTGATCGGAAAATTCTTTCCAACGCTGCGCATCCCGATCAGAAACACATAACAAAAATATTTCACAACTATATCTCCCGTTGTTTCTTGTTATAATTTTCTGTTATTTTAACTACTAACGAGACCAAATTCATAGCACAATACGTTACGAAAATTGAGTTCTGTTATAATCTTGTTATTTCATTCTGATCGGGATTGCATACATACAGGACATTTTGCAGGTCACCAGAAGCTGTTCATTTTACCACCGCCACATGTTCATTTTACCCACTCGCTATAACCATGTCTCATTTTTGGACATGTTTAGAAATCAAGAATCATGTTTGAAAAAATGTGTTTATGACGAAGTATTTTTACCAGATATGTACAAAACATGTCTAACAAGAAACATAAGGTGATTGTAATATCTCATTCACTTATTAGTTAGAAAATAATGACTTTGCTTAACGTGTTCATTTTACCGCCAGTTCCCCTACCTACCAACACATTCGCCCCACACATTGAACCCAAGCGTACAATGCAAAATGAGTCAACGCTGATGATGATGGGTAGAGCGAAAGAGACAACTAGTACCACCACGACACTATTAGCGCATTTCACCAAAATTCCACGCGGCCTTCCCCAATTGAACGGAACGACCGCGCTTAGCCCATCTGCCATAATATCGTGATTTTGCATAGCAAAGGGCTGAATGATAACACATTTTGTTCCAAAAAATAGCCCTGCGTTATGTAACACTTTGTGCAGGTTGATTATACCAGTTGCAGGTGGGGCCAAATTCACCAAGTTCCGTAAAATTCCTTTTAAATTACAGAATTGATAAAATTGCTTAGATGATCTAAACTAATTAATCAAATCCTGTTTTAAAAACTGTCCTTGCGTTTAAACCAAAATGGGAAGCTTATTACTACCACTACATTACTTAATTTCAAGCGCAAATAGCAAATACATGTGCTAGTTAAACCAAAAATTTACTGGCAACATTACAGCGGCATTTAGGAAGCAGTTGGAGCGGTCGCCTGTTGGACGATACAAGGTAGCGTCCCTCCACAGCCGGTGTAACGGACTTCTAGCTCAGCTACACTGGCTGTAAAAAACACAGCGCAGTGATTTGCTTCACCAGCCGTTCAACATGGAACTGAGCGTGTCTGGCCAAGTCCGTTCTTTAAATAGTCGATGATGACGTCATTCATAGAAGCGTTGCGCGCTAGGTACACCAATCCGTCGTACAGGGCTTGGCAAGCGCTATCTTCTGTGTGTAAATGCGCGATATTTTGACAAGGTTGTACATTATTTAATTTTTTATGCTATGATATGAAAAATCTTTGGGTTTATCTATTGGAATCTATTCTTAGAAATATTTCGGGGCGATTTGCACAAAAAAATTGAAAATTTATCGTGAGATGGCTGAATTATATGCGTTTAAAATTGGACCACTTTTCGTTACATACCATTTTTGTAGAATTTGCAACGTGCACCCCTATATCGAAAACAAAGACGTAGTCCTACGTCAAAAATTGTATAGTACCGAAAATACCGGTATTGGCTTTTGTTCAGTACCGGTATTGCGGTACCAAAAATGGGTCGGTATTCCCGGGATTTTCGGTACCGGTATTACCGGTACCACAACCCTAGCCCCATCCAACATGAAGTACTCTCGAACTATTTCATTCAACTCGCGTTCCAGATCGGTGGCAACGGTAAAATGAAAATTGCATACAGCTCGAGACACCTGTGTTTCAGAACTACCACCATAAATGCTCCATCCAAGCCGACACTTTGTAGCAATCAGACCTTTTCTACCACACTCCCTGACCTTCAACGGAACTGTTAGGTGCAGGTTTTGTAACCCAAGAAGTAGTTTGGGTTCGACATTCTGATAACCTTCAATGGGCAGACCGCGAAGATGGGGATGCTGCTCTGCCAAAGCAGGGTATGCCAGTGTTTGTCTCGGTAAAAGAAGATTTTTCACTGTTCGTACATTCTTTAAGTGAAAATGAACGTTTTTATTATCTCCTGAAATTGTAACGTTTATACGTTGTGAGTTTGATTCTTTTCGCTTTACGTTGCCGGTCCACTGAAGGTTGAGTGGTTCATTTGGACCGCTAATACCTAATCCTTCATCAATAAAAGCGAAAATGTCCAGTTTTTGATTGGGAGTTATGAGAGTGACAGGCAGTATTCGAAAAAGCGATCCATTCGAGGATTGTCCCAACTGTCTAGTAGTGAGACTGGCACCCATAGTAGCGGGCGGATGTAGCAACGTGTGGTGGCGTAAACGACATCCTTGTATCGCACAACCTCTCCAAGATTTGCAGGCCCATTTGCCGTGGTAGTTTAAACAAGTTCTGCATAACGAATGCTGTTGAACAACACGGATTCTCTCTTCATATACAAAGGATTTGAAATTGTCGCAATCAGCAACACGATGGCCCAGTTTATTGCAACACACACACACTTTTGATGATTTCGGGTTAGCTTCAACCTCTGTGAATACTGGTTGATCAGTAACTTGTTCGTGTGTATGTGCTTGCACGAATCCCTTTTCTTTAGACTTCATTCTATCGCATTTGGACTCCGTTTTGTACTGTGGTGTATCGTCTACAACCTCACAAGCCATATCAACAAACGACGACATAAACTCACCGAAGTTGCATAACGAAAATTCCGGTAGCTTACTTTTATACACTGACCATTCGAGTTTAAGGGAAGTCATTAATTTTGCAACCATTTCTTGTAATAGCATCGGGTTTGTTAGGTGAGCATATTGCTTAGCCCTTTTAATATGCTCCACTAGATTCTCGACCGCTGTGCCGAAATCAATTAGATTGTCCAGGTTATCTGATTTGATCGGTGGTAGTTGTCTAATCTTGTCCGTCATTGTGCGAATCAATTGTTCGGGGCGTCCGTAACGTCTCCGTAAAATCGATATGGCGTGGGGAACGCTTTCCGGAAGCAATAGATGACCGCGTACACTTTCCAATGCATATCCTCTTAGACATCTTTGCAGTCGCATTAAATTTTCGTCATTTGAAAACCCACAGGTAGTTGTTGATTGTTCAAAATTACTTATCCATATTGGCCACTCCTCCGGATTTCCTGAGAAAAGGGGCAGTTCTTTGCCCATAACATGACGCGCCGCAAGTTGGCGATTTGTGGGACCGACTGTTGATTCTAGCGACATCTGTGGTTGGAGACTCGCGTTTTGGATGCTTGCCCCTTCTAGTGAGGGTAGTAAATGCCGACGGTCATCGAACACCGATTGGATCGTCGAAGACTCAGCTTGGGAAATGGGACGACGCTTCTCGATTTGCGGTTGTGGTTCTGAGGGAATGATTGGAATTGGGCGGACGTGTTCGGGGGCTGTAGAATTGATAGTACGCTCCTCTGTTTCTACCAACCATTTCTGAACTCTGTCTTTCGTGCCACTCACCGACGTAATACTACTGGCACGACTGCTGCCCTGCACTGACATTTCATGAATAATCCGTTTCTCTTGCTCCAGGGCTTGTTGTTTCAGCTGCAGTTATTTCCTACGAAAATCGTTTTCTATTTCCAGTTGCTTCTGCTGAGCCTCGCGTTCTATCAACAGTTGTTGTTCTTGTAATTTCTGTTGTTCTCGGATGATCATGAGCTCATGCTCCAGGCGGATTTTGCTTTGGTTTTTTGAGCGCTTAGAGCCGACTTTAGAGGAGTTGTCTGTAGTGGATTTAGTTATTTTCAGAACCGGAACCTTTTTCTTCTTATTTATGTCGACCTGTTCCATACGACTTAGGATATTTGCAACCTTCACACAGGCTGGGCAGTCCCAATGACGTGTTTCTACGGAAAAATCCTCGTTTACGCATTTGAAATGATACCAGATGTGACAAGTGTCACACGCTACCATTTGATCATATTCGTCAGGGCGTTGACATAACCCACAGCTGGATTTAATTGCCTACGAGGCGCCCTCCTTCTCGCTCATGGCTGGTGATCGCTAGGGTACGAATTTCTTAAAGAATTGTTGTGATACCGATTCTAACAGCAAACGCAGGCGGGTTGGTGCGTATAGCTTTAAGCTAGAATGTAAATTTTATTGAGTTCAATATTGGTTACTGTGTAACTCTTAACACTACTTACAAATTCGGTAGCAACTTTGCAGTTCTCTAGCTGTTCCCTTCTGCGCTCTAGCGAAAACTATTAATTTTAAATATTTTAACTGTAATTTAGTTAATAGCATTAGTATGGCATTCTAATCACGTTAGATTGGCATTAATATTACCCACTGCTATTGAAAGGCACGATTGTGAGGGCGATAAATTAGGTTAGAATGCCAAGGTGTGATGTGAATAATAGCTAAATAGAGAATTCAATTAATTCCAGCTACTAATTCAGTCGAAAGGTGACTTACATGTACCACGTAGTCGTATTGAAAAAAAACTTCGTAAATTTCTAACTAAATTCGAACTAAATAGCTTTAGCAACGCGACAAATGTGGGTAGCACATGGAAACGTTTCATCTGATCGTATTATCTACCTAACAATGATCGATTGCTAACCGCTACCAAAAGACGACCCTTTTCACTACTATGAAGACCGGCGGCTACCGTTAACATCTAACCGAGGGGTGTTCAGCTCGTCGTTACAACTTCAATAATCATTTTCAAAGTTTGCAGTACAAAGAAAGCGTACAAATGTATAAAATATATCCCAAATGAATGTGAAAAAATTCACTGCCAAATGTTAATGACAAGTTGGCATCTCCACTCTCCCTATCAGACACGTTCCCATAATTGGGTTAAAAACCAATTGCAAACGACAGGTTTATTATGCGTAACAAGTATAATAAAAACTATGACAGGGGGTCCCACGATGATCCAGAAGAAGAATGGATGGGAGAACAGCAATACTAGCATCTACCGACTACCATATGAGCGGCGTAAATTCGAACGAGTGACGTAGAGTACTGCAGTGGATGATTTTAAAGAAAGATCCAGGAGGGCGATTACGAAGTTTTAGCTTCCGATGGCCCTACATTTTCTGACAAAGTGAAGTTCTGGAATGTTGAGATTTTTATCACTGTTTAGGAAAGCAAAAGTATTATAAAGCTAGTGTCAGGCCTTCATGAGACCTCAAGAAGTCACTTTTGGAGGTATTCGTAAATATAGATTTGTCGGTAAACGGTTCCAGATTTAATAAAAAAAACCTAATTTAACACATCTTCAGATTGCTTGCAACATAAAAAACTTTTTGTGCAATTTGATAGCTCCATCTTAGGCTAAATCAATAAATTTCCTACACGAAAGTTTACTTTTTTTAAAAACGGTTTTTAAACCAAACCAAAGTTAAACTTTGGCGTGGAAGAGCAGGTATATTAATATATGCTGTTACTTAGTGTAGAATTGGATTTCGTCCTTTACGGCTAATATACAAACTTAAAACGTTGGTACACAATCGAGACTAGCGAATCAGAAAAGGTGACTATATGTCAGTGATTCACTAAATACAGAATGGATAAAGGTTATGATGTAAAACCTTAAGGCCGTCCAGGTTAAGTCTTCGGTACGGAGCAATACCTCGACCTAGGAACTCCTTAAGTCTTCGGTACGGAGCAATACCTCGTCCTAGGAACCAGCCCTAGCATGTTGTTAGTCGCCTCTTACGACATGGGAGCAGTTCCCAGATGTTCTATTCTTGGCTGAAATAGTGCAAAAAGATTTCAGCCCGCCGGACACCACACGGCATACTGACTTAATACCGACCATAGTGAAACAAAACTTTTTAAAACAAGTCCTTATGCTCCCTCTATTGAAGCCCTTTTGACGTAGATGGTTTGACGAATGGTGCTCGTAAATATTATAAAGACAATTCGTAGGGGGAGCTGGGCCAATTCGGACCTAGTAAGGTTTTATGAGCTATAGAAGTGAAATGTGTCAACCGATTCACAAAAAATATGTTTTCCAGAAAGCCTGATCAATTGCGCATATTTCTTTCTAAAGTGACTTTTTCCGGTCTTTTACCGTATTGTGTATAAACAGTTCTGCGTAAAAGTACCTGAAGGGTCCGAATTACCCCAACCTTGTTCCACCCATTTCTTATCGATTTTTCGCAATAGAAATGAATTCCTATTTTGGCCTGTTATTCCTGCTTCATTTTCACTAATCTATGAATTGTAAAATGAAAAGTTCTCTTTGATATATAAAATTTTGTAGTAAATATACAATAAAAAATAGGAGCTGGGCCAAATTACCTAAAAATAGGATATGAGCTATAACTACGAAATCTGCCACCCGATTTGAGAGAACTTAAATTTTCCTGAAAGCTCAACCGACTGGGCACACTATTCTCTCAAACGGGTTTTCACGATCGCGTTTTAGATCTTTTATATCGCAAAAAGTCCAAATTGAACCAACCAATATTCTGTTAATCACACACCGATCAAACGAAAACAGTTGATAGTTTCGCCCAAAATCAGATATTAAATAAAAGGTATTTTCCGGTAGATTCAAAATCACGATAATGGACTTGATTTAAATTATTGTTGTTGTCAATGAAAATCCCGTTTTTTGGCTTACACATTTTTCAAAAAAACAGCATTCACCCCTAGCGCACGCACACGAAAACTGAGAACCGCAAAATGTTGTGAGATAGAATAGAGCTACATGACAGCCATGAAAATGATGTATACGTTAGCTGACTAACTGTGGGTTAGGAAAAATCCGTACACATTTTATCTCAAAATCAAAAACACAAAAGTTAATTTCTTAGACTGTTTAGTATTTCTCATGTTTACTATATTTTACTACAGGCGGTGGGATTTCAACAATGAATTAAGGGGTTAGTATAGTGTAGTTTGGTTCGATTCCCAACCCCGCACACAGGGTTAGATCTTTTTCAATATAATTTTTTCTAATCCGAAAAAAGAGGAGGAAACAAATCGAACATTGACAATTATCGGGGAATTTCGCGCTTAAGTGCTGTATCAAAACTGTTCGAGTTGGTTGTGTTAGATCCTTTTTTCTTTCACTGCAAACACTACATTGCAGATGACCAACATGGTTTCATGCCTAAACGATCGACAACGACAAACCTGCTCTCGTTCACAACATATGTAATGGATGGATTCGCTGACGGATTGCAAACCGATGCTATTTATATGGATCTATCTGCGGCCTTCGACAAAATCAACCATGATATCGCAATAGCGAAGTTGGACAAACTCGGCATTCATGGACAACTTCTGCGCTGGTTTCGTTCCTACCTCGATGGAAGGCAACTCCAAATCAGCATTAAGGACTGTCTATCTGCACCATTCTTCGCTACATCCGGCATACCACAAGGAAGCCATCTCGGTCCAGTAATATTCCTCCTCTACTTTAATGACGTCAATTTCACATTACAAGGACCCCGCCTTTCTTTCGCCGACGACATGAAAATTTTTCAACAAATACGGGATAAAACCGATGCCGAGCTTCTTCAGAGGGAACTGAACAGCTTTAGTACGTGGTGTGATCTAAACAGAATGGTTTTAAATCCGAGCAAATGCTGAATCGTTACGTTCACGCGGAAACGCCAACCGACTCAGTTTAACTACCATTTCTTCGGCTCGAGCATTCCAAGACACTCTCACATGAAAGATCTCGGAGTCATCATGGATTCGGCATTAACATTCAAACCACATACGTCATACATCGTGGATAAGGCATCACGACAGCTTGGGTTCATCTTCCGAATAGCGAAAAACTTCAGGGACGTATATTGTCTTAAATCGCTTTACTGCGCGTTGGTCCGTTCAACGTTAGAATATTGTTCAGCTGTTTGGAATCCATACTACCAGAACGGGATTGACAGAATCGAGGCTGTCCAACGCAGGTTCATACGCTTCGCCCTTCGTCATCTCCCATGGCGAAACAGATTTCAGCTGCCGAGCTATGAAAACCGTTGCCAGCTAATACACCTCGATAAACTCAGCATTCGGAGGGACTGCTCTCGAGCCCTGTTCGTCTCGGACTTACTCTCTGCCAGAGTGGATTGCCCTACAATCCTCGGACGTCTGGATCTTCAAGCTCGCGTTAGAGCTCTACGCAATAACTCCCTTCTGCGAGTTCCGTTCAGGAGAACCAACTATGGTTGCCAGAGCGCTGTTACCGGACTCCAACGAATTTTTAACAGTGTGGCGACGGCCTTTGACTTCAACAGGACGCGGAATGCGATAAAAGTGAAAATGTTGTCAATACTAAAATGTAATTAGTTTAAGCAACCACCATTGGGTTAATTTACAAAAAATTTACATTTTTCTTGTCAAGTTCAAAACCGAACTGAAGTTTCTTGTCATGCAGGAAGGTCTTAGAAATTATATGGGTTTCTTTAGAAAAGTAGATACTACTATCGAAATGAACTTACGAAATTATAATAGACTGTTATGTTACTTAGAACATTGAATTCAAAATGTTCAGGTTTCGAATTTAAATATCGACGATCATCCAATCCCGAAATTATGAAATTTGATTACGATCTGAATGCAGAAACCAAAGACCTGAAACCTTCGCTGATTTTTTTCAAATTTGAATCTTGGCATAAAGAGTATGTATTCATTACTTCAAATGTACAAAAACAGCTGTACGTGTTAACAGAGTACTCACAAATCGATGAATTAATAATAAAATGAAAAATGGGAGATTTTGCGTTTCGAATTCATCTCATCAGTAAATGCCACCGTATCAGCACTGGTTAGACCCCAAGTCCGAAAAACCGTAAGTGAGGTAGCACAGAATTTCTGTTTTACTGGTAAAAAAGTGCACGTAACTTGCTATGGTACATGGAAATCATTTTCCGTAGCGGGACTCCATCTTGGAAGTATTATTTTTTCTCTAAGGATGTTCTACAATACATTAAGATCGCGGGAGGGTCTTCTTTCTTACTTCTGGCCATTACAAATTACAGATGTGGATTCGTCCTCTTTGGAATTTTCGTCCTCACTGAAAACTCTGGTTTTTAATTTGGAGTTATTGCACACAGTTTTTGCCGCTTTGTAGTTGCCGTTATTGCTTGATCAACTGTCACAAAGTTGGCAACCATTTGGGGATCCGGCGGCAAGACCGTACATTGGTATTGATTGTCGAAGATAAGTTTTCTTAGCGACTGCTGTCTACGGTTCATGATAGTGAGCCGTTTCATCATAGAATGAGGAGGTAGGAATCTGTCATTGATAACTGCAAAGCATGGTACTGTATTGTGCTTTGTATTGTCGGATCAGGTCGCAAACTTACCGCATAATCGCCATTGAAGTATCTAGGAATAATTAGTTTTTGCATGCATCCTTTGTAACCGATTTCATTTTTCGATACAGCGACACTTTTAAAGGCCGTATCGCAAGTTCGAGGTGCCATATCGTGTAGTCAAATCTCGATTTTGCCATTATCGATAAACACGAGAATATTGAATTTGATTCTAACTCGGTCACAATCAGCGACATGTAGATTATTCTGCAAAATGATTTTATTTGCCTGGCGCAATCTATCGAAAATTATCATTATTGAATACCTGATATGACGGGATTGGATAGAGCCTAAGCTCTGAAACCTGTAAGTGAATATTCCAAAAACTCGGGCTAATACGAAAAGACTTGAAGTCAGGTTATTTGACCAGCATTTCACTTTTGTTCTTCATATTGACATATCTCTAAACGATCACTTCGGCAAGAACTGAAGTAAGATAACTTTTTCGTTGATTCGAACTGAAGTAGAAAATGCACTGGATACAGCGACTGGTGTTCAAATCGGCACTTCCCGATAGATTCTACAATACAGTAATTCCTCCAAGATTCATCCAAAAATCTTTAAAATCACGACGTTTTACCAGCATGGGTTCTGAGCATTTTGCACAGCAAAGCATTTTGATTTTAGAGCAATATTTTAAAAGGCCCTAAGAGTTTAAAAAAAATCTAAATCTGTATTTTGTGCAGCAAAACACTCCGAGAAAAAGTTGCAGGGAATAATCTTTTCTTCGCAAAAAACAACTGAATAAAAAGTTGTGCATTTTTTAAAAAAAAATCAAATTTATATTGAAAACTAAAACTACAAAAAGAAACTGATTTTTGAAAACTTTTATTTTTGTCAACGAAAGTGTAGAGAGAATGGAAACATATTTAATGCGGTTGCATCGCGGAAAAGTAATTGGCAACAATATTTTTTTTGTAACAGCTTTTAAAGCTTTTAAAGCATGTTTCTAAATTTCATACTAACTGACAGACAAAAGCATAATTTCATTGTTTTAGTTTTAATGTAGAATACATTTAAGGTTTCAATATAGGGGTCCCGTTTCAAAATATCGGCTGCGGCGCCGCGTCAGATTTTGAACGTTAATAACTTTTATCATACTTAACAGAATGATTTGATTTTTAGGCCAATTTGTTGCAAATATGTTCCTCTATGCTGTATTAAAATTTGAAGTATGTATAACATGTACTAATAACAAAAAAAATGTGTTTTGAAAAATCTTTCGAAAACGACTCGGAAAAGTGAAAATTTTCAGCCCATCCCGCACAGAGCCGTCGTTATGGTAGACCAACCGAACAATAAAATAATGAAAAGTTTATATATAGGTCCACTACATGTTTGTTCGTATGGTTATTCGCATTGGGTTGCTTGACGAGAGCACTTGGTGGGGGAAAGACGGCATATTCCTTTGGTTAGGCCATTAGAAGCCGGACGGAAAGGAAAGGCTCATGCACGGCACGAGAACGAGGGAGAAAGCGATAGTAGTGCATATTAGCGCGATTATATAAATATCTGTCGGTCGGTTTTTCTCATCATTCGTATTCGTTCAAGCACTAGCAAGCAGCCAGTCCACCGAAGAAAAGCAGTCGGCGATGACGACGACGGAAAAAGTGCCCCAGCTACTGGTGACTCATCGCAACCCGATCAGAAACTGTCGCCCTGCAAGAATTTCGCCCCAACTAAAGGGCAACAGAGTAGGCTATCGTTCCAGCGTCTGGGTCGTGAGACTGTGCAGGACTGCAAAGTCGAGCTACGCTTACAAAGCTCAGTCGTAATGATGCCCCGAGAAGCCAACGATGCCTACTTGGTCGGTTTGTTCGAGAATGCAAAATAGTGCTTTCTAGCTCACCGTGTCCGCGGGGAGTGCGTCTGAATTATGCTCCCGCAATAAAACAATAAACGGTTCTTTACAGGACCAATTAATTGTGTTCTAATAAGAGTTAAACTGAAATTTACATTTTATGGTGTATAACAAATAATTTTCAGAAAGCAATATAAGAAATACGATGTGTGGAAAGAAAGAAAGAGAATTTAAATTATCCTCTCGCTCGTTTTCGTGCACTGCTTTTCCATTCCTTTCTGCTGCTACTACCATCATAACTAAAACGAATGTGCGTGTTCCCCCACCATCTCATGACCAGTGTTGCCACAATTGCATGTCGCTATTACAATTTGAATTATTTTATTGATCCTCTCTAGTATTGATAAAATATAGAACGTGCAAAGTACACTAGTCGCATGCTTTTATTCGAACTTTTTGGCAGCCTCCGTTGATTAACTGCATAAATCGATTTGTTTGTGCAGCTCCTTGCTAGTAGCAAACTAAATAGCCTTTATCAGCGCTAACAAATAACACGAAAGAATTTAAATTTGTGAAAATCTTTTCCTTCCTTCTTTTCAAATCTGCAACATTCTTTGAAAATATTGTTTGAATGTTTTTATTGAAAAACTGAACATGCAAGTTTGCTAGCACTGGCCACTAGATTGAAGGCGATGGAAAGACAGAATATTCGTTTTGGTTATGCTAGTATTGGTAGCCGAACGGAAAGGAAAGGCGCAGGAATGGCACGAAAACGAGCGAGAGAGCGATAGTAGTGCTTTCTCGTATATGAATATTGGTCGTTCGGTTTTTCTCATCATTCGTATTCGTTCAAGCACTAGCAAGCAGCCAGTCCACCGAAGGAAAGCAGTTGGCAATAGCGACGGACGGAAAAAGTGCCCCAGCTACTGGTGACTCATCGGAACTGTCGCCCTGCAAGAATTTCGCCCCAACTAAAGGGCAACAGAGTAGGCTATCGTTCCAGCGTCTGGGTCGTGAGATTGTGCAGGACTGCAAAGTCGAGCTACGCTTACAAAGCTCAGTCGTAATGATGCCCCGAGAAGCCAACGATGCCTACTTGGTCGGTTTGTTCGAGAATGCAAAATAGTGCTTTCTAGCTCACCGTGTCCGCGGGGAGTGCGTCTGAATTATGCTCCCGCAATAAAACAATAAACGGTTCTTTACAGGACCAATTAATTGTGTTCTAATAAGAGTTAAACTGAAATTTATATTTTATGGTGTATAACAAATAATTTTCAGAAAGCAATATAAGAAATACGATGTGTGGAAAGAAAGAGAATTTAAATTATCTTCTCTCGCTCGTTTTCGTGCACTGCTTTTCCATTCCTTTCTGCTGCTACTACCATCATAACTAAAACGAATGTGCGTGTTCCCCCACCATCTCATGGCCAGTGTTGCCACAATTGCATGTCGCTATAACAATTTGAATTATTTTATTGATCCTCTCTAGTATTGATAAAATATAGAACATGCAAAGTACACTAGTCGCATGCTTTTATTCGAACTTTTTGGCAGCCTCCGTTGATTAACTGCATAAATCGATTTGTTTGTGCAGCTCCTTGCTAGTAGCAAACTAAATAGCCTTTATCAGCGCTAACAAATAAAACAAAAGAATTTAAATTTGTGAAAATCTTCTCCTTCCTTCTTTTCAAATCTGCAACATTCTTTGAAAATATTGTTGGAATGTTGTTATTGAAAAACTGAACATGCAAGTTTGCTAGCACTGGCCACTAGATTGAAGGCGATGGAAAGACAGAATATTCGTTTTGGTTATGCTAGTATTGGTAGCCGAACGGAAAGGAAAGGCACAGGAATGGCACGAAAACGAGCGGGAGAGCGATAGTAGTGCTTTCTCGTGTTTTCATATATGAATATTGGTCGGTCGGTTTTTCTCATCATTCGTATTCGTTCAAGCACTAGCAAGCAGCCAGTCCACCGAAGGAAAGCAGTTGGCGATGATGACGGTCCGCAAAAGTGCCCCAGCTACTGGTGGCCCATCGCAACCAACTACCGATCAGGAACTGTCGCCATGCTAGTATTTCGCCCCAACTAAAGGGCAACGGAGCAACTAATCCGCTGGCTAACATTCCAGCGTCTGGTTCGTAAGGTTGTGTATTACTTCAAAGTCGAGCTACGCTTACAAAACTCAGCCGTAATGAAGCCACTGATGCCTACTTGGTCGGTTTGTGGGAGTGGGCGTAAATTACAATAAAAGCAACGGTTCTTTTCAGGACCAATCAATTGTGTTCTAGTGAGAGTTAAACTGAAACTTTTATTTTAAGGTGTGTAGCAAATTTTCAACAAGCAACATAATACGTTGGGTGGAAAGAAGTAGCTTGCACACGGAACAAAAATTTAAATTATCCTCTCGCTCGTTTCGTGCACTGCTTTTCCATTCCTTTCTACTGTTATTATCAGTATTACCAAAACGAATGTGTTGTTGCATGTGTTTAAGAGAAACGTTGAAGTCGCATGCTTCTATTCAAGTTTTTTGGCAGCCCCCGTGAACTAACTGCATTAAATGATTTTTTGTGCAGCTCCGTGCTAGTAGCAAACAAAATGGCCCTACCAGTGTCTGATTCGTGAGATTGTGCAGGATTTCAAAGTCGAGCTAAGCTTATAAAGTTCAGCCGTAATGGTACCCGAAGAAGCCAGTCTTGTCGTTTTGTTCGAGGCTACAAAACAGTTCGCCAGGCACGTAACTATCATGCCAAAAATATCCAACGATCCAGCGCATCACCATCAACACCAACGCCGATACCAAAGGTTCTTTTCAGAACCACCATTATTACCATAGAGAATTATTTGAAAATTTCCCATTCAAACGTGATTCTGTTGAATATTATTAGATTTAAATTAACGTCTCGAATTGAAATCACGACGCTCCGGTTATGTGACAGACATTACCCACCCATCTTTTTTTATTGTGACCACGACACCCCATTTCAATATTTCTGAATGAACAGAAGGTCGAGTTTGGAAAGTTTGTAACTTTCATTGTACTTAATCAAATTACACAATGTTCGCACTAATGATTCAGAAATATGATCAGGAATCTTCTGTTAGATTTGTAAGTATGTATAATTTAGCTCAGTCGTAATGATGCCCCGAGAAGCCAACGATGCCTACTTGGTCGGTTTGTTCGAGAATGCAAAATAGTGCTTTCTAGCTCACCGTGTCCGCGGGGAGTGCGTCTGAATTATGCTCCCGCAATAAAACAATAAACGGTTCTTTACAGGACCAATTAATTGTGTTCTAATAAGAGTTAAACTGAAATTTACATTTTATGGTGTATAACAAATAATTTTCAGAAAGCAATATAAGAAATACGATGTGTGGAAAGAAAGAAAGAGAATTTAAATTATCCTCTCGCTCGTTTTCGTGCACTGCTTTTCCATTCCTTTCTGCTGCTACTACCATCATAACTAAAACGAATGTGCGTGTTCCCCCACCATCTCATGACCAGTGTTGCCACAATTGCATGTCGCTATTACAATTTGAATTATTTTATTGATCCTCTCTAGTATTGATAAAATATAGAACATGCAAAGTACACTAGTCGCATGCTTTTATTCGAACTTTTTGGCAGCCTCCGTTGATTAACTGCATAAATCGATTTGTTTGTGCAGCTCCTTGCTAGTAGCAAACTAAATAGCCTTTATCAGCGCTAACAAATAACACGAAAGAATTTAAATTTGTGAAAATCTTTTCCTTCCTTCTTTTCAAATCTGCAACATTCTTTGAAAATATTGTTTGAATGTTGTTATTGAAAAACTGAACATGCAAGTTTGCTAGCATTGGCCACTAGATTGAAGGCGATGGAAAGACAGAATATTCGTTTTGGTTATGCTAGTATTGGTAGCCGAACTTTGCAGTCCTGCACAATCTCACGACCCAGACGCTGGAACGATAGCCTACTCTGTTGCCCTTTAGTTGGGGCGAAATTCTTGCAGGGCGACAGTTCCTGATCGGGTTGCGATGAGTCACCAGTAGCTGGGGCACTTTTTCCGCCGTCGTCATCGCCGACTGCTTTTCTTCGGTGGACTGGCTGCTTGCTAGTGCTTGAACGAATACGAATGATGAGAAAAACCGACCGACAGATATTTATATAATCGCGCTAATATGCACTACTATCGCTTTCTCGCTCGTTCTCGTGCCGTGCATGAGCCTTTCCCTTCCGTCCGGCTTCTAATGGCCTAACCAAAGGAATATGCCGTCTTTCCCCCACCAAGTGCTCTCGTCAAGCAACCCAATGCGAATAACCATACGAACAAACATGTAATGGACCTATATATAAACTTTTCATTATTTTATTGTTCGGTTGGTCTACCATAACGACGGCTCTGTGCGGGATGGGCTGAAAATTTTCACTTTTCCGAGTCGTTTTCGAAAGATTTTTCAAAACACATTTTTTTTGTTATTAGTACATGTTATACATACTTCAAATTTTAATACAGCATAGAGGAACATATTTGCAACAAATTGGTCTAAAAATCAAATCATTCTGTTAAGTATGATAAAAGTTATTAACGTTCAAAATCTGACGCGGCGCCGCAGCCGATATTTTGAAACGGGACCCCTATATTGAAACCTTAAATGTATTCTACATTAAAATTGATTTTCAGGAATCAATTATTATCTGTTCTTCCATTGGCCAGTACTACGCGACTTCCTCATGCTAACAATTAATTTCATCGTTAGCCAAGCCATCTCCCTCACCAAGGCCAACAACGCCAACAAAACCGGTCCTTTTCAGGACCACCATCATTTTTGTAAAGAATAATTTGAAATATTCCTCGCCCAAATCAGCTTTTGTCCGAAAATCCTAATGAGTATCAACATATTTGAAGAACGTGTTCCTTATGTATTCTACATCGCTCCGGTTATGTCGCAGACATTACCCACCCATCTTTTTTTTTGGATTCTTCTCGTCAGAAAAACCATACTTCATATAAGGTATTGTGTCCTTATGCACAAAAAATTGGCGTTGTCCAAAATTTTCCCATTTGGGAATTTGGCATAATATTATTACATAATTCGATTCTCATTTACAAACAAAATGCTCGTAACCAAAAATTTCCAAAATCTCGAAGATATCAAGATATTTTAAATTTAATTTTGCTTCTTTTTTATAAAGTTGTCCTACTGGAGCTGTAGAGCTATGTACGCGGAAGGGCTTCCCGTCAGATCGCTTATTACAATTACTGACAGACGACGGGAAATGTCACACACTAAAACACTGCTTAAGGTCAATTGTAGCGGACCGTGATTCTGATTGTGATATTGAGTGCACGGTTCAGTTGTGCGGGCGTATGGACTTTACGATCGCGTGGGAATGAACGTTCATTTGTGTGCGCTTGAGACCGCGTTAATCGGATTAGAAGTGTATCAGCGCGAAGGGCTGGGGCGTTTGTATGTTAACGAGTTCGGTCACGTGGTCGTTAGCTTGTCGCGTGGACATTTGCATGTCGCGTGTGCTGGTGTGTAACTTCGCGTGTATGAATTCGACTTTATAATCGTGTGTCTATTCGCATATTCGCGTGTATTCTTGGAAGATCGCGCGGACTGTGAATTTGATACTTCATTTTCAGTGTATAGTTCAGATGCTTGAAGAGAGTGAGTTCTCTATCACTATCAACTCTATCACTAGAGTTCCAAGTCATGTCACCATGGAAAGTGTTGTCTAGTGGATATGAGCATCATTTTTTATCAACTGAAGGCTTGGGCCTAGGCTGCTAGGGCCGAGAAGAGGAACTTCCGGTCGTAACCAATTCATGATCGCGCGGGCGTTTGTAGATTCATTGATGAGAAATAGCGTTTGTAAATTTATAAGTGCTAAAACGTTCACTTAGTCCCCGGGATGTTATCCTGTTTGTAAGATCAATGGCGTAGGTGTTCGTGGATGACAGCGAAGGGCTCGAGCGTTTGTATGTTAACGTGTGTGTCGCATTTATGTAACGTCGCGCGTATAAATTCGCTTATTATAACCATGTGTTCACTCGCATATTTGCAAGTATTCTTGAATGATGGCGCGTACCCTGTATCTGATACTTTATTTGCAGTGTCTAGCTCAGATGCTAGCAGAGAGTGAGTTCTCCCATATCACCAGAGTTCCTTCCTGGTTATGTTGCCACGTGTCCACGCATTTTGCACTTATGTTTGTCAGGTTCTTTGTCTGTATAAAGCTGCCCGATCAGTTTATCTAGCTGAAAATTTAACACAATATTAAATACTCTATTGTACTTAACAGCCTCCTTTCTGTATCTAATGTTCTTCGAGTAAACCTATTAAGTTATGTAAATGGAAAATTTGAAGGAGTTCCAGAAGCCACTGCAAATTTTAATTGTATTATATCTCAGAACTACAGAATACATTCAAAGTGCAGCGGTATTACATTGGTCCTGAAAAAAAAAAGATGGGTGGGTAATGTCTGCGACATAACCGGAGCGATGTAGAATACATAAGGAACACGTTCTTCAAATATGTTGATACTCATTAGGATTTTCGGACAAAAGCTGATTTGGGCGAGGAATATTTCAAATTATTCTTTACAAAAATGATGGTGGTCCTGAAAAGGACCGGTTTTGTTGGCGTTGTTGGCCTTGGTGAGGGAGATGGCTTGGCTAACGATGAAATTAATTGTTAGCATGAGGAAGTCGCGTAGTACTGGCCAATGGAAGAACAGATAATAATTGATTCCTGAAAATCAATTTTAATGTAGAATACATTTAAGGTTTCAATATAGGGGTCCCGTTTCAAAATATCGGCTGCGGCGCCGCGTCAGATTTTGAACGTTAATAACTTTTATCATACTTAACAGAATGATTTGATTTTTAGACCAATTTGTTGCAAATATGTTCCTCTATGCTGTATTAAAATTTGAAGTATGTATAACATGTACTAATAACAAAAAAAATGTGTTTTGAAAAATCTTTCGAAAACGACTCGGAAAAGTGAAAATTTTCAGCCCATCCCGCACAGAGCCGTCGTTATGGTAGACCAACCGAACAATAAAATAATGAAAAGTTTATATATAGGTCCATTACATGTTTGTTCGTATGGTTATTCGCATTGGGTTGCTTGACGAGAGCACTTGGTGGGGGAAAGACGGCATATTCCTTTGGTTAGGCCATTAGAAGCCGGACGGAAGGGAAAGGCTCATGCACGGCACGAGAACGAGCGAGAAAGCGATAGTAGTGCATATTAGCGCGATTATATAAATATCTGTCGGTCGGTTTTTCTCATCATTCGTATTCGTTCAAGCACTAGCAAGCAGCCAGTCCACCGAAGAAAAGCAGTCGGCGATGACGACGGCGGAAAAAGTGCCCCAGCTACTGGTGACTCATCGCAACCCGATCAGGAACTGTCGCCCTGCAAGAATTTCGCCCCAACTAAAGGGCAACAGAGTAGGCTATCGTTCCAGCGTCTGGGTCGTGAGATTGTGCAGGACTGCAAAGTTCGGCTACCAATACTAGCATAACCAAAACGAATATTCTGTCTTTCCATCGCCTTCAATCTAGTGGCCAATGCTAGCAAACTTGCATGTTCAGTTTTTCAATAACAACATTCAAACAATATTTTCAAAGAATGTTGCAGATTTGAAAAGAAGGAAGGAAAAGATTTTCACAAATTTAAATTCTTTCGTGTTATTTGTTAGCGCTGATAAAGGCTATTTAGTTTGCTACTAGCAAGGAGCTGCACAAACAAATCGATTTATGCAGTTAATCAACGGAGGCTGCCAAAAAGTTCGAATAAAAGCATGCGACTAGTGTACTTTGCATGTTCTATATTTTATCAATACTAGAGAGGATCAATAAAATAATTCAAATTGTAATAGCGACATGCAATTGTGGCAACACTGGTCATGAGATGGTGGGGGAACACGCACATTCGTTTTAGTTATGATGGTAGTAGCAGCAGAAAGGAATGGAAAAGCAGTGCACGAAAACGAGCGAGAGGATAATTTAAATTCTCTTTCTTTCTTTCCACACATCGTATTTCTTATATTGCTTTCTGAAAATTATTTGTTATACACCATAAAATGTAAATTTCAGTTTAACTCTTATTAGAACACAATTAATTGGTCCTGTAAAGAACCGTTTATTGTTTTATTGCGGGAGCATAATTCAGACGCACTCCCCGCGGACACGGTGAGCTAGAAAGCACTATTTTGCATTCTCGAACAAACCGACCAAGTAGGCATCGTTGGCTTCTCGGGGCATCATTACGACTGAGCTAAATTATACATACTTACAAATCTAACAGAAGATTCCTGATCATATTTCTGAATCATTAGTGCGAACATTGTGTAATTTGATTAAGTACAATGAAAGTTACAAACTTTCCAAACTCGACCTTCTGTTCATTCAGAAATATTGAAATGGGGTGTCGTGGTCACAATAAAAAAAGATGGGTGGGTAATGTCTGTCACATAACCGGAGCGTCGTGATTTCAATTCGAGACGTTAATTTAAATCTAATAATATTCAACAGAATCACGTTTGAATGGGAAATTTTCAAATAATTCTCTATGGTAATAATGGTGGTTCTGAAAAGAACCTTTGGTATCGGCGTTGGTGTTGATGGTGATGCGCTGGATCGTTGGATATTTTTGGCATGATAGTTACGTGCCTGGCGAACTGTTTTGTAGCCTCGAACAAAACGACAAGACTGGCTTCTTCGGGTACCATTACGGCTGAACTTTATAAGCTTAGCTCGACTTTGAAATCCTGCACAATCTCACGAATCAGACACTGGTAGGGCCATTTTGTTTGCTACTAGCACGGAGCTGCACAAAAAATCATTTAATGCAGTTAGTTCACGGGGGCTGCCAAAAAACTTGAATAGAAGCATGCGACTTCAACGTTTCTCTTAAACACATGCAACAACACATTCGTTTTGGTAATACTGATAATAACAGTAGAAAGGAATGGAAAAGCAGTGCACGAAACGAGCGAGAGGATAATTTAAATTTTTGTTCCGTGTGCAAGCTACTTCTTTCCACCCAACGTATTATGTTGCTTGTTGAAAATTTGCTACACACCTTAAAATAAAAGTTTCAGTTTAACTCTCACTAGAACACAATTGATTGGTCCTGAAAAGAACCGTTGCTTTTATTGTAATTTACGCCCACTCCCACAAACCGACCAAGTAGGCATCAGTGGCTTCATTACGGCTGAGTTTTGTAAGCGTAGCTCGACTTTGAAGTAATACACAACCTTACGAACCAGACGCTGGAATGTTAGCCAGCGGATTAGTTGCTCCGTTGCCCTTTAGTTGGGGCGAAATACTAGCATGGCGACAGTTCCTGATCGGTAGTTGGTTGCGATGGGCCACCAGTAGCTGGGGCACTTTTGCGGACCGTCATCATCGCCAACTGCTTTCCTTCGGTGGACTGGCTGCTTGCTAGTGCTTGAACGAATACGAATGATGAGAAAAACCGACCGACCAATATTCATATATGAAAACACGAGAAAGCACTACTATCGCTCTCCCGCTCGTTTTCGTGCCATTCCTGTGCCTTTCCTTTCCGTTCGGCTACCAATACTAGCATAACCAAAACGAATATTCTGTCTTTCCATCGCCTTCAATCTAGTGGCCAGTGCTAGCAAACTTGCATGTTCAGTTTTTCAATAACAACATTCCAACAATATTTTCAAAGAATGTTGCAGATTTGAAAAGAAGGAAGGAGAAGATTTTCACAAATTTAAATTCTTTTGTTTTATTTGTTAGCGCTGATAAAGGCTATTTAGTTTGCTACTAGCAAGGAGCTGCACAAACAAATCGATTTATGCAGTTAATCAACGGAGGCTGCCAAAAAGTTCGAATAAAAGCATGCGACTAGTGTACTTTGCATGTTCTATATTTTATCAATACTAGAGAGGATCAATAAAATAATTCAAATTGTTATAGCGACATGCAATTGTGGCAACACTGGCCATGAGATGGTGGGGGAACACGCACATTCGTTTTAGTTATGATGGTAGTAGCAGCAGAAAGGAATGGAAAAGCAGTGCACGAAAACGAGCGAGAGGATAATTTAAATTCTCTTTCTTTCTTTCCACACATCGTATTTCTTATATTGCTTTCTGAAAATTATTTGTTATACACCATAAAATGTAAATTTCAGTTTAACTCTTATTAGAACACAATTAATTGGTCCTGTAAAGAACCGTTTATTGTTTTATTGCGGGAGCATAATTCAGACGCACTCCCCGCGGACACGGTGAGCTAGAAAGCACTATTTTGCATTCTCGAACAAACCGACCAAGTAGGCATCGTTGGCTTCTCGGGGCATCATTACGACTGAGCTTTGTAAGCGTAGCTCGACTTTGCAGTCCTGCACAGTCTCACGACCCAGACGCTGGAACGATAGCCTACTCTGTTGCCCTTTAGTTGGGGCGAAATTCTTGCAGGGCGACAGTTTCTGATCGGGTTGCGATGAGTCACCAGTAGCTGGGGCACTTTTTCCGTCGTCGTCATCGCCGACTGCTTTTCTTCGGTGGACTGGCTGCTTGCTAGTGCTTGAACGAATACGAATGATGAGAAAAACCGACCGACAGATATTTATATAATCGCGCTAATATGCACTACTATCGCTTTCTCCCTCGTTCTCGTGCCGTGCATGAGCCTTTCCTTTCCGTCCGGCTTCTAATGGCCTAACCAAAGGAATATGCCGTCTTTCCCCCACCAAGTGCTCTCGTCAAGCAACCCAATGCGAATAACCATACGAACAAACATGTAGTGGACCTATATATAAACTTTTCATTATTTTATTGTTCGGTTGGTCTACCATAACGACGGCTCTGTGCGGGATGGGCTGAAAATTTTCACTTTTCCGAGTCGTTTTCGAAAGATTTTTCAAAACACATTTTTTTTGTTATTAGTACATGTTATACATACTTCAAATTTTAATACAGCATAGAGGAACATATTTGCAACAAATTGGCCTAAAAATCAAATCATTCTGTTAAGTATGATAAAAGTTATTAACGTTCAAAATCTGACGCGGCGCCGCAGCCGATATTTTGAAACGGGACCCCTATATTGAAACCTTAAATGTATTCTACATTAAAAATTAAAGATAGAAAATATACAATACGGATCATTTTGAGATAGCTTCATAGGAGACAAATTGAGAATTGTGTTTCGACTTAGATATATTAACTTGGCGGCTGCTAGAAACTGAATTTAAAAATACCACTCAACACGAGAGAACAGTTTAAACGACTAGTCGAGACGGGCAGAGGGACACATAACAGTTCAATTTTTTAATTTATATTTAAAAAAATCTTAAAGTTTACGTAGTCTCAAAGCTCATAAAATAATTTACAAAAATTGATTTTTTATTACTCTTGTTGACTGGTTTCCTTTTGCTAACAAAATTGCATTTTTGAAACCTGGGCAACCTAGTTTGCAACGTTATTTAGTCTGATTCCATTTGTCGATGACTTGGAAGATTGTCCCGGGGGTACTTCCACTTCCACTGAGGTTGAAAATTCCGTGCGAATTCCGGACAAATCCGTACAAGTATTTTTTCCGGACACGCGACCGAAAATCCGTACTGTCCTCCCAAATTCCGTACGGTTGGTCAGCTTATGTATACGCTTTTCATAATATTGCCATAGGTGAGAAACATCGGGGGTCCGAATTGGCCAGCGGTTCGAATTGGCCCACTTCCCGTTATATATTACCGAACAATTGGTTTGCCTAATGAATCCGATTCGTAATAAGCCAACGAAAGTGGTTTCGTTGCTTTTACGAAAAACTCGTAATAAAAATAAAAGCGATTCAATAGAACTACAAAATTCATCATATGTACGAAAAATTCGTATGTTTTATGAAAGCTGTCTGTACAAAACTAATTTTTAGCGATTTGCGAATAAATTCTTTCAGTGTAGTGTGTTTTCTCCGTGTAAATTATTGAAAAATCGCATACAAGCTGCAAGCCTGATGGTCCGGTAACTAGACTTGTTCGATTTGGTTCATATTGGAAGCAGACACTCCTGGTGGGATTAGGATCCCAAAAAATAATGAAATTTAAACGACATGTAAATCAATACGAATGTAAACATACAAAGCTAAAATCAAAAATTTGATCGAAAATTAAATTGAATTCGATGCACTCAATGGGAGCATCAAAAAGCTTATGATTTTATACTTTCGTTCGTGTGATATTACATGTCATTTATTTTACAGCAATATTGGATTAAAATATATTCAAGCGCATTGGTATCCCGTTTAATCAAACTGTAATTTTCAATCAACATGTAAAATTGTAATGAAATTCGTTGAAGTATGTGCATTAAAATAAATTTAAAATCATAATTTTTTTTTATTTTTTGGGTGTGCCGTTGATGGTCACTTTTTTTCATTTCACTCTAGTGCACATACTGTTCAAAATGGTATGTTACTAGCAATATGAAAAGATTAATTAAACGAAGAATCATTTTCTTGAATTACTGTAAATAATAAATATTTCATCAATAAATCATATTCGAATGTGTAATTATGGCGGTCGCACATAAATTCTCAAAATAATGATGAGATAATAATGATATAAGAGATGTCCCACTTCACTGCAAGATGGTTTAAATTAGGTTTTTTTTCCTCCTTCCAGAAGGTTTGCACGCTAAATTGTGGATTGGGTAGATCGAGATGAAAAAATCGGAATATTTTTTTTATCAATATTGTATCGTCTAATCATCATAAACATTTAACAGGATTACAGAAACTAACCATATAAAGAAGACTTCACCACATATTGTACTTTCTGGTGATGCTAAAAAGCGAAACGTATAAGAGTTCATGTGTAAGCGCACATGCGAAACGACTTGTTCCATTTAGGTTGATTGAGATTTCGGAAATTTTTCTTTCGAAAAATCAGGATTGAGTATATATAGTGTTCAGCCAAGACACAGGGGCCTCAATTTTGCAAGTGAGACAAAAATCATACGAAATGAACTCAGAAAAAAGGCGAGAAATAGTTGAATATCACCCTTGTGCCTAATCGAATTCCATTACCAAGCAAACGAAGCTGGTGCTTTCAGAGCGGGAACGAACTTGGTGGCGAACATTTCCTCCTGCTACTGACGGAGAACCAACAACTGCTACTTATCAGCAAACTAAGATGGAAATTAATGAGTTAGTTTGGAATTTCGTTTCCACTCAACAATCATTTTTTAGTTAACAGATTTTCATATAATTTCTTACGTTTAATTAATTAATATTACGATTTGTTCTCCATAGCACATTAACAGAGTAAAATGATAATTAAAATCCAGTGCCTCAATTTTCGTCCTAACCACTTAAACAAAGATGGCTGCTGCTACTTCAAAATCCACATGACATAAGAATTGATTACAGGAAATGATTGAAAATACGCTGATTGTAAATCTATCTATATACAAAACATCGCCAAGGTTATTCGCATCTTAAAGAAGAACATGTCACCTAAAGGCCGAAGATCCTTTGGATATGTCATAAAAACTGATCGGGCTCTAGATTCAATGTCAAACCCAGAATCACTTGACACAATCAGCTAAAGTGCTGCAGGACCGTCGGCTCTGGCACATTCATTTCCAGTGACACAGTAGTTCCCTCAACAATCAGAAATATTCAATCCTGCTGTTCGTAGCCATGCACATCCCAGTCCCAGCTGTGTCAGACTTTGTGTCAGTCTGGTAGCCAAGCGCAGCAACAATCCGAGGTACTCTGTAGGTACCCCCACACACACCATGCAACCTGTTACTCTCGTCGTCACAGTGCAGTCGAACGGTGCGCGCATATTCGAAACAGCTGAGCCAAAAGCGGAACCCGGAATTGGATTCGTCATCCTTTCTTGTTCAGCTTGCTGGCGATGCTATGTAGGTACCTACACCATTCGTTTAATGGTGCGGGAGGATAGGACGGCGACGTTCCACCTTCTCGGTGAGGAAAATCCGAACCGAACAAATACAGCAGAAAATTGCATTATAATGCCTGTCACTTTAGATAAGGGAGTGGAAGTTTTCACTTGTCATAAACAATTGAAATGAAAATTATTTTCTGGCATGTGTGTTTCACGCTTCGCCCCCACAGAACGCGGTACTAGTCGGTTAACGGGGAAGAACAGGAGAGATGCCATCAAGTTGACGATTGAGTGGGAGATATATTTCACGAATCTATGATCAATGTTTCAAGTTTACAGCGTATTTTGCATTTGCGTTTTATTGTAAGGAGGACTCAAGACAATAATATAAAAAAATAGGTTTTAAGTCGAGTGCGGTTAAGCTTCAAAACGTTGCGTAGGCTGCCTTTGGAGTTCAAAGACGATTTTGGTGAAGTTCTTGAGCACTGTGCACTACCGCTACTGGCTTAAAATATTATTTTGAGGAGCTTAATTATATGGAGTCAAAACTAACTATATTTGCGAATTGACATGTCTTACAATGTTCAGGTATACAGTGCCATCTTTTGGAAATATTTCTTTCTTAAGAAATTGATCATAGCCTACCTATTGAAAATTAAACTTTTACACGGAAAGAGATAGCGCAAGTGTCTTTCAAAAAGTTGTTAAAGAGAATATTCCCATTAATCTTGCGAAACGTACCTTTTCTCTCTCATTTATAGTTTTCAATTAATGAACGATTTTTTATACCGACTCCTTAAAATCAAATTTCTCCGTTTATTATTTTGTTTTTGATTTCCCATATTTACAGAAACAATTTTTATTGTGATACAATACACAACTTTGTCGGAGAGATCAACTCACTGTGGCTTATTTAAAAGGAGTGAACAAAAACTGTAATTCTTTCATCCGTTATTCTGAATGAGCTGGATGTTTTCTTCAAAAACAGGTTTTCCGTTTACTTCTATGTGACAAAATGTTTTCTTTTGCAATTCATAATTTCAAGATAAATGTTTGATTTTGTAAAAAATGACACAACATTTTTCCAGTGTATATTTCATCGTGCAGAAGTATTCATTCCCTGTGACTCGTTCTCAGAAAGTTTTGCTGTTTAAAATACAGTAATTGAACAAAAAATTGACAGTCATGCACGCAGAAACATCTACGACCTTTTGAACAATTGCTCTTGTATCAAAATATTTCATTTGTCGAAGAAAATCAGGGAGATTCATAAACCGAACTTAACCGCCAAGTTGTTCGAATCGGCGATGGTCATACTTCGTGCTCGGCCTCGGTTTCGCATGGAATCCCTCATTTATTTCGTTCAGCATTCATTTTATTCATTTTGTTCATTTCAGTTACTGTTATTCATTTTATACATTTTATGCGTTTGATTCTATGGATGCATTCTGATCAGTTTATTCATTTCATGCGTTGAACTTATTAAATTCAGTTTTCATTTGATGCTTTTCGTCTTTTTTGTTCATTCATACATTTTATTCAGTTTCTTCATGTTACTAATCGAATTATTTTTTCATTCATTGATTTTAATAATTTTATAAAAATTATTAATTTGACACAATTTAATTTGTTCTATTTTTCCAATAACTTTCTTAAATATTGCTTAATTTTTCATTTTAATAATTTAAGTAATTCTCATCTGTTATTGCTTTTTTCATTTTATCAATTATATTTACTTTATATTTTATTCAATATATTAATTTTGTTAATTTTGTTAATGCTCTAAATTTATTTTATTCATTTCGCTTCTCTTTAAAGTTTGTTCCATCTATTAATTTCAACCATTTCATTTATTTCGTTCATTTTAGTCGTTTTTACATTGGAAAATTGGAATGGAAATACCATTCAATTAATTTTATTCATCTTGTTCATTCTATTCATTTTGTTCATTTCATTAATTTCATTCATTTTATTCCTTTTATTCATTTTTTTCATTTAATTTATTTGATTCGTTTTATTCATTTATTTCTTTTTGTTCATTTAATTTATTTCGTTCATTTAATTCAAATTATTCATTTTTTCATTTTAGTTATTTTATTTTATTGTTTTTTTGTTTAATTAAATTTATACAATTCATTAATTTAATTTATTCAATTTCTTTTATTGTTTTATTTCTTTCATTCATTTTGTTCATTTAATTAATTTTAAATATTTTTATCGATTTCATAAGTTCTATTAACCTTCCGGAAGTCGCGCTAGTGCACGCTGCTCTGAGAATCTAGCGAAATCGTCTTAGGGCACAAGCGGTTGCTCGTTCAGTGGGCCATAAGCGCGACTTCCGGAGGGTTAATCTTTTATTATTTCAAATTTATCAATCACAATTTTTTCACTTAATTAATTTAATTAATATTTTTTGTTAAGTTATTTTATCTAGTACAGTGAATTTATTTAATTTGAATTCTAAATGAATTAAATGAAAATTATTTAAATAATTCATTTAATTTTTGTGAACCCCTGGTCTGGACCCCCCCCCAATTTTTTTTCTCCTTGAGAAATTTTAAAATAGTTTCTATTTTTAATTCGTTCTAAATTCCAAATCATTCCAAACAAGACTCGACAAACAAAACTGATTTTAATTAGAAAAGGGTATTACATATTACGTGTTGTAGGGTGATGTGCCTATTATGGCAGTAGAGCCTATTGTGACCCTATTTCGTACCCCTTGGTTTCGAACCAAGCATATGAGATAATGACACTATCGATTTGGCTAAAACAGGTGAGAAAAAATAAGCTCAAGTTTTATTCTTTATTTGTTGTGCACATATGTATTTAGAACTATCCTCTAAATCCAACTTTTAATTAAAACAAAATCACCTTATTGAAATATCTACTAATCCGCCTCACTCATGTAATGAACCGAAACTGGATGCAACGGCGCTTAGCAAAATAAACTTCTACGAGCCAGCATTTACCGCCTCATATCTCGTTATTCCAGCACAAATATACTAAACATTGCACTGATACATACCTTTATTTTAGCTGGAGAACCTTTTTACGATAATTTCACTTTAAAATCACTCGTCAAACACTAGAATAGGCCTAGTGTTATAATAGGATAAAACTAAATACGGGGGTTCCTATTATTGGCATGTTTTGCTGATACACTACCACAATCAAAACCAACTTTTTGTATCCATCATACAGAAAAGAATCACCAGTGTGGCCAAACCAAAACATGAACTTGTAAATATAATGTAATGCAATTTCAGGTATAAGTAATCAATTACTTCAAGTTATTCAACTAATTGTTGATTGCAGATATTTTATTTTCATCTGCACATACAATTCGGATCGGCAGAAAGCAATGTGTGATGTGAGACTTGTCATTCCAGTTGCTAATCTTCGAATGGTTTTTTTCTGCGTGCGGAATTCTGGGTACTCTTCTACTAACAGCTGATGAGTTTCATTGATGTGTGTGATGTTTACGTTTGTTTTGATCGGCTGAAAAAAGCAGAATGATTCGTTTTACAAATCACACGTTGGCGTCCATGATCTGGATACCTAGTTAGAATCGACGCAAATGGAATATGAGGCATTGCGTTTCAACTAGATTGTTTTTCGATGAGGTGGAAATTGGCACACCCATGAGGCGATAATTGGATCGTTGAGGTGGAAATAGATGCACAGAATGGAACATTTATTTTCATTTATGCTGAAAATTGAGGCAATTCTGCTAAATAAGCATTATATAGATGTTTAAGAAACAGTACACTGATACTTTATTCTGAGAAAGGTTATAGATAATATGGCTTCTTTTAAAGTTGTTCAAAATATAGTGCGACCCTCTCCCTAATGGTGCCAAAATAGGCTCATCACCCTATATAAAACATTTCAAAATCGAAATTTCGGATCCCTTCCGAAATTCTTTTCTGGATCCGCTCCTGTCTATTTCTATCTGTAGAGCTAGCTCTAAAATATTTTCATTTACTTAATAGTGTTTAAAATCTCTATATTTTTCCACTTTTTTAATTTACTCTGACCTAACATACCTCTAACTATCTTTGCTTGACTTTTTTCTGTTAATAGTATATCTTAAATCAGATTCATACTAACACTCACTAACACAATAAATTGCATATTCTCTCATATACACTTACAATCTCTCCCATTCTAAACGCACAAACGCTCGTGATCATCGCGATAACACAAATCTGGTCACAAACGCGAATATGCAATTGCAATCATCCACACATCCTTGCGGCCGCGATCTTGTCAACATTAAAACACCCCGTAATTAAATGAATGTTTTAGCACTTATAAATTTACAAGCATTAACCCACCGCTCGCGTGATCATGAATCAGTCCCGTTCGGAAGTTTCTACCCTCGATACTAGCAGCCTAGCCTCATGCCTTCAGTTAGACCAATCAAAAATTTCGCTCACATCCACTGAAAAACACGTTCATTGGCGACATGACCGGGAACTCTTGTTAAATAGGAGCACTCACCCTCTTCTATCATCTGAACCCGTAGATTGAAAATCAAGTATCAGATTGGCGGTCCGCGCAATCATCTAAAAGCACGCGAATATGCGAATGGGCATACGGTTATAAAATCGACTTTATACACTCGAAGTCACATACACGTGACAAACACGTTGACAAACAAATGCTTGAGACTTTCGCGATCATCCACGCAATCTATACCCGCGAACTCGCAAACATGATAACATGATCATGAATCGGTCACTTCCGGAAGTCTCTATTCTCGGTACCAGCAGTCTAGGCCAATGCCATCAATTGGACCAATTAAAAGTAAAAGAAAGCTCTCATATCCACTGGACAGCACGACATGACCGGAAACTCTAGTGATATGGGGTAACTCACTCCCTGTCAGAATGTGATCCGTACACCGAAAATTAAATATCAGAACGAAGGTCCGCGTGGTTATCCAAGAACACACGCGAATATGTGATTGGCCACAGGGTTACAAAATCGAATTTATTCACGCAAAGTATGATACACGCGAGCACACGCAACAAACACATACGAAGGCTGAAGATCTTCGCGCACTTATGCCCGCAATCGCACAAACTTTTTAGCACTCCGGTAATAATGTGAAAGTTTTAGTACTTACAAAGTTATAAACGAACCCGCAAATGCGCGCGATCATGAATCACACGAAGTTACATACACGTTAGCACTTGCGACATACAAACGCACACGTGATCGAACATGTTGACGTACAAATGCTCGAGCCCTTCGCGGTGATACACGCGATCGCGAAGTCCCTACGCCCGCGCATACCTGATATAATACTATCACATTCAGAATCAAGGCCCGCTAAAATTGGCCCAAAGCATTGTTTCGGTGGGCACCATTGCCTGTCTCGTCTGCTATTGTAGTGTGTGATTCTGACGAGGAGCCCTTACGAGAACCTAGCTCTACAGCTCCAGTAGGACCACTATCGAAAAAAGATCATTTATTTTTTTGTGAATATTTTAAGTCAATCCATAAAATTCATTTATTTAATTCAATTGATTTAAATATTTTAATTAATTTGTGTACTCTACTCACTTCATTCATTTTATTCCTTTTATTTTTGTTCGAGTTCGTGCACTTTATTGTTTCTACATTCAATTAATTTCGATAATTCCGTTCACTTATTTCTTTTATTCATTTCATATAATGTGTTCATTTTGCTCAATTTAATTTATTCTATTAATTTGGTAATTTTTATTTTAACTTTTCGAATTTTTGAACTAATTAGATTTATTTATTTTATTAATTTGATTGAAATTAATCATTCTACTCATGTTACGGATTTGATTTTTGCCTTATTGATTCTTTTAAATTTATTCATTTTATTGATTTTCTATTCAGTTTATTCGCGGCTTTATTCGTACAGGATTAAATACTGTGTTCATCATACTTCTAGTTGGATGACTACTGCGCATGGGCTCTGCAAATTAATGAATAATCCATCAGTGATATGTGTAAGAAATATCATTTCACTGCTATGTGAAGTTGACTTAGTTACCAGGTTTACTTTAATCCAAATCTGCTTAGGGTACAGGGTACGCACTGGTTTCCTAGCTGAAAATCAGGTTCGATTTCAAACAGCATACAGATCTCTCCTCTTGCGGAACGTCGCAAGTTAGAAAGTGTGGACACAATGTTGGATATGCGTCAATATGGTATCTAAATCAAGTGCGAGATTCTGAACAGACGAACTTGCTTGATTTGCTATAGTATTTTCACTGCGCTTGGTGCTGCCTACATGCAAAAGTTGTTTTCTTACCAGAGGTACAGATTGCTAGCTAAATAAGGTATTTTGAAGCGAATTTCGACATTATGATCCAATGTCAACCAATTCTTAATAACGCTTTAATTCGGGATTATGAGCTTTTTTTGAAGCTTGATGGATTTCCGGATTTCTATGTTAGTGGATAACTTTTTTCTTGTGGCTCAAATTGATTCACGAAGAAGTATTGCGCATTTAAAACCCGTGTTGAAGAAAGTGTAGCTAGGGAGTGGGCGTTGCATATTGGTAAATCGATTGCCTTGTACGCAGCGCACCTGGGTTCGAGCCCCGACCCCGCACATAGGGTTAGAAATTTTTCCTAAGAGATTTTTCTAACCCGAAGAGGCGAATGACCTTAAGGTTAAAACCTCTATAATTGAAATAAAAAAAGTGTAGCTAGTTTTAATTTACTCGGGTCCGGCATATGCGAGGAATCAACTTTAGAATAAGATGTTTTCGAAAAAAATATTGGAACTCAGTGGCGTAGCCAGGGGAGGGGGGGTTTGGGGGTTTGGGGGTTCAACCCCCCCCCCCCCCAAACCAAAATTAATTGGATTGAAAAAAAAAAATTGATGCTGACGAATTTAATTTAATATTCCACAAAATATTTTTGGAAAAATATTCTCTGATCACTACATTGAGAACTGTGTTTAAAGCGTCATGAGAACTTTTGGAAAATTGTGGGAAGTGGATCTTGTAACTTATCTCTTAGCCAAAATCCCATAGTTGTCAAATTACTTCAATGTAAAATAAAATAACTGTCTGAATTATTATGAGCTCATTTTTGGAAAGATGCTTCAAAATATGGATTAGAGACAATTTTTCGAATGGGAATCTAAATTTGAATAGGTTGATTGCATATAAAACATAAGCTTGTTTACCGAAAACTTACATATATTTCAACATTTGCTGAAAATGTATTTTTTTAGATTGTGTAGAGCAGTGCTACGAAAATTCAAAATCAGCTACCTATTTCTGCTTGCATTTACTGAAACCGACATTCAGATTCAACGCCTCCCTCATTCATTCACTTTCCAACTGACTGAAATTTCATGCAGAATCGAACGCTTGAGTGCAGAGGAAAAATAAATTCATACACCAACCAAAGCATTCATTTGTTATTATGTCGACAGTTTGAAGGCAGAAGTTACCATCTTCTACATTTTCGAGTATAAGTGAACTGCGTAATCTATATCTGGTGCACGTTTGCTCAATAATGCCTCTCAGAGCTAGCGTAGAAATAAAATTCACTTTGCTTCTGAAATCGAACATGTCCGTACCTGAAAGCGCTGCGTCGGGAGAACGAATGACGATGGAAACGAATAAAAAAATTCATTCATCGCAGCGGGCATGAATTGAATTTCGTTTTCTTTCAAGTTCATACAGCGATGTCAATTTTTTTGAGCTCTGGTGTAGAGTTTAGACAACAATTCAATATGGTTAACAACAAGAATAACATTTCAGAAACTAGTTGAAAGCTGATGTAATTTTGTCTCTAGCAGGTCAGGATTGGTTTTATGAGCATTGGATTTTTGTTGTATTATCAACTATATGAATAGAATCTTAGCAGGATGCAATGAATGGCGTACTAAAATTTTGTGTGCTACGTACTAGTACTGCAAGTTGTGAGGTTGACTATTGCAGAAAAGAAAAATTAATGCTCGATAAATTTTTAACGGTCACGATCACATTCATTCGAAACTGCCAAATTTCGATGTTAAGTAACATTGAAGAATTTCAAAACGTTAAACTGTGCATCTGCTGATAGAATAATTTTGACTGTTAATCCTTCTAGAAGTAATTATAGACAAGAATTACTCTTCAACCAAATTTGGGTCGAGACTTAATGTCTCCAGCAAAGTTTTCGAAAGTGCTATTTCAAACAACTTTGTCAAAGACATAAATATCCCACATATTCAGAGTATCGAAATATAGTAGTAGAAAACCTTTACAACAAGCTATTCTGAAATTAATGTATTTGCTTTTTTTTCCTTTTTTAATAACGACTTATAGTGAGTCAATCTTTTTCCTTTTTTATATTGTAACGACATATAATTAGCAAGGGACTGGAAGGTGAAGTACTTTTCAAATATTAAGAGCCATAGTACTCAAGGGAGAGCAAGGATTTGAAGTAAGAAAGTTTAGAAAAGCGTGGAGTAGGGTCAATGAACAAGCTTAGAGTTTCCCGGTTACTTAGCTTAGCGGCTCCGACAGCATAGGTCATTAAATTGACTTTACGCTTGTCCGGACATGCCGCAGACTCAGGTGATTCGCATTTAATGCCAAAAGATCCTGACTACTGCGCTGCAGAAGACAAAAAGCTAAGTAACCGGGAAACTCTAAGCTTATTCATTGACCCTACTCCACGCTTTTCTAAACTTTCTTACTTCAAATCCTTACTGTATTTGATAAATATCTTCTGCGGTAATTAAATAATAAATTCACATTGCGTTCAAGGTGCCTTTGAAGCTTACAAAAAAATAAGGGAACTGGATTTAAAACAAATAATTCCCAGATATTAAAAAGACTCAAAAACACAAAGAGTGATTCCATTTTCAGGAGCTAGCATCAATTCGGCGCAAGCTTAGACCGCCCACCAAGTTAGTGTCGGATTCTGATGAGATGAAGTCGAAATGCAAGTTTCAGTTCCATCCTTCCATAATTTAGTTATAGGTTTTGTGTTCTCAACTCGCAATGATTGTTTCAAACAATTTTATCCGTAGCGCAGAAAAAAATAGTTTTCACCTAAATTTTTCCTCACTAAGAAGAAATATAGCAGGCCCAGTCTATTCAAATCCCTATATGTTGAATTCATGTAGCCTTCATATTTTCAACAAAATTGTTTGAAATGACATTATCAAAAACTTTGCTGAAGGCACCACGTCTCTTAATATTTTTGAAAAATTAATTCACCATAATTACCTCTATGAGAGTTAATCACTAAAATTTCTATATCAAAGCAGGCGCTGTTTTATGTTGATAACTTCCCGAAGTTGTCAAACCTTCAAAGTCAAGGATTATTATATTAGGTGATCTTGAACGTTGAAATTTTTTTAGATCATTTATCCCACTTTAAAAGATCGCAATTTTTGACTTCATTGACATATTATACAAGAAAATAATCTATAGAGGTTTGAAAACTGTTCCATGTTGATCCTTCTTGTTTGTAGACTAGAATGACATCTGTTAGACTACTTATGTTTTTGAGTTTTCAATAATTTATCAAACTCATATTAAATTTTAGCATTTTTTCAAAATTTGAGATTTTCATCAAAACCCCCTCCAAACCAAATTTTTGGCTACGCCACTGTTAGAACTGGTTCTTAACGAACGTTAATGCAGGGATTCCTTTAAATATTAATAAGAAGGATGCTGCCAAAATCATTCAGTATTTCATGCATCAATGTCCTTGGTTCTAGTGGGTTGAGCGCTTTGGTCCAAAAGAGCACTTGTTTATGGTTGGATCGTGACGCCAGCAAATAACAAACATTTAATAGCGGCTCTCCGGTCGACGGCGACGACAGGCAAAAGCCGAAATAAGCTGGAACCATTATTATGTTGTCCAAACCGAATGTCTGTGACAGCCCTCAGCATGCTGGAGTCGAATGTCAAGCAGGGGCAGTTGGAAGAAAAAAACATGTGCAAACAACAAACTGTAGCCCGTGGAACAAAAATAGCCAACGAGGCAGGAGTCTTTTCGTCACGTTTGTCCCTGTCGGTAATTATTCTTTGAACAAAAAGTTAACTTCCGTTCGTTAAACGGAAGAAGATTGGCTAGACTAGGTAGTAAAGGGAGGGTTTGGTTGAATAATACACTTAATTTCATAGGGTTGCTTATCCTTTCGATCGAGGAATTTTTCAAATACTCCCAGAATCAAATTATCTCAATTTTCTCAAATAATGTATCGTACCACAACATAGTGATTAGTTGAACTAGCTATGAAATAATTTTAAACTTTGTTTGAATTTCTAGGCAGTGCCTCATTTATAACATCCCTAAAACAGGAAGAGCAAACTCGTTTTTCCGAATATGGCAGAAAAACTTGACATAATAAGAAAATGTTGCCATTAAACACGCGAGGAATGTGCATAATTTAACGCCGTCGAGCGTATAAATTACACAATGTTTTGTTAATGAGTGTGTTTTCCGCCATTTCCCGAGCGCTGCCGCCTGCCTCGAGTGGGTGGGCCTGCGGCACTTTCGTTTCAAGAACGTTTAGCCGAGCCGAATGCAGATGCAATCAGATAAGCGTCTTCCGGCGAATCGTTGCAACAAACGGGGTCGAGTAGTGGTTGCGCTCGTTGGTTGGTGGGTGCCTATTTCGACATTCGCAAATGCATTTCAAAGGAAACGGTTCATCTTTGTTGATTATGCCAGACCTTCACAGGATGGAGATTTTGCTAGTTTGCGAAATAATTACACATATTTCCTTCGTTCGCTGGTATAGATCTATGCTTCGAATTTCCTAACAAGTACAGAAAAGTGTATTTTCTGTGTAATCTTGTATTAACTAGATCGATAACCTATATATGCCATATCTACAAGAACTACTATTCACAAATTATCGTACTGAATATCACTCACGACATGCTCTACGGCGTGTTAAACAACAAACAAATTCCACTAGTTTGAACTGATTCGAAGTACGAATATAATTGAAACTTCAATAATAAATTGTCAATAACATTTTCAACCAAAATTTTCTACCAAGTTTCGAACTCCCCATTTAAAGGATAATTAATTATATATGTTCCACATTAGTGCTACCTATTTTCTAGTTCAGATAATTTTCACTTCATCTCCAATTCCCATTTCAATTTAACAACTACCATTTGCGCTCCGTTAATTTGCTTCTCGTGCAAAAAACATTAAAACACAGCAATAAAAATAATTCAAATTTATTATCCACTGCAATGTGGTCAGCCGGACTTGGTTAGTTGAAAAATGTTCTTTGCTTCTTCCATTTGGTAGTTTGGTCAGTTGGTGGCAAGTTTTCCCTGTTTAACAGTATTTACTCCACTTCCTGTTTCTGAGAGACTTCGGGTGTGCTTTATGACAGCGCGTGTTCTTGGCTGCTTGTAGACATAGGAACAAAAAAAAAGTGCCGCACCCGTCCCAGTCGCTGCGCTGTGGAGAGCCGCAATCCACTTTATAGATACGTCGTTCTACACCATCGCAAGCAGTTGGTAAACCATCAACGAGAACGGTATAGAAAAGGAACCTCCAAATAGCAGGAACTGCATTTTCACTATTAATATTATTATACAGTTCAGGGTTCACTTGGTTGTGCTCTTTACCGAAGAAGGGTTGGCGCTGGCCCGGCCACTGACCACGGAAATCTGTTGAACACAAAACAGTTTACAGTTTCCGCTGCTGGTGCCTGTGCCGGCTGCGAACCGCATAAGCTTGTTTCAAGTTTGCCAGTGCGAGTACGGTACTAAATGGACCTGGAGAATTATTATCCTTTTATTTGTGACCGGTCATTTGCGGTCCGAGTGAAAAATGATCTCGAGTTTCGGTACGGCGGCGGTGACCTGATCGCTACGAGTGGTTGCTGAAGGTAGGGTTTTTAAAATTTGCATTCCTTATTTACCCACTAATCTGCAGTGCTTTTGCTGAAATCTCGAGTTGGTTTTTAATGTTGTTGCAAATTAGTCGTTGCATTGTGTTGTCTGAATAAACTCTTATTGTCGTTGAAAGTGGTGTGTAGTTATTCAACAGCATGGACAGTGTGAAACAGAGTTGATAGAATAAAAAGAATTCACAGAATAAATAGAAACAAAAGATAAATAATGAAATGGTGTGTGTTGTGAAACACGATCGAAAGTGTAGTAAAATTTCTAAATTAATTTTAATATTGCGTTTCGACTTCGTCTCATCAGAATCAGATACTAATTTAGCGGCAGGACAAAGCTAGCGCCGGATTGACGCTGGCTCCAAAAAACGGAGACACAATTTGTGTCTTATCATCATCATCTATCATTTATCATCTTAAGCTTATGAGAACTAATGAAATCGAAGCATTTGGTTTGCCTTAGCAAACCAATGCAAGATGCACTATGCTATATTGCTTTGTAATATTTGCCTGTCCTGTCACTAAGTTAGTGTCGGGTTCTGATGAGACAAACTCGAAACGCAAATGACCGAATTTTCTAGAAGTGAGTATAGTGAACAAAATGATGAAAAAGATTTCGTTTCACTTTACACGACACCTTTCGTATTTAAAAATTGGCTCACACTCGGCCAAGTTCAAAGCACAGTCAGAAAAAAACCTACTAGGAATAGTGGTAGGTTATTAAATTGAAATTTCATTTGTATCCCGGACGCCAACAGCAAGTTAGTGACTGCACAAAACAGTCTTTCCCGTTTTGTACCTACATGCTCAATTCGGGTCGACAATTTTCCAACAGCCATGTAGTCAGCAAATTTAGAAATTGATATCTCAGTAAAGTATGATTAAAACGCCAATCCGGACGTCGTCATACTGGTTTTCAGAATGGTGCCAAAGATCGATCTCTGGTATCTATTCGTAAAGCCCGTTCCAAAATACCCGTATTGATTAGGTTATTGAGAGCATTTGCCGCAAAAAATGGGGTGCCGACAACCGACCATGTTTGGGTGCCGACAACCGATCTTAATAACCTTTTTGAAAACTGATAAAAAAAATCGTTGCGATCATTTTGGTGCCATTCAATGTTGGATCACAAAATAGAATCAATTCCCACATAAATATTCAATGTGCCTACGTTTTTGATCGATTTATTTCTTTCTATAACACGAAGTAAATCATCAAAAAAACATTTAAGTGGAGTTTCACTTGTTTAAAAAATATATTGATTGTGGAACAGAATATTCGAGTCTGTTTGCTTCAGAAATCGGCACAAAAAGAGCGTGCTAATATAACACAGAAATAATATTTATCAAAATGTCCATGTCTGGTTTCTGTCAAAAGCTACATAGGGGTGCCGGCAACCGACCACTTTCCCCTACTATTTATTACCTTTGCGGTAATATGGGTTTAATACCACAACGCGCAACTGCATGGTCTGTTACCAAAAAGAAAATAGAATCATACCCAAAAGTAAAAGAAACGTACCCGTCGAATTTTCGGTGTATGATTATGTTAGGTTAGACTTAGCACCGGAGTTAACTATTTACAAAGAAGAACAATACACTCTGAAACCTCCATTTAAGAACTCTTTTTACGTAATATTCGATTTACGTAACATTTTACGAACTAAATTCGAAATAACGAAATCTTTTTTGCGAACCAAATACGTGAAAAAAGTTAAAATTAGAGTTCGTACAGCGCAGAATGAAGTTGTAGAATTTAACATATTCTTAGCCAATTATTACCAATAAATTTGTGTATTTCCGATAAAGGGTTATCGAGTACATGACGGAAATCGATGTTTGAAGCCATTTTGAAGTCCGACATGGCGACTTCTGGTTTAGATAGATTTTCTATAACCTGAACAATACGGGTATTTTCGGAATTGAGTAATTATGTAGTAGATACAGTGAAGACCAAATTCTTTCAGTCCCCGATTTTGTTTATCTTTGATTTTGCCTACCTCTACTCACGATTTTGTCAGCTTTATGTTAAATTCCGTTTGACGTTATCAGACAAAGCAAGCCAAATTCGAGTAGATCCTTTCTTGAGTATATTTTTTCTTATCTTAGAGATGCAAAATGTGCAAAAATTAGAAATATCAACTTGTTTAAATTTTGCGCTGAAAGCAATTTATGATTTAATAGTTAGAAACTGTCAGAAGATTAAAGATAGTTATCTTAACAACTTCATTTTATTAAAAAAACTACAAGGGGCAGCCCTATGGGGTTGCACGAACTGTAGACGTAGGACTATACTACTTAATGTAAAATATTTATTTTCTTAGTACTTAGTGTGTGGGAAAAAACACCCGGACCGGTTAAGAAAAATCAAATTTTAGACAATATAATCACATCTCATGTATAGAACAAGCTTTCTAGTTGCTCTCAAACAGATCCTAAAAGTTCAAACACCCATGGATAACCCCAAGTTTGTAGATGTGTTTCGATGCCACAGGATTGTAAAATGGTTAATATTATGTCATGAAAATTCAATTCTTCCGTGACAATTTTTTTTGTCTGTAAAATGCCCTGTGTGTATGCAAAGTTCATAATTTGTTGGGATATTAGCATTGATCGGAAAATGCTTTCGAACGCTGCGCATTGCATACATACAGGACATTTTGCCGGTCTCCAGAAGCTGTTCATTTTAACACCGCCACTAGAGTGGGACATGGTTATATGAAAAAAATAAAATTTCGCTCCGAGTAACTTTTTGGGTTCTATTTGGCTCCCAAAACAACTCTGCAAATTTTTAGTTCGATCGGTGAAACTATATTTTTGCGCCCACAGTTTAAAGTTTACATGGGATTTCGTATGGGGAAAACGTGTTTTGCAAATTAATTCTTCCAAAAGTCGCCTGTTACCTTCTAAAAATAAAGAGATGTCTGATTTTTATAGGAAATTTGTCAAGGGAACAAAGTCTAGAAGACCATGAAACGATCTGATACTTCTGGAAAAAGTTAAAACCGATTGATGCCCTCAAGATTAATGAAAATTTCACTTTTCATAGCATCACTGCTGCTGACGGTCGAATTATATACAAAATCTTTAATTTTGTCTTATTATGTACAAAAGAAGACTCAATTTATCCCTCAAAATACTTGCGAAGTGGCTAAAGAGTATAGATAAATGATTTAGACACATTAAGAGAAAATCAAAACAAGATTGCATATAATTGGATAACCAACAGCAGTGGTGCTAGAAAAAATGAATATTTTATCAATCGTCAGAGCATCAATTGGTTTCAGCTTAATAACTTTTTTCTCAAGCATCAGATCGTTTCGTAGTTTTCGAGACTTTGTTTCTTTGTTAAATTTCCTACAAAAGCCACATAACGGTTTATTTTTAGGAAGCAATGGGCGACTCCTGGAGGAATTATTTTGTGAAAGTTAGTTTTCCCATATAAAATCCCATGTAAACTTTAAACAGTGGGCGCAAAAATATAGTTTCAGGGATCGAGCTAAAAATTTGCACACATTTTCTAGGACCTAAATAGTACCCAAAACCCTAACCGCCACATGTTCATTTTACCCACTCGCTATAAACATGTCTTATTTTTGGACATGTTTAGAAATCAAGAATCATGTTTGAAAAAATGAGTTTATGACGAAGTATTTTTACCAGATATGTACAAAACATGTCTAACAAGCAACATATAAGGTGATTGTAATATCTCATTCACTTATTAGTTAGAAAATAATGACTTTGCTTAACGTGTTCATTTTACCGCCAGTTCCCCTACCTACCAACACATTCGCCCCAAACATTGAACCCAAGCGCACAATGCAAAATGAGTCAACGCTGATGATGATGATGGGTAGAGCGAAAGAGACAACTAGTACCACCACGACACTATTAGTGCATTTCACCAAATTCCACGCGGCCTTTCCCGATTGAAAGGAACGGCCGCGCTTAGCCCATCTGTCATAATATCGTGATTTTGCATAGCGAAGGGCTGAATGATAACACATTTTGTTCCAAAAAACAGCCCTGCGTTATGCAACACTTTGTGCAGGTTGATTGTACCAGTTGCAAGTGGGGCCAAATTCACCAAGTTCCGTAAAATTCCTTTTAAATTACAGAATTGATAAAATTGCTTAGATGAGCTAAACTAATTAATCAAATCCTGTTTTATAAACTGTCCTTGCGTTTAAATTAAAATGGGAAGCTTATTGCTACCACTACATTACTTAATTTCAAGCGCAAATAGCAAATACATGTGCTAGTTAAACCAAAAATTTACTGGCAACATTACAGCGGCATTTAGAAGGCAGTTGGAGCGGTCGCCTGTTGGACGACACAGGGTAGCGTCCCTCCACAGCCAGTGTAACGGACTTCTAACTCAGCTACACTGGCTGTAAAACACAGCGTAGTGATCTGCTTCGCCAGCCGTTCAACAGGGAACTGAGCGTGTCTGGCCAAGTCCGTTCTTTAAATAGTCGATGATGACGTCATTCATGGAAGCGTAGCGCGCTAGGTACACCAATCTGTCGTACAGGGCTTGGGAAGCGCTATCTTCTGTGTGTTAATGCGCGATATTTGACAAGGTTGTATATTATTTAATTTTTTAATGCTATGATATCAAAAATCTTTGGGTTTATCTATTGGAATCTATTCTTAGATGTATTTCGGGGCGATTTGTGCAAAAAATTTGAAAATTTATCGTGAGATGGCTGAATTATATGCATTTAAAATTGGACCACTTTTCGTTACATACCATTTTTGTAACATTTGCAGAGTGCACCCACATATCGAAAACAAAGACGTAGTCCTACGTCAAAAATTTCAGAATGTTATTGAAATGATGCATTATAATACACAAAAGTTTTGGCTAATTCGATTCACCTGAATTTGTGGAAAAATTCGCAAAAAAGCAATATTTTTTTCTTGCTGAAACCCTATATCCGGGGTTGGGATTTTAACCCAGCTGCGTAGAAGGCAATCTATTTACCAATCACGCTATGCCGGTCCCCTAAACTTCCGAACTCTTTGACATTACTAAATCTAGTTATAGGTAAGCAATTATAACGATTTTAACACTATAACAATAAGTCATTTAGGGGGTGGGCGTAGCGTAGTTGGTAAATCGATTGCCTTGTACGCAGCGCACCTGGGTTCGAGTCCCGACCCCCGCACATAGGGTTAGAAATTTTTCATAAGAGATATTTCTAATCCGAAGAGGCGAATGACCTTAAGGTTAAAACCTCTATAATCGAAATAAAAAAAAATAAGTCATTTACACTTAATCTGTAAATTTTCGCCTGTGGTTGCCATTTTCGGAACCTTGACCATCTATTTTATTGTAACAGTTACAAGCAATTTTTAAAACTAAAAGGGTTTTCTTTAAATCTATATATCTTCGTGGATTGCAAATAGATTTTCAATCTGTCAATTTAATTTGAAAGATCGAAACTTTGTTAGTTTTCAGTGAAAAAAACTACGAGAGCGCTTTTTCCTAAAACAAATTAAATATTGAATTAAACTTTGAAAATTACAATACTTTATTGCTTTGGAAAAAATGTACGTTTTCTAAAGCTCTAGAAAACGGTTGAACAAAGCCTCTGCGAGAAATTAACATATAAAAAGATATGAATAGAAAACCTATTTTTCAAAAGCCAGCCTATCTTTAATATTTAAAAAATCATAACACATGAACCGTTGGAGATAGTCATACAGAGCCGTAGCGTGTGGTTGGCCGTGTTGGCCCTCGCCAAGGGCCGATCTACTTTATATAATAAGTGAAGATACATCTTAAAATAAGTTGGTAAGTTTATGAGTGCTAAGACGTCCATCTTATCACCGGCGTGTAATCATGTTTGCGAGTTCGTGGGCGTAGGTTGCTTGGAAAATTGCGAGAGGCTCTAACATTTGTACGCTGACATGATTTTGTAACATATTTGAGTGTGTTCTTGAATGGTTGCGCGAACCGTGAGTCTGATATCAAATTTTCGGTGCGCGGTTAAAACTCTGGCAGATATTGGGATCCCTTATATCGATAGGGTTCCAGAGTCATGTCGCCATGAGACGTGTTGTCTAATAGGTATGAGCGTATTTTCTTAATTGGTCCAGCTGAAGGCATGGACCTAGGCTTCTAGGATCTAGGACAGACTTCCGGACGTGACCGATTCGTAATCGCGTGCGCGAGGGCATTTTTGTAGGTTCCCACTTGAGACCACGTTTGAGAATGTGTGACGTTCACTATCACCATCTTTGCTGACCCAGCTGAAGGCGGGTGTAGAATGGTAGTATAGGACTCAAATAGAAGAAATAACAGACAACATATGAGAGACGTAATAGTTTAGACAGGTACAAGATATAGCTGAAGTTATGATCATCACATGAAAGATATGCATTAGTACTTCAAACTCTGCGAATACTTGATTAGCCAACCACCACACATAGCACATCCCGACCTCCTCGATACACCATTATCGAGGCGTATTGTAATCAACATCTTGAAGCGGGCTCCTTATATAAATCAAATCCTGAGTAGTCATAATGATTGGTGGATTATTAACATGAGAACTAATTAACCTCTAGTAGTAGAACTTGGTGCAAATAGAAACTAAAAAGAGCAAAGATCCTTATATTTAAATAACTCAATTGACTCTATTGTGGCTTGATGATGTTTACAATACCGTCAATCCCATTAACCTGCGAGAGGGTTCATAACTTTGTAGAACATTATGCAGCTAAATTTCACAAATCCAAAAAGTTGATACTTTGAACACCCTAATCACAAGGACCACCACCGGCTAAAAAATACTATGAAAGAATCTAAAATCTACGGTTTTGGTGCAAACAGTTTAATCTTCCAAAATACTGCTTGGGGATCATAGTGCACTGGTGTCATTTAAGCGACGATAATTGATCTTTATCGCGAACAAATGAAGTTTTAATTAGACCACAACAATTAACATCATCCGAACGTACTTCACTCTGAAACTCAATAAGCAATTCATCTAATAAATAGTATAATGACCAAGCTTATGAAAAACTCCATTTCTTGCTTCATTGTATCTCTGCTGGACTTATGACTATTGCGGAATAATGTTGAACCACAAAAATATCCTTCGTTGACAATTAATGCTTTTTCATTGATTAAACAAAGTCTGTGCGGGTTAGTTTCATCGTTCCAGTCGGCGCTCCTGGATGGTGTATGAAAAAAGCAAAGACCAACTTTTGCCTATTCCATCAACAGATTACCTATCTTAAATTACATCTAAAAAAATTGTGAAACAAAATTTCTTCTGCCAAACTAAATTTGAAATAATTTAAACTTGCCGGAGCCATAAAAGCAACTTTCGGAACGGACTGTTTCGGATATGCTTCTGGTGCAGCCAATCGTAAGTTGCTGTACAGTGGCCCTTCTGTAACTCGATGCTTCGCTACTTTATCATGATTATTACATATTTGATAATAGGAACTATCAAGCAATTTTTCTAATCGTCTTTGTGTATCGAATAAATAGCAGTACACTTTCGTTTAGTTGCTTACAAAAAACCATAGAAAAGTAGCAACATTTATTATTTAATTACCACCAGACATGCATCCAGCCAGGGAACATGATAATATTTTCATTATGAACTATTAAATGTTTTGCTAGATTTTTTATCGCTCTCTTTTTTAGCCAGTCAGACTAGCACCGGGAGCGCCGAAGTTGATGGGATTTCCGAAGCTCGTTCTAGGTTGGGATCGCTTTCCGAAAATTTCCCCGGGTTCGGGTATCGGCAGAGCTACGCTGTGTGTACATCCATATCTATATACACACTAAGTTCAATTTGGCTGAGCCAACACGGGAGCAATCGCTAGTTAAAAGGATACGATGAAAGGGTTTAGCTTTGCCTGAATTGGGGCACCCGGTTGGAAAATGGCCATGATAAGTGGGGGTTAGGGTGAGCAGTTTAAAAAGTTTGACTATCAATTATGGCAGTTTTATGGATGTTTATGACATTATTGCTTTTTCATTTTGCGGTTGTTGGAAATTACCGTTTTATTGCATAAATATTTGCATGTGATTTTTAGCGTCAATCGATTTACCTTCCACAATCTAAGATGGAACATTCAGAAATGAGGAATTAGAGTTGAGTGGTAGGTTACTGTTTCGTTTATTCCGCTTACGCTTCATTCAATTCCTCAGAATTTTTGAAATTAGTGGAGACTTTTTTCTGAAAAATATATTTAAAGTGATGAGAGATGGCGTTTGGTCACGGATTTCTTACAATAATATTTTATTGCGTATATTACCAACGTTAATATTGTTCGTGTTTTTTGCCTAGAAGATGAAGGCATAGACCTTCGAAACGTTGGTAATAGACGCAATAAAATATTATTGTAAGAAATCCGTGACCAAACGCCATCTCTCATTACTGAAAACAAAGTGGTCGTTCATCTTTCTATCGAATATTTTTAAATGTACATTCAAACACATAATTGTCTATCTTTGTACGTATTTCTATAATCCAGAACGGACTATAAATAATAGATTTTAAAATTTCATGTTTTCTCGCCCTAAATGGCAAAACAACAGTCACAAAATAAATCAATAAATCATTTGAAAAATTGATTTCAAACCAAAACGACACCTCCTTTCAGACACAATCGGATGTCATCAAGTCAATTGGCTTCAATCACTCATTTGTACTCAGCCCCTTGGCAAGCAAAGCACTTTTCAGCGTCCCTTTTTTCAACACTCTATCTACCAACAGTGTGGCACTGCCACTGTGGCAGTATAGGAAAATGAGGTAAATCTCCTTTCCGACCGAGAGTGAAAGGGACAAGAGAAATGAGAACCCAATCAGTGGTTGTAAATATTTCAAGATGAATGATCCGATCTACCTGCCATTTCTGCACTTGGAACTGCACCACACACACCGGTCGAAACGAGGCCGAAGGTTGAACAGATTGGAGGGGCGAAAGTCGTTACCCATGAAAAATGAAATCTTGTTATGTCTCGCCCTGCAACCCAGCCACATTCCGGAGTCCAGGCTTTTCTTTTGTAGCAGAAAGTTTTTCTCCTCTCGCCCAACGTGCTCCGTATTCAAGTTCGTCCGGAAGAGGCTTGGTATTGGCCAGGTATCGTATATTCACTTCCTTCCGTATAAGAAAGGCAGGCGCTTTGTAATTTTATTATGCTCGTTAAATCGATTTCAATGGGAGATCTGTGTCGGTTGGTTGTTGGGTGGGACAGGGGTGTTACGTGTGAAAATGCTCCCATTCAATATTACGTGTGCAGTCAATCTGTGTATCTGTGAATTATTGAAGCTTCAATCAGAATAACTGAGGAATAACGATTCCATTCGAATTTGGGAAACATATAGTGTCTGTTCTTTCATTTTCATCTATTGTTAAATGGTCAATTACAGTTTACGAAATCTCCATTCGTTATAAGACATGTCTCACAAGAAAGCGTTCGCTGTAAAACAACAAAGCTGCACCTCAATACCATATGAAAACTAACAAAATATTGTTCCATACGCCGCAACACAGCACGAATGAATTGTTGTACTCTTTGGATTATGGAATCCGGCAAAGGATGAAATGAAAACAATCTCCGTTACAACAAGAGCCTGGAGCAGGCATCATGTGAGCTGTGAAGTTTATCTGTTGGTTTTAATGTAACTAATCCGAGCTTTCCGGAGGTTATTCTTGGAAGCTGTAGAGCAAACTGCTCCATACTCCTTCGCAGGGTAAACCGACTTGTTTGCCAGAGAATCATCGAGGGATAAACCAAACATGCTTTTGATTCTAAAGCACTCAACGGTAATCGGATTTTCATCGAAACATTATAGGAAATGAATGTAGATTATACACTTTTGCACAAGCAAAGGAGAAAGTTTAGTTTTTCTGCTGTCGAAAGTTTAAAAGAATTTTTCTCTTAAAAGTTGTTTTCTTTTGGTGCTTCATGTTATCCTTTTAGTTGAAGTTTGTCGGATTGTTTTAACCTCAATATGTAAGGTAAAGGGTGATCTGATAACTATTGCAACACTTTAGATTGATTGGAAAATCAGCAATAGTAATCGAAATAAAACAAAACATTTACCGTAGTTCAGTATATGAGTAAAATGCTTAAGGGGGCGTCTGGTGTAGTGGGCCAAAAAATCGACTTCTTTTTTATTCGCTTAATTGTTAGTATTGAACCTCTAGAATATCTCCCGCAATCTCGGTGGCCACGATGAACTTCTTTTGTTTTAAACAGCCATGCATTTCCCACACGTATTTGCAGTAACACACGCAGATTTCCATCTATTGGCAACAATTTTCGAAAAACTGGCCGCGATAAAAATACAGTGTAAACAATACACTCTACACTACCTCTACTCAAATTTTCAAGAGAAAATAAGTTTTTTCCGTGATGTAATTTGATGTGGGGCACCCTTGAATAGAGTTTTTTCTCAAAACCGTGTACCCCTTTCGATGAACCACAGAAAACTGAATTAAACAAATTTCTCCCTATTATTTTGAAGAAATATGAGCAAATTTTACAGTAAAATATAAGATTTTTCAGTTTTTGTTAATCCATTTTACGAAACTCGAACTTTTTACTATTTTTTAGCATTCATCGACTAACTAAAAGTCTAAGCTTTACAAACCTCATTGAATTTTCTGTATCAGACAATCTTATCGAGAGTTATCGTGTTCGCCGCGGTGCTCCTCGACGTGGAAATGGTAGGATGTCTAGTAGGGTGTCCCAAAATGACATCATGTTAAAAAAGTCATCGGGCTCACTTCTTAAATGAAAGGTTAGGGTATCAGGACCACTTCGGAGTGAATTTGCTAAAACGCTCCCTACTGGTGGCGAATTTTGATTTTTCGAAAAATGGGCCGATTTTGGGTAAAATTTCAAATTCATGCTTGTTGAAGTGCTTCTGAAATGTCTTAGATTTTTTTCAGCATTTTTGTTATTTTTTTAGAGATCAAAATGGAAAAGTTTGGTTAGTTAGTTAGAACAAATTTTGAAGTATAAGAGTGGCTGAGCCATTAAAACTTAGTAAAGAGTGTAATTTTATGTGTTTTTCATTAGTTTTTCTTCAATATTGGGTATCTACAAATTTTTAAAAGTATAGAAAACACTTCAAATAGTTGAGCCTAATAAAGGGGCGCAATTTTGTTGAAGAAAGTGTATAGTCGCGGTAAAAGGGGTATGAGTTATTTAAGTTTTTGTTATATAACCTTCGACATTTTTAGCAATTCATCAAAAATAATAATGTTCCAAAAAATAAAACAATTCAAATATGCTTTGACCACATATAGTTTTTTGGAAAATAGAAGGAAAATGATCGAAAACGGCACTTTCTGTTTGTCTTCAGTTCGCCAGGATCGGGTTTGATGAGAATTTGATGATTTTTTGTGCCATCAATTATTAAAATAATGACTTTACTAATGATGCCAAGTCTCTAATTATTTTTAGAAAAGATTATTCTCCATAATTACTTCTTGGAGGCTTATTCATAAAAATTATTTTACTAGAAGATGCGTTGTATTCTGTCGTAAAACTTTTTCGAAAATACAAAGCCTTCAAAATTGACTATTTCGGAAATGTGTGATCTAAAACGTAAGGATCAGTTTTTCAACATTCACCCCACCCTTCTGCATTTTTTTTACTCTAAGGTACCTAACATGGGAATGAGACTTAATATTCAAAATCTGAATGCGTTAATCAATTCGGCATACAAGTATACGCCATAACTTGCCACTAACTCGACATATTTGCTAATTTTCATGATTTTCAACCCCACTAGGTGGTTATTAATATTCTAAATAATTTAAAAAAAATCAAATCCTCATAAAAACTGATTCTTATGTACTAGAGACAAGAAGAAAACGCCATTTTTCATCATTTTCCTGCTATTTTACGTAAAACCAAATGCGGACTAAGCACACTGAAATTGTTTTGTTTTGTAGAACAGTGTTATTTTTTATGAATAGCATAAAATGTCAAAAGGTTATCTAGCGAAAACTTATATAACTCATACCACTTTTACCGTGGCTATACACTTTTTTCAACAAAATTGCGCCCCTTTATTCGGCTCAACTATTTGAAGTGTTCTCTATACTTTAAAAAATTTGTAGATACCCAGTTTTGAAGAAAAACTAATGAAAAACACATAAAATTACACTTTTTACTAAGTTTTAAAGGCTCTGTCGCTCTTATAATCCACAATTTGTACTAACAAACTAACCAAACTTCTCCATTTTGATGTCCAGAAAAATAAAAAAATGCTGAAAAAATCTAAGACAGTTCAGAAGCATGAATTTGAAATTTTACCCAAAATCGGCTCATTTTTCGAAAAATCTAAATTCGCCACCAGTAGGGAGCGTTTTAGCAAATTCACTCCGAAGAAGAAAGTGGTCCTGATACCCTAACCTTTCATTTAAGAAGTCAGCCCGATGACTTTTTTAACATGAGGTCATTTTGGGACACCCTAATGTCTACTCTTGGAACGCTCGTATGTGTGGCTCTGCGTTACTGAATTTTTTTTTCGTACACAATGTTTGTAAAAATGAATCTTAACATTGCACAAAAGATGCATTGTTTCCTTGCCTTCAAAATTATAAAACAAAATAACCTTCGGTCTGAGCACTTTACACTAGACGCCTCCCTTAACATTTGCATTTAAAAGGGGTGGGCGTAGCTTAGTTGGTAAATCGATTACCTTGTACGCAGCGTACCTGGGTTCTAGTTCCGACCCCGCACATAGGGCTAGAAATTTTTCTTAAGAGATTTTTCTAACCCGAAGAGGCGAATGACCTTAAGGGTAAAACCTCTATATTAAAAAAAAAAATGGATTAAACGCCCTTCATCGTAACCTGCAGAATCGTTTCTTGAAATATCTTTTGAAATTTCACCCTCTTTTCTATTCAAAAACATTTTTGATGGAAAGTTGCATGAATTCAACTTAGTTTTCACGCAATTAAATTTTTTTTTCAGTTTTTGCATTTATACACAGTTAGTGCTGAAGAAATAGCCAAAGTTAGTTGCCATATTTTTCCAAATTATCCTGATTATTGCATTTCCTGTAAATTTTGTGAGTTTTTCTATTCCGATTCATTAAATTAATGATTTCCTTGTTGAACCAAACTGGATTTTTGGATCCTCCTGTATTATTTGCAAGAAAATATTATAAAAGATCTTTACTGCACATTCAATGTTCTCTTGATTCTTTAAAATTTGCACTGTTTAATTTATATTTAATATTTTCATAATTAGCTCTTTGGGGGCCCATCCTAGCGCGTAGTTAATAAATCGGTTGCCTTGTACGCAGCTCACCTGGGTTCGATTCCCAATTCCGCACATAGGTTTAGAGATTTTTCCAACAAGAAATTTCTCTCTCAAAAATAGGTTAAAACCTCTATAAGCAAAATAAAAAAAAAGCTTTTCTATAATCGAAGACATCCTTGCACTCACAGTCAATGGAATTATGATACTTGTGCACAAAAACAGAGAACTGTTCCAGGGAGAATGAGATTCATCAACACAGAAATCTTCATTAATGTTTGTTAATAGCAGATCTAAATAACAATTGTGTTGATTTTTTATATGGTTTATTTGATTGAGTGCAATTTTCTCAAACATATATTTTAATGTTTCGTTTTCACCAACGACAGGAAGTATAATACTCTCATTTTCAGAGTCAGGAATAAAATCGAAGTTGCGCTGATTAAAATCACTATACACATGCAGTTTTAATTCTGGAGGGAAATTAGAGATTATTGCTTCAGCTTCTTGAAAGAAAATCTCATATGTTGATTTGCAAGCTAGATCCGGTGGAAAATACACTGAGACGAAAATGTGGATTTCATCAGCGATATGAGCTTTAACCCATACATGTTCAAAGTGCACAGTGTGTAAACTATGCATTACACACTAGACTGCCCAGAAAAAATTAAGAATTTTTGAAAACTCAATCGGCCCACCCTCAGTGTTGCTGAACTCGTAAAAATAACTCTTGTATTTCTCATTCGCGTGTTCTCATTGCGCCCAACACTCGTATCCGAGTGTTCTCCATGCATGCCTTTCTTTCGTTCACTCCCCAGCCGGGTAGAATTTCTGCGAGTGCCAGTCAGCCAAAAGCGACTCAAATTGCACATATTGAAACCCACTCTTTCGTTCGCACCCACCCACTGGCGCTCACTCCTACTGCTGCTACCACTCGTCCGTGCTCCCACTCGCCCATGCTCCCGCTCGTCCATGCTCCCACTCGTCCGTACTCTCACTCGTAGCCACTCGCGCTCTTTAACCCACTCGTATACTCTCGCACTCTTAATCGAGTTCGCCTTCACTCGCACTCTTGCAGTCGCTAGCGCTCGCATTTCGTTCTTCGTTGGTAGACCAAGAATGTATGAAAATGAATTTATTCATTTTCATACATTTTTGGTCTACCAACATATGAACAAAGTCTAAGCCGCAGCTGTTTGAAGATCGATTTGCACAATACGTCTGGCTTTCGTCACCGGTACAGCACGTCATGGGAACGTCAAAATTAGTTATATGCAGTTAAATGGAAGTATTCACACACAACATCAACAGCACGGAATGCTTTGACGTACGGGAAGTGTGAACGAGAGAAGCATTCAACCTATCTTGATGGAACGACGACGTGGCGTTGACGGACATTTACGTTGATGGAAGCTAATGTATCGTCTGCATTGAGGTTGATATGACGCTGGTATAACGGAAAAGGAAAATAAACGCACCCGAATGAAATGCAGTTGCGTTAAAACGTAAATTTAAAAAAAACTGCAAAATCGCTTGGATTGACACTTTTAAATATGTGGAACCTTAACATGTCAAATAAATATATAATTCCCCTAAATGCTGCATATATGCACTTCTTAAAATAATTAGTTTTTTGGTCAAATATACCTATATTGAAGTTTGAGATTTTTTGTGGGATAATGAAATGACAGGAACAGTTTTTATTGTCAAATATGTCACTGAAAGAATATATGCATAAATCGCTCAGATAATTTTCGTAAAATATCGAATTAAATAGTTACTACAAGAGTCAGTCCCATAAAGATAGGAAATGCCAAAGAAAACGGGACAAATATGCGATCATGGGTAGTATACATCTATGACCATTCCTGGTACATTTTGCATTAAATGAATCGGATATTCGGATTAAATACATGGTTTCGAGATAAACGTATTTAATGCGGTTCACTACAAAAATTCAAACCCATTAATAAACATTGGCTTCTATAGAATATGTATGTAGGAGATCGACTACCGTCATAAAGTGAATTTCTAAACAAGGACTTAATTTATTGAATATTTCGTGACCAATTCCAATATACGCTGTCCTTGTCCTTCGGAATCAGAGCAAATCTATCTAATCTATGCGTTATATATTCTGAAACATTCGTTCACAGTCCTAAATTGATACAACCAGCGGACTATATTAGAAGAAATCTCTAGTAAATGATTTTGCGCACTTTCCACTAACCTGAACTCTGCACTTTAAAAGTGTGAGTAATCAAGCTGCTACTGAAAACTGCGAGCTGTCAAAACACATGTATTTGAAGTTATAGAGATGGTACTCTCATAGACAGGCCAGTCGAACTAACCAGTCTATGAGATAATTTTTTTAGTAGAATGTTATGTGCGTAATACGGTTCGAATCGAGTTTTTGTGCCACAAGAAATACTTGCATTGAAATAGTAATTTTTATTTGCTCGTCAACTCCTCACGCTGGATTTTCCCAGATAACGAATTAACTGGTTTATTTTGCCGATTGGTATTTTCCCGAATGGGTTGTTTTGCCGAATTAAGTATAAAAAGTTATTTTCAATGGCAATTAAATAGTATAAAGGATGATTCAATATTTAAATTTGACAAAAAGCATGGATGTGGGATGATAAATTATAGAATTAATAGTCAAAATGTAAAGAATAGTTAAGGTAACTATTAAAATCAAACTTTAAATGAAAATAGTTTCTCTTTGAGCGTTTTGGTGGAATGCTAAAAATGAAAATTTTGAAAATGCTGAATTTAAATGAAAATTAAAATGCCTAAAGAAATGAAATATCTCTGAATTAATTTCTACTATCGTGATTCACTTGCTTCTCTTATTCATACACATAATCTTAGGTTTAGATCATTTCAACAAGTATATACCAAAGTTTTATAAATCTGTACTAATTGAGATTTGAACATGACTGAACAACATTGTTTTCGGTAATACTGATTCTTCTTGGCGAAAAAACAGTTTGCACAATACTGTTCAAATAATTACTCACGATAATTTACTAAATATTAGTGGGACGGAGCTTTATTCCATTTACCATCTTAGTAAAATTGGTAGTAGCAGATTAGTTTTTTTTTACTTTTTTCAATAAATTATATTAAATTCGTGTTTCCAATTTTCATTGTTCAAAAAAGAAACTATCCTTAAAAAGCTTGAGATTTTATTGCTGGATATCACATACATGCTTCCCTTCTGGCCAGAAGTGCGTAAGATACGCCCTTTACTTCTGCTCAGAAGTGTATAATCGGTACAAAAATGCAAACCCACTAGCCAGCATGGACTTTTATAGAATATGTGATATTATTTCCTTAACCCTCCGGAAGCCGTACTTATGGCCCACTGAACGAGCAGCCGCTGTTGCTCTAAGACGATTTCGCCAGATTTTCAGAGCAGTGTGCACTCAGTGCAGTAGCGCGACTTCCCCAAGGTTAAGGGGTTGCCTGGTGTAGTGGGTAAAAAAACATTAATGTTTTTTTATTCGTTTAATTGTTAGTATTGAACATCTAGAAAAGCCCAGTGCAATCTCGGTGGCCACACTGATCTTCTTTTGTTCTAAACAACCATGCGTTTCAACGATTTCAGTCTATCCGCAACTTTAATAGCATCTTTCTCGAAACCGCATTTTTTCAAATTGCCGATAACTCAAAAACCATTCAACGAATTGACTTGATTTTTTATGAGAATGCATAACATGTGTAGTCGATGAACTAAGGGAAAATGGAATACAAAAACCTTCCTCGTTATTTTGTAGAAAATTGAACGAATTTTATTTTTCGGTTTTTCTTATACTATTTTCCGAAATTCCAACTGTTCTATATTTTTTTTTGGTTCATCGAGTAACTACAAGTCTATGTTTTAAAAATCTTATTGAATTTCCTATTTCAGACAATTGTATCAAGAGTTATCATGTCCTCCGCGGCATTCCTCGACATGGGAATGGTTGAACGTCTTCTCTTCGAACGCTCGTATGTGTGGCTTTGCCTGACTGAAAATTTTTCATTCATAATATGAATATATACATAAACCTTAACGAGAGGTCCATTGCCACCTTGCCATCAAAATCGTATAACAAAATTACTTTCAGTTTGAGCACTTTATAGTAGACGCCCCTTAAAAGACAAGTTTTTTTTTAAGACACCGCACTTATAATTTGTGTACATATTTAAAAAAAATATGAAAAACAATATATTTAATTTGTTCTTTAAATACGACCGGTATAAACCTGTATAGACAGATAACGTCTGTATGCAATGACAATTTAATGCGAACGCGCGCACTGTTAGTTTAGTTAGTTTTTGCTTGCATTGTTCTAGAATTTCATCAGAATGCCTTACCTGATCCCTTCGCTCCTTTACGAGCGCTCCCAGTTGCTAAAAGAGTGTATACGAGCTGTTCTAATAAACATCTTCAGAGCTGCAAAGAGTGCTTAGCACACGGGAGTGGGTGGCATGCAGTAAAAACTCGCAGCCGAGGAGTCCCATCATGGGAACCCACTCGCCATTAGAGCTAAAACCTAGCGAGCCGACAAGAGTGCGAGTGACACACGAGCCTATAGCGAAGGCAGATAACTCACATGAATCAAGCATATTTGCCGCGCGTGCTGATCGTCACATATTTGAGAGTTCTTCGAAAACGTGTGTACAGCAGTAGGGAGCATACAGTGTTAGTCTCGCGCTCGCTGGTGAACGAGGAGGGTGTGTTGGCTTCTCGCTCTTTTAGCAACACTGCCCACCCTTGAGTCGATTGCTAGTCCCACCAGGAGTACTTGCTCCAAATTTGAAGCAAATCGGCTAAGTCTAACTACCGGACCAACGTGCCTGAAATTTGTTTCAACAGGTTTCAAATTTGTTTCAACAGGTTTCAATTTTCAACAATTTACATGGAGAAAACTCACTAGTTCGTATTTTCGCCGCTAGGTGGCACTGTATGCATCGTGTTATCACTGTAAGTGAAAACAAGGAAGATAATTAAATTGTCTACTACTTTGTGGAAGACTGCTAGTAAATCCGGCTTTATTAAAAGAAGTTATTAAACTTTTAGCGAAGTGATGTCTGAGTCAGTTTTGCATGGAGCCTAGCAGTGCATGGTTGTGTATCAGTACTCGAGTCCCGCGAACTATACATTTTTGTGAAATAACATACAAAATACAAGAATTGTAGTAAATAATGCGAGTAACGTTTTGGTTAGAAAATTTTAGTTCCACCTGTGACCGCATAGAGGGCGCCACCATTAACTTTTCATAGAAGAGAGATAGAGTATCAAGACGTTTGGAAGAAATACTGAAAAATGCCTGTTCTATAGCTTTGTAGAAGACACCAAATTTTAATCTCTCTCCGTTGAAAAGTTAGTATTGGCGCCCTCTATGCGCTAACATGTGGAACTAAAATTTTCTAATCAAAGCATGACTCGTATTATTTACTATAATTCTTCTGAACATACCATTGAGCTCAACCTAACAATTATTTCACAAAAATGTTTAGTTCGTGTGAATCGAGTACTGATACACAACCATGCACTGCTAGGCCCCATGAAAAACTGACTCAGACATCACTTCGTTAAAAGTTTAATAACTTCTTTTAACAAAACCGGATTTACTAGCAGTCTTCGACAAAATTGTAGACAATTAAATTATCTTTCTTATTTTCACTTACAGTGATAATACAATGCATACAGTACCACCTAGCGGCGAAAATTCGAACTAGTCAGTTTTCTCCATATAAATTGTTGAAAAATCCCATACAAACTTCAGGCACGTTGGGCCGGTAGTTAAACTTGTCCAATTTGCTTCAAATTTGGTGCAAGTACTCCTGGTGGGACTAGAAATCGACTCAGAGGTGGGCCGATAGGGGTCATTTTTTCCTGCCACTCTATTGCACACACATAAGGTGTATGTGCGTATTGTTATAGAAGCGAATTTTATGTGCAATATAGTTATGAAATGTGAATGAAATGTAAGATTAATATTTCTTGTAAATACACACATTGGGTTTACATGCCAGCAAATAGTGTCTATATTTGGGTGGGGCTTTGTTATATGGAAAAACGTAATCATAACCACATGAACCGAGCACAGCATTTTTTTGGTTCCTTTTGAGGCCCCAAATAACTGAGCGAACTATGTTATATTTCACCCTAAGGAGGAAAATTTGGTAAAAACCAAAATTTCTCACTAGGGTGAAAATTTGTTGGTAAAAACCAGTCTTTGTACAGGACGGCACAAATCCTTATTTCATACTATGTTGCGTTTCGGCTTCGCCTCATCAGAAACCGACACTAACACATTGTCGGAATAGATTAGCGCCGGCTTAACGCAAATCCCTTAAAACTAAAACACACTATGTGTTTCAATCAAACGACTGATCAAACGTGATGTCCCGTTCGAGCAGAAGTTCTGTTTATGCCGATGAGACACAAGTGAAGCCGAAACTTGTCTTTGCTTAGCAGGCCTATGCGAAAGCACTATGCTATATTTCACCCTAAGGAGGAAAATTTGGTGAAAACCAAAATTTCTCACTAGGGTGAAAATTTGTTGGTAAAAACCTCCTCCTTAGGGTGAAATATAGCATAGTGCTTTCGCATAGGCCTGCTAAGCCAAGACAAGTTTCGGCTTCACTTGTGTCTCATCGGCATAAACAGAACTTCTGCTCGAACGGGACATCACGTTTGATCAGTCGTTTGATTGAAACACATAGTGTGTTTTAGTTTTAAGGGATTTGCGTCAAGCCGGCGCTAATCTATTCCGACAATGTGTTAGTGTCGGTTTCTGATGAGGCGAAGCCGAAACGCAACATAGTATGAACTGAGCGAAATTTGGGGTCGATTGGTTTTGACCCGGCGTAGCGCATTGCGGTTGAAATTTGTATGGAAATTAGTATGAGAAAACCTACAGTTTTGTATTTTCAATTCTACAGATTGCAATCATTCCTGCTGTATGCCAAAAATTAGATAGAAGTGTAGTTCAGGATATGCTGAACAACTTTGCCGAAGGATGTATGGTGTTAGATTATCTCTAAAACAAGTAATAACTGTTCAAAATTTGATTGATCGAAATAAATGCCAAAAATAATTTTTTTGTCAACACTGCGGGTGTACCAATGATATTTCATATAACATACCAACATAACATCATATATTTTAGATTTACCACATTAGTACTTTTGGATGCATTATTCAAAAGCCTTAGCTCAATTTCATGGGCGTAGGCAGTTGATGAATAGGGTGTAGTGAGGGGGGGGGGGATGGGTTCAACGTATAGAAATTCGAACTGAAATAACTGAAATATTGTCGAGTTGGAATGTTCAGATGAATTATTTTAATACATTTGCATAATTTTCTATGCATAGTAGTAATGATGAAACGAAACATATTGTATCCCTCTGCAATGAGTTATATTAATAGAAGTAAAGATAGAGACTGAATCAACTGACGTCGAGTTGGTATATCAGAGATTACTTATTTACCACTTAGATAAATGGTTGCATTGCTTATATTTCAGTTTAATCCGCACTATGACTTGATAGGATGCTGTTCGATCACCTAAAGAAAAAATTGTTGTTAAACGGGGCTCTGGTGGATTGTGCGTTTGTTTTAAAATAATTCATCTCAACATTCCAACTCGACAATATTTTAGTTATTTCAGTTCAAATATCTATATATCGAAGACAAACCAGCCTCTCGCCTACTCAACTACCTACGCCCATGAAATTGAGCTAAGGCTTTTGAATAATTCATTCAAAAAAACCAATGTGGTAAATCTAAAATTTATGATGTTATTTTGGTATGGTATGTTAGTGTTGGCAAAAAATGATTTTTGGCATTTATTTCGATCTATCAAACTTTGAACAGCTATAACTTGTTTTAGAGACATTCTAACACCATGCATCCTTTGGCAAAGTTGTTGAGCATATCCTGGACTATACTTCTGTCTAATTGTTGGCATACTGCAGGAATAATTGCAATCTGTAAAATTGAAAATACAAAAAAGTAGGTTTTCCCATACTTATTTCCATACAAATGCGCTACGCCGGGTCAAAAATAAATCGACCTCAATTTTTTTTTTGGGACCACAAAAGGAACCAAAAAAGCGCTGTGCTGAAAAAACGATCATTTTGCCCCACCCTAGTCTACATGCTTCCGCTAATTGCAAAAATCTATGTGTAAAATCAATAGGCATAACGTTTACACGGTGTTCCTAAAACTGTTATTAACAAAAATGCCATCAATTTGGCATACAGAATTCAAAAGATACAGTATCCAAGCATCTTCTCAGTGAATTTCAAAATGATCCATCGAGAGATTCGAGAGATATGGCGATTTGAAGTTTTATGACACGTTTCATAAGGCTACCAGCAAACACCCACAGGTTTGGTCTGATTTTTATTAACAAAAAAAAATACTTGGTACTTGGAATTCGTAAGATGTAGTATTCAAGTATACCCCCTGCAAGTTTGAAAATATTTCATTGACGGAATCGAAAGTTATAACGGTTTGAATGTTGTATGCGGTCATAGATGGGTTTTCTACCACACTTCAAGTGTAAATCCATGTTTGTCCATTGACAATCAACTAGTGTTTAAAAATGGATAGGCCGCAATTTTTAATACAAAAATATTCACTAAATAATGATAATACATTGTTGAGATCAATTATAAATAATATAATTAATTATATTGTCTTTGTTTTGATATAGACAACTCTATTTTATATTCTTCTTAATGAAAATTATCGATGAAATGTCTACCTGTTCAATAATGAAAAAATGATTAGAATCGGTCAACAAACTATTGATTTATGGTCTTTTTAAGTAATTATTCCAACTTTTATCCATTTTTTTTTAATTTTCACATTGTATTTAACGTTTGGTAGGCAACCCTATTTTAATATTTTTGCAGTGCACCATATAAATAACACTTTTTGTACATTATATTTATGTAATTAAATGGTAAGGTTTTCCTTTTTAAACCGCGACACGTATGAACGGTCTAAATAGTCAATGGACAAACATGGATTCACGCTTGAAATCTGGCAGAAAACCCATCTATGACCGCATACCACATTCAAACCGTTATAACTTTCGATTCCGTTAATGAAATATTTTCAAACTTGCAGAGGGTATACTTGAATACTATATCATTCGAATGCCAAGTACCAAATGTGTAGACAAATATTTTTTTGTTAATAAAAATCAGACCAAACCTGTGGGTGTTTGCTGTTAGCCTTATGAAACGTGTCATAAAATTTCAAATCGCCATATCTCTCGAATCTGTCGATGTATCATTTTGAAATTCATTGAGAAGACTCTTGAATACTGTATCTTTCGAATGCCGTATGCCGAATTAATAGTCATTTTTTGTTAATAACGGTTTTAGGAACACCGTGGTTTACATTTTTATGAGTGTAGAATTATCAAAAAATAAGGAGCCTAGTATATGCTCACGGATTTCGTTCATTTTTACGGCGCTCCTTATTCTATTAAAATTTTGACAGTAAACCAAAATTTCAGTGGCTTTCGAAGGAGTTGATAGGGATTCGTTATGCGTAACCATATTAGCTAAAACTATTGTATCGTATACTTCCAAAATACTCGAAATTTGATCGGATGTAAATGCATATCATGTGACCGTAGTGAGTTTCAGAAACTCAAATAAATTGGGAAGCGGTAGGGGAATGGTAAAACTCCCTACTACTGAAGGAATAGCAACTAACGCAACACGACTTGCCAACGGTTGTAATCAACTCGATTCCGTCACCGACGCCCATCTGTTTACAACGGAACTTGGATATTATGAGGAGTGACGTTTTCCGGTCAGGTAAAACTAAATCTTCCACAATGCGATAGTTGTCGAGATATTTAGAATTTTGCTCCAATGAAAACAATTAATTCCTGTAAGTATGTGTTATTTTTTTTTTCATTTGAAATGGCATTTAGAATCATATTCAAAAACAAAATTGCATTTTTGACTGCAAATAGTATGAATTATGAAAATATGTCAAAAGTTATTGTTGGGAAAAGTTTTTTTATTGATAGTTTCTCCATGATCCAAATACACTGAAAAAAATTATTTTATTACGTGGAAATGCGAATAACTTCTAAAAAGGGCATAATTACACGAGTTAATTGTTTTTGTTGAAGCTAAATTCCAAATATCTTGACAACCATTGCACTTGAAAGATTTTTGTTAAATGAATTTTGATTTGAAATGATACTTAGAATCTTATTCTGTAAAAAAAGTTCAGTTTTGTATGCCAATTAGCATAAAATTTAAAAACATATGTAAAGTTACCGTTAGAAAAACTTTTTTATCGATACGTTCTCCATCATGCAATCAAAATATTTCTTTTCTGATTTAGTTTTTGCTGTCAAAATATATATTTTTTAAATTGGGTCTTTTGCAATTTAAATTTTTAACATAATTTTTTGTTTTTGTAAAAAATGACACATTTTTTGCGTGCAGAAGTATTCATTCCTTGTAACGCGTTCTCAGATAGTTAAGCTGTTTAAAATATATTTTTTGAAAGTAATGCACGCAGAAACGTTTACGCCCTTTTGAAAATTTGCTCCTGTATCAAAATGTGTCAATTGCTAGAAAAAATCATGGAGATTCATAAACCGAACAAAACTGTAAGGTTTCGTTCGAATTTGCAATGATCATATTTTGTGGTCGACCGGTTTCTCATAGAATCTTTCAATCGTTGAAAAAATAGCTCTGGTGCATTAGAATTTATAACGGTTAAAACTAATCATTTTCAACTGTCAATATGTTTCTCTTATATTAAAAAAAATCCTGACTTGTGGGGAAAATACAATGGCAACACAAAGTTACAATGTCTGAAACTATTGACTTCGAACCGTCATTTCACTAAAAACTCACTCCTACAAAACTGAAAAAACTACTATGTAATTTTATTAAATTGTCAAGTGTGATCATTATTTTCAGGTGCAAAACGTTCAAAAAGATGATGGGTTTTTACACGCATTCGAGGTCTGCTTCTGAGGTGAATCACTAAATGGGCTTTTCCCTTCCAACTGCAACATTTCATGTAGACCAGCACGGGTCAGATGAATAATGAAAGAATAAATAAATAAATGAATAAATAAGTAAATAAATAAATAAATAAGTAAGTAAACAAATAAATCAATAAATAAATACATAAAAAATAAATAAAATAAAGAAATAAATAATAAATAAACAGATAACCTAGAATTAAATGGAGTCATCCGGATCATTTTTACATATCTAAAATTGAAAGAGATCTGTCCAAAACGGTTTAAAATTACCATAATTATAAGTTTTTCATTTTGAAGAGGTTCTCATTCAAAATTAAAAAAAAAAATCGTTGCATTTTATAAAAGGTATAAGTGTCTACTATATTGTGTTAAACGTGTTTTTCGATCCGCGCATCCAAAAAAGTTCTGATAATTGTTCGAAGCGGCGTCCTGGCCGCCATAGGACGCCTTTTCATGGCATTATGCACGTTCCCAGAATGCTTCGCGTCTGGTCTCGAGAAAGTATTTCACGGTTTGATCTGTAGCGGCATCGCAGACTAATCGTGAGTTATCAAACAACCGCAAAAAACGGCGAAAAACGAAAAATTTTGGTCAAAATGGTTAGTCACTTTTTTATCTGCCATATTGGAATCGCCATTTTTATTCTTTTAATTTTAGTATATATTAACTCAAATTTGTGTTTACAAATCTCAAAAGCTTTTTGCCTTTCTCAATAGAAAGGTATTGCAATTGCTCTGAAAACCGACTCGTCGAATTCGGCAAATGCATGTGTTTTTTAGAGAGCAGTAAAAAAATTTCAGGAAAACCCTGAGACCTTAGGGAAAATGTACAAAAACCCCAATGTCTCAGGGAACGGGTTTGGGCTGCCATCACCCGACCCGCTAAAAAAAACACTGCTCTTGCCCAGAACCTGATTCCTCCCCGGCACTACCTTACGGCATTACTTCGGGGAGGGGTTTTTATGTGCATAGCACACACACTCTAATTCAACTACTTACTAGTTCGTTTCTTCCGCAGGGTTACAGCACCACTACTCCACACACCACCAATTCTCCACCATCCACACAGACTGAAAATTTCTGCATGGCAGTCGGAAAGCTGGCTGTGAGTCGAGACTTAGTGCTCCTCCCCTACGAAGAGAATCTGGGCGGCAAACTTCAGACTGTCTAATTCACCGGGCCCTTCGGCTCCCTTGTGCCAGTTAGCACCGCAACTCCCTTCTCGCACCATTCAGCGCCGTTTACTCGTTGAGCACCAGACTTGTTCGCGAACTACTCGGTCTAGTTCCCGACGACGGACCTAGCCTACTTCGACGGAGAATTCCCCGGCGAGAAAAGTTCTCCCGAAACCGAGCCAACCAACCAGGTGTTGAGGTCAGTTCGGCGATTCTGGTGGAGCAGGGCGTCCGGTTCACTGATGCCCCGACGATCTGCGACTGGTGGTATCTCATCGCGGTCTATTCAGTCTAGTCCCCGGCGGTGAATCTAGCTTACGCCGACGGAGAGTTCCCCGGCGAAGGAAGCTCTCCCGATACCGAATCTTCTTTTGTTTTAGTACCACAATTTCTTGAGCCCTTTGGCTCCCTGTACGGTGCCATTTAGCACCGCAACTCACTGAGCCCTCCATCTCCCGCCCTTACTTGTTCGCGAACTACTCGGTCTAGTCCTCGACAGTGGATCTAGCCTACTCCGACGGAGAATTCCCCGGCGAGCGAGGTTCTCCCGAAACTGAGCGGTAGATTTCCGCCGGCTGCGGCTGTTCGCCCATCTAAATGTTCTTCAATGTCAGCTTCTTTCACCGAACAGCCTAGATAAGCCGTGTAGTGTCGGTAGTGGTTGCTTCAACCGGCTAAGAATTACACTACGGACTACCTGTTTCAGTGGTAAAAATCTACCAAACAGGGAACCCCAATTCCATAGTGTCATGCGACCCGTGCTATGGGTAAAATTGTTGAGGGGGTTTAAAACATTCTCAATGGCGAACGGAGCCTGGGAAGAGTTGGGCGAACTCCCCAGTATGCTGCATTACGCAGCGGAACGTTCACTCTACACACCGATTTTTTTCACCGATGATCCACTTAATTTTGCCGAAATTTTGTTGGCTGGGGGTTTGCTGATACTCTCGGCTGATGGTAGTTCGGTGAAGTTTTGTTGAGTTTCGATTATCAAATTTCGATGTGTACAGATGAACCTGCCCAGAGGCCGTGTGGTATCCGGCCTAGAATTGAGGCACTGGGGTCCTGCTCCCATGTCGTAGGAGGCGACTGAAAGTAGGAGACCCTAAGTCAAGGTGTAGTTCCGTGCCGAGGACTTAATGACTGGAGGGTCTAAAATATGCCAGTCGCGCACGGAGCATTTTGGGTTTTGCCCTTACTGTGTTATGCGAATCTCTGACACAGTGGACCATTATTTTCTTCGCAAATCGTGGGAATTAAATGATCATGTCCCATTTAAACCTGATATGGCTCGCTATATGCGTTAACATCCCAACTCGCTTGGTGTCCTCTAGTTGTTGTGCAATTTGTGTTGGAGATGAAATGTACAGTTCTCTAATCAACAATGGTTAGAATAGCACAAATCAATCTCCAACATACAGCAACTATGAATTTATCTCGACTCATGCAGGAAGGTAAAGCTTCCATAGCATTGGTTCAAGAACCGTATTTCCATAAAGGAAACTTCTATTTTGGAAAGTTACTTAACACTGCCCGTGCTACTTACAACAAGACAGGCATGACTAACCCACGTGAAATGCCTCGTGCTTGCATTCTTGCAAATAAGGCTATTGACGCGTGTCTCATATCGGAGCTCACAACTCGCGATATCTGTGTTGTCACAGTTACACTGACTGTCGGAAACGTAGACAAAAAATATATATATTGTTCAGCATACCTACCGCATAACGAATCATCTCCTTCTGATGATTTCAAAAGCGTTGTATCATATTGTAGCAGAAATGGGCTTCCGCTCATTATCGGCAGTGATGCGAATGCTCATCACATCATTTGGGGCAGCTCGGACATCAATCTGAGAGGCTCTGAACTGATGGAGTACATAAGTAGTACAAATCTCCATATTCTGAATGTGGGAAACCGACCAACTTTTGCGAGGTCTGGGAGGGAGGAGAAGATAGATAGAATTTTGCATGAACTGGGAAATTGGCAGGTTCCAAATGAAACTGAACCGTCTCTATCCGATCATAAATATATATTTTTCGATCATTTTGATGTCACCTTCAATGTGGTGACATATCGTAATCCTAAATCTACAAACTGGGACCTCTTTTTGGAAAACTTGGCGACCAAATTTCATGGATATTTTCCAACAATTAGTCAACTAGACGACTTAGATGACGTCGTGGATACGACAAACTCATTCATATTAGCATCCTACGAAGAAGCTTGTCCACTTCGTACTATTAAATCGACTAGGGGAGCCTCTTGGTGGAGGGCTGAGTTTGAAAGAATAAAGAAAGTTATGAAAAGAGCTTGGAACTGGCGTCAGCGTGATGACTCCAGGGCTTCCAGGTCAGCTCGTAGTGCATATAAGAAATGTCTTAGATCTGCAGAACGGGCTGGCTGGCAAAACCAAAACCTCTTCGACGCACACTTTCCAGGTTGTATCGATCCGGAGTTGAACAATGTTCACAGATCTCATTCTGGTGATTCGGACTCGTGGGCGTTAGCACGCACATTGGTTTCCACTGAATCGGTCAAGTGGGCAGTTGACAGCTTTGCTCCATACAAATCACCCGGAAAAGATGGAATACTTCCCGTGCTACTGCAAAAGGGATTTGATATTCTTAAACATGTCTTGAAAAAGATTTTGCTTTCCAGTCTTGCTACCGGGTATATCCCGAAAGCATGGCGAGAAATAACTGTTAGATTTATTCCAAAAGGGGGGCGCTCAAGCTATGAAGAAGCCAAGAGTTTTAGGCCTATCAGCTTAAGTTCTTTTCTTCTGAAAGCTTTGGAACGGATAATCGATCATCACATCAGGAACCTTAGTTTAGTTGAATATCCACTGCACAAAATGCAACATGCATATCAGTGTGGGAAATCCACGATCACTCTGCTTCACGATGTTGTTTACAACATTGAGAAAGCCTTCTCGCTCAAGCAATCTAGCTTGGGTGTATTCCTAGATATTGAGGGTGCTTTTGACAATGTGTCCTTCCAGTCTATTTTGGAAGCGATGCGCGGTCATGGGATACCTGCAGGTATCTCAGGTTGGATAAACGCAATGCTTAGTAACCGCATACTTTGCTCGTCACTGCGACAGGCTGAGATACGGAAGTTGAGTATTTGCGGTTGTCCTCAGGGCGGCGTTCTGTCACCTTTGTTATGGAACTTAGTAGCTGACGGCTTGTTGAAGAAACTCAATGAGCTTGGATTTCCAACCTACGGGTTTGCTGACGATTACCAAATACTAATTACTGGATTTTGCATCGGAACAATCTTTGACTTAATGCAACAGGCATTAAGAGCCGTCGAACAGTGGTGTCGACAAGTTAAACTATCAGTTAACCCAAGCAAAACTTCAATGGTTCTTTTCACGAAGAAGCGAATAACAACCGGGGTTCGTCCCTTGCAGTTCTTTGATTCTGAGCTACTGTGTGCAGATCAAGTCAAATACGTTGGAGTCATATTGGATTCCAAACTGAATTGGTCTGCTCACATTGAGTTCAGAGTCAAGAAAGCGTGCATGGCCTTCGGGCAGTGCAGACGAACTTTTGGAAAGACCTGGGGTCTCAAACCTAAATACATCTATTGGATTTACACGATAATTGTACGTCCAATACTGTCATACGGATGCCTTGTGTGGTGGCAGAGGGGAGAGGTGGTGACAGTCCAGTCAAAGCTAAACCATCTGCAAAGAATGGCGCTCATGGCGTTGACTGGTGCTTTCACCACGACTCCGACTGCTGCTCTTGAGGCACTTTTAAATATCAAACCATTACACATACACTTAAAACAAGAAGCACTATCATGTGCATACAGACTGCAGGTTACTGGGCTTTGGAACAGTAATCATGTTGATCTTGCTACTAGTCATACACGATTGTGGTCACAAATGGTTACATGGGGTGAAGATATTCTTGCTCCCAGCGATATTACACTCACTTGTAGTTTTCCTTACAGGACATTCCATGTGAAGATTCCCTCTCGAGAGGAGTGGTTGTCTGGCTTTATGGAAAGACAACAACAAACGCAAGTAGTCTGTTACACTGACGGTTCTCTGATGGAGGGACGTGCTGGTGCTGGTGTCTACTGTCGTGAAATGAGATTGGAACAATCTCACTCACTAGGTAGATACTGTACTGTATTCCAAGCAGAAATCTTTGCGATTATGTGCGGGGTGCAATCGGCCCTTCAACTGCGTTTGTCCGGCAGAGTTATAAACTTCTGCTCCGATAGTCAGGCTGCAATCAAGGCCCTTAGCTCAGACAAATCCCGGTCCAAGCTAGTGATCGCGTGCCGAACCCAAATCGAAGAACTAAGCATTGTCAACACTATCTACCTTGTCTGGGTGCCCGGACATTGCGGTATTACTGGAAATGAATGGGCTGACGAATTGGCCAGAGCAGGTTCAGCGATTGACTTCGTTGGTCCTGAGCCCGCGCTGCCAATTTCGACAAGTTGGATACGGGAAAAAATACGGTCCTGGGCTTCGTCCGAGCACCGCAATTATTGGAGAAATCTACAAACGTGTCGCTAAACAAAGGCGTTTCTAGAACAACCATGCCCAGTGGTTTCGAAAAATCTCTTACATTTTTCGAAGCTCCACTGCGGCATGCTAACCAGGGCTTTAACCGGCCACTGCAAACTCAATTATCACATGGCAACTATTCAGCGCGCTGAGTCTTTTTCATGTGATCTTTGTGAATCCGACTACGGAACCTCATATCATCTGATATGCAACTGTCCAGCGGTAGCGCAATTGCGATTTCGAGTCTTCAGCCGTCCTTATATAGACGAAACCATGTTTGGTCGACTGAAACTCAGAGACATACTAAAGTTTCTTATCCAATGTGGTAAAGAGCTTTAGGCTTATTCGCAGGCAAGTTGAACTACTTGTGAGTTTAACTTACCTGTTGTTTATTTTTGTTTTGTGCTGTTATTTTTCCCACTCTTCCAATTCTACTTCCCCACACCTCCTTGTCCTTTCCTTCCGCTCAGGAAATGATGAAAACACACGGCAAGGCACAAATCCCCGACTATGTACGGGGAACGTGCCATTTGAGCCAATATATTCTGATTCCTGATTCCTGATTCCCCGCTTCGTCCCGATCTACTCGATCTAGTTCCCGGTGGTGAATCTAGCCTACTCAACGGGCCAGCCAGTAGGTGCTGAGGTCCATCCAGCAATTCCGGGTGGAGCGTAGCTTCCGGTTCACTGGCGCCCCAACTGCACTGCTAGCTGTACGACACGGTCTACTCGGTCCAATCCCCGGCGTTGGATCTAGCCTACTCTCGAGCTACCCGGCAGGTTCCGGTGAAGCCTGACGTCCGTTCACTGGCGCCCCGATTACCCGAACCCGGTGCTACGTCGTGTACTACTCAACTGGTCCCCGTCGGTGGTCGGTAGTCTACACCATGGTCGATCCGGCGATTCCAGTTGGAGTGTAATTTCCAGTTCATCGGAGCTTCGATAGCTCGAAGCCGTGTACTGCTACGTTGATGGTCATTGCTCTTCTCGCCAGCTTCGTTGCAACGCTGACATGATTTGAGCGACTGTTCTGTTCACAGCGTCCCATTTTTCTTTATCCGCGCACATTCTTTGGACAATATTGTTCATGTTAACGTTCTCACCAACAATGGTTCTCATCTCGTTTTGCTCGTGCTCGAATCGCGGGCATTCGAGGACCACATGCTCAGTCGTCTCCTCTGCATGTCTGTGTGTATGTATGTGTGTATGTGCGTCTGTGTGTATACGCAAACACAATCTCACTCACTTTTCTCATAGATGGCTGAACCGATTTTCACAAACTTAGTCCCAAATGAAAGGTGCAACGTTCCCATAGGTTGCTATTGAATTTCTAATGGATCCGACTTCCGGTTCCGGAGTTACAGGGTGATGAGTACGATTACACAGAAAATGTCGATTTTAACAATCTCTGCAATGAATGTATATAGGCGAAAATTTTTCAAAAATGTGGCCACAACTGGTTGGAATTGTAGTACTAGGTCACTAACAGCCATTCAAAGTCTCTTTGGCTACATTGGCCACCATCATTGGGCCCGGAAGTCCCGGCGGAAGTATCCAAATTTTGAATAACAGTCACATCGGTTTCTCTCATTTGAATGAATAAAACGACGATAAAATTCTCGTGTTCATGATTGAGAAAGGCACAATTGCACCGCTAGGTGGATTAAAACAGGTTTTTTCCTCGATTTGAGTTGAAATACCACTTATATTTAGTGGTGGTCCGCCATATTGGATCGTCCATTTTGAATTTCGAAAAACTTGCTTCAGATTCGTTATCAGCGTTGTCTAAAACCCATAATTTTATGTAATTGATAAAATATATTAACATTTTACCACGAATAATTCATCGAAAGTGTTCTCAAAACTTTAAACCCGTTTATATCAAAACATATTTTTTCAAAACTGCGTTCAATGTCATTTGAAAAAGGTTCAATTTAAAGATTTCATATTTTGACCTCTCGAAAGAAAACCTTTTTCGTTGGAGGAATGACCTATTAAATCAATAAATTCGTTGCATTCACTATTTTATTTCAATCTTAAAAGTGACAACGTTACCGCGGACCCCATTTGATTTCCTCTTGAAACTATTTGTAAATGAAGACGAAAATATAAGCTTTTGAGTCCCAAAATTGTTTCCTTCTATGATTTTGCATTGGTCTACAAAAAATCGAAATTTTGCTTACTTTTTGGTCATTTGAATGAGAATCTCTCCTTAAATACTTGTTTTTTGTTGCACACACAAATGTTAAATGAAACCAAACATTTCGTAAAAATATGAAAAAATTAAAATCTGAATTTTAAATTGGAATTGATATTTTTCATAATATTCATAAGACAATGTGCTCTTGTTGCCAATATACGTCATGTTTGATGCACCCGATTTGCACGACGCTTTATGCCCATTGACAAAAATCTGTAACAGCACACAACACGATAAGTGATGCGGCTTTTTGATGGTATTGATTGAAAGTAATTAAATGACAAACCAGAATGCGAAGCTAATTATTCGATTATCAGACATTCGAGATACAAAGTGAACGATTGAAAATGAATTAATTTATTGAAATTAAAATGGCCGATTTGTTCGATTAATATAGGACAAATTGACATTCTAGCAGCGTCATTAAACATTTCAATCTTCAGTAGTTTCCCGATTTACAACTATTTCAGTTAGTCATTGATGATGAAGTGAAATTGCCACAATTTTCCAGTTGTACTATTTTTCCATTTTGCTCACTGCATTCATACACTCAATGTCATATGTATCCTACTATCAGCTGCCTAGCACTGACGACTTTTATTCCTCTCCATAATTGCCGTAACATCATCTGTTCCTGTCCGAGAAACGAAACTGATCCATCATCACAATTATTAGCGACACTCATTAGCAGTGCCCCCGCTAGCTTCTACTGCTGAATGCCTGTGGTCTTAGAAATAACTGACATTTCCGTTCTGCTGCTGTCGACCGTTTACAGAGAGTAGTGCGGCGCAGCGTAGCGGAGCCATATCCCGCTGTGTGAAAAACTAAGGCAATTCGCAGAGCTGCTCGGGGGAAAAACGACAACCTCCCCAGCATGTTATCCACACCCGTAATGAGCGAATGATATGTCTCTGCGGAAACTGTATATATGCTTATAATAATTATTATGGTGATGACGATAAAAATGGCACCCGCTGCTAACGTTGACTGACTGATCAGCGCACAACCACCGATTCGTTGACGGGTGCATGCGTCTGGTTTTGACATGGTTGCTCACACTGTTCGCTCTGGCCAGCTTCTTCGTTGAACGATAAATTCTATCGGAGACCGTAAATATTAATCAGCTAATTAAAAGTTTTCTCGTTATCCCGTGCATCATCGAACGTCGGGATGTGGTTTCGTTGTTTACCGGAGATTAAAAATTCAATATCGAAATCTACACCGAGCATGGTCGCGTCATCAATTGATGATGAGTAATGAGCGTACCATGCTCCCCCCGGAGCCAAAAGGTGCTCGATATGATTTATGCGGCTAATGGCTAATGAGATTAGAATTTACTGAAACACTCCACCGAGGCAACGGTCCTGGCCATTTAGTAAAAGTTGTGAGCTAGCTAGGTTGAAGGAAAATGCGTTAAATATGTTCGGTTGAAAGGCACGACGTCTGCCGAAAAGAGCATAAGACGTTGAGCCAACAATAAAGATCACATATCAAAGGCAGCATTTCGGTACGTTGTTCGGTACGCGCACCGACGGCGGAGAAGGGCACAGTCTACTCACGTGTTAAATTTGGCCACGACCAAGGAGGGTGCCATTCTCAAATGGCAATAAAACGAAATATTTATTCCGTCCAAATTGGTATTTATAGCATCAATGAATATATTTTCGGGAATAAAAATAAAGACGCTTGCTGTTGGTTGGCACGCTGAAGGGGGGCCATCATACAGATACTCTTTTCTAGTTGTTTCGAGGGAAAGGTAAAAGCTGGAAGATCTCTCTTTTACAAGGACTAACCTAGAATGGATGCTATCGTGGAAAAGTTCACCAAAAAAAAAACAAGATGTGAGTATTATTTATCACGTCTTTGAATGGGTGGTATTCGTTTCAAGTGGGTATTGCTTGCTGCTATTTATTTAATTCTTTCGTAACTTAAAATTTCATTCAAGAATTATTGTAACTTTATAAACCCAGTCAATGTCTGTGTCTATAGGCACATTTTGATTAAAGTGGAAAACCCTTGCTCTGACGATGACAGCTTATTCATCTCATTTGAAAATGTGTCAAATAAATTCATTGATTACTCGGGATACAATAAATGGATTTGCATGAGCATAATGACCGTACAATTCGTAGTTGCAACTCCGAAATTGACCAGAACAAGCGAAATTGCACAGAGAATCAACGAATGCGGCCTGGGAGTAGCTATCCATCCACGTGCACGTTTCGAGAGTTCTATACTTTGCAATGTCATCGGGGAAAGGAAAGGAATGATGTCTTACACTCATCGGCGAAGGAAAGGAATGTTAGTGCAGCAAACGTTGTTATGGAGACCGTGTATTCCTCTGTATCTCCACGTTTGCCGCGGGAAGGACTTAGTTAGTTAGTATGATGGGGTAAGGAGTCACACAAATCTGGATTCACCTTGATAAGTGATACAATCTAAGTAAATCTCAGAAGTGTTATCCTGTGTTTATTGTTCTGGGCAGCTGGCTGCCAAGAATTTATGATAGATTTATCGTTTGTTGAAAGTTATTTGGAAATGATTGTAAAAAAGCAACTTCAAGCAATGGTTTGCAAAAAAGCAACTTCAGCTCCGGACTGCCGACAGGCGGGAATGTTGCTCATATTTTATTGAATCTAATGGTATCTTCACGATTTCATTATTCCTTGTTTCTTTATTCCTGCAAATCACGACATTTTAAAAACAATACAATACCATTAAAAGCGATTACATTTAGTGTTTCGAGACATTGGTCGATATAGGTATGGCAATACCTATGTAATTGAAGATTTCATAATACAAGCATTATTTATTGTATATAAACTTTGATATTTATATACAGCAATTCCATGAAAAAGTTTTACGATCTCTCAGAATTTTGCAATATTTGGTATAATCGTTCCTTACCGAAAAATATTAGATACATATTTTTTTTATTTCGTCATTAGGGTGTCCTTTTCAACGTTAGACGGGTTAAAAAAATCGTGATTTTTCAAAAGTTGATTTTTTTAAAAATTCATAACTTTTGAACCACTGAACCGATTTTCATGGGTTATAAGTCAAATGAAAGGCACTTAAGTATAGTTTCAAGAAAAAATTACTAACTTTAAAAAAATATTGAGTTTTGTATGAACAAAATATGCATTAAATGGTTTTTCTTAATTTTCACTGCGAGGGTTCTTGAATATTCCATACTTTTATATTTTCATTTGAAAGATCATTCAATTCTACACAACATCTCTGAACATATTTTTGAACCAGATCTGGTTTCGGAGATATATTTTTTTGAAAATAAAATATCTATGTATACACCCCACATGCATGGAAACGATGTAACCGCATGGTAGTTCACCATAAACTTCCAGCGAGTCACAGCACAGCACAGAAAAACATTCAGACATTGCAGATCCTGCCCTCCCCGATCAGAATGAAATAACAAGATTGTAACAGAATGCAATTTTCGTAACAAATTGTGTTATAAATTTGGTCTCGTTAGTAGTTAAAATAACAGAAAATTATAACAAGTAACAACGAAAGATATAGTTTTGAAATATTTTTGTTATGTGTTTCTGATCGGGTCCCCTTGCGTTCAAAATATTTTTACCGAGCGTCCACTTTGGCTAGATTGGGAGTGTTGCTCGGATTTGAAAAAAGAGTATTCAACCTATTTGCTGAGATAAAGGACATGGTTGGTACGACTAGCAGATAGTTTTTGGGTAGGTAGGAATTTTTTACCTGTATTGAAGAAATAGGTAAATTTTGCTTTTACTGATACTACATCACTAGCTCGTAGGTTCGAATATATTACATAAAACCAGGAATGTTTTGAAAGAAATTATCAGTTAGAAAACAGAGTTTCCTACAACAACAGTTCAATTGTAGAATCTCTTATAATGAAACGTAAGTGTTCAGTTTGTGGTATTTGGATGTTGAGTACGCGTATTAGAAAACTCACCAATAAATTGTACGATTGGGCAATGAAAATAGATGAGAGCAGCTCCTTCATTTGTATCGTTGCTACAATAAACTTTATGAACCAAATGATCCAGAGACCGAAGAAGCCGTTGCAGGACCATCGAGAATCGCTGTTCCAGGTATATTGTCAAAAATATGATATGATTGTTTTTTAAATTTCAATTCTTTTCTTCAAACTACTAACACGAACTATTGTTCTTTGAAAGCCTTTTTTAGAGTCTTTCGAAACATTGACCGCCATTGCAGGACCTTCCGGATCCGTTCCACTTTCCTACCAAGGTAATCAATAAAAAATCATTTGTATGATTTTTTTCTGATAATCTATCATATGTATTTTCAGAGTCGTTAGAAGCACCCAGTTCTGAATCGATCGTTACCACTTACAACGCACCTTTGTTGGACGATAATGAAATTCTTACACAACTTAAGGAGAAATATAAAGAAACAAGAGACATGACATTATGCAGGAGTTCAATGTTTCTCAATATACGGCCAACAAAGCAAAAGCATTGCAGCAAGAGAAAGGACTAACGGTGGTGCCTGGAAAGAGTTTAAGCTCTGCGGCCATAGGATAAGAAACTATAACATGTGTGACGAATTTTTATAATAGTGACGATGTATGCCGCGTCTGTGCAGGGAAAAGGGATTATTTAATATCTAACAACGATGAAGGCAAAATTTACATACAGAGAAGATTAGTTTTGTGTAACTTGCAGGAGGCGTATTTTCAAAAATACTTATCCTGATATTAAAATAAGATTTTCCGTGTACGCTATATGACCCCCCTCCACCTGGATGTTTATTGAAGTGGAACTTCTAACCAAAGATGACGCCCGGTAAAAATATTTTGAACGCGAGGGTCTGCAATGTCTGAATTTTTTTTCTACGTGGTTAATGGACAACCCCCAGGTTGAAACGAATGTTTCACCCAGTTTGTAAGTAAATCATAGATTTCGTCATTCACAGCTTGCTGGACTTGCTGTAAGTGTATGGTGAACTACCATGCGGTTACACCGTTTCCATGCATGTGGGGTGTATACATAGATTTTTTATTTTCAAAAAATTATATCTCCGAAATTTCTAGATCTGGTTCAAAAATATGTTTGGAGATGTTGTGTAGAATTGAATGATCTTTCAAATAAAAATATACAAGTATGGAGTATTCAATGACCCTCGCAGTGAAAATTAAGAAAAACCATTTAATGCGTATATTGTTCACACTCAATATTTTTTAAAGTTTGTAATTTATTTTTGATACTACACTTAAATACCTTTCATTTGACTTATAACCCATGGAAATCAGTTCAGTAGTTCGAAAGTTATGAATTTAAAAAAATCAACTTTTGAAAAATGACGATTTTTTGAACCCATCTAACATGGAAAGTGACACCCTAATGACGAAATAAAAAATATGTATCTAATATTTTTAGGTAAGGAACGATTCTACCAAATATTGCAGAATTCTGCGAGATCGTATAACTTTTTTTCATGGAATTGCTGTATAGCAAAAGTAGATACAGAACACTAGATTGGGATTGTTGCTGGCATCAGTGGTAGGAACATCATTGTTTTGATTCTGGGATATACCTGTCAAATGAGCCAAATAAAAAAAGCAAAAAAATAATCTTCTAACGTTGTTTCATAGCGACTAATCATTTTTGTTTCTTTTGGCCAGCAACACAATGGCCATTCTTGGCTGATGTATTTTCACTAATTAGAATGCACAAATTGTCTAAACCTGTACTGAATTATGATGAATTTTCATTTCCTTGTGCGGTATATGCAAACTCTTTCGTTTCATAACAATAACAGTCGAAATTTACACCGAGAAAATTCGTTATATTGAATATATCGATTTCGCATATAACTTTTTGCAATTTGTAGTAGCACATAAAAAATATCTGTCACACATAGATATATGTGGAAACTAATGAAATTAGACTAGTATGCCACAAAGAAATTATTTTCATAGTAGATATTACATCATTTTTTCTGTTTGTCTATCGTTTATTCTGCTGTAAATTTTATGCATTGGACATTTTCGGTGTTGAATCCATAAAAATCACAGCAGAATAAACGAGACTGAAATGAAAAGTGTTAACTCTGCATTTTACTAATTTGAAGTTCAACTAAACGGTTTGTGGTTATAAGCAGGTCATATTTTTCTGCGTGTACCAAAAGTGCGGACCAAAGACTTTTACTAGAGAGAGTTTCGATACTTTGACAGATATATACCGAAAGCAAAACAAATATGTTCCAAGATGAAAACAATGGGAACACTAGCGACAATCCTAATCTAGTGTTCTGTATCCACTATAGCAAATAAAATAATTATATATTGTTTTATTTCTCCGCGAGCAATTGAATAAGGTGCCGATTTTCATGTTATCATTATTCGCACGCGTTGTTAAGCTAACAGAAGTGCATTTTATACGGTATAAAATAAGCACTACCGAAATACCTGAAACAACTAGCTTTGTATATCGAATATGCAACCGATTACGCTAATTTTTACACTCATTACTGGAACAAGACGAACAATAAGAACGAAAAGAAAGTGACCTGTCACCTTTTACGTGAATCATCAATCTAGAATATTTTTATACTCATGAAGAAATATAGTCAACATGACAAGTTGAAAATATTCGATACAATGAGAACAATACATTAATTTGATTTCATTAAATTATTTAATGAGACTAAAAGTAAGTCAATGAATATGACAATAAAACATATGGTCGGTGTTGAATCAGACCGGACTAAGTGATATTGTATTGATTTCGAGAAAAACGCAGCATCCTTTACATTATAATTTGAAATTATTTTTTTCTAAAATTCTTGCTTATTGCAACATATTTCAAATCAGCAAAAGTCGAATGTAGCTGAAGAAATTCTTTATCCAGTGCTATGATTATCTTATTTTTTAAAGTTTTGCGACTTAGTCCGGTCTGCCCCAACACCGACCATATATTCATCGTGCTGATATAACTGCTGCAAAGTGGTAAATAGCTTTTGATTCTTCTCACGAACTGCCAATTCTCAACCCCTAATATATGAATCAACAGTCATCATTTCAGTCAGACAAGACCATGCGTATACCCCACGCACATTAAATGCACCGTGGATTAGTTGGTCAAATAAACGCTAAACAAATAAAGAAATTAGTTTGATCAGTCCAAAGAAATGTCAGCTCGATTAGCATCAACCGGCGGATACGTGTTCCCTTACAGTGCCATCACATCAAAGAACATTTAAAATTGCATACGACAAAATGTGTGCGGTTCCTAATTATTTGCAATGAAATAAGATCAGGGAAATTAGTTGCATAACCAAGATAGTTCATTTTCAAAGATAGCACTGTTGATGAATCACCTTATAAAATATGCGATAAGAAACGCGGACGAAAATAGATGACCACCGCCACTCAGGCTACAATAAATGGATATATAGATAATGTAGAGTCCTAATCGCACTCTCTTTTCCTCACACCATTTAGTTACCGCATTTAGCATGAAACAGGGATAGCAACTTCAACATATATGCATCCAAAGGATTTACTTTAGTAGTAACTGTGTTGCGCTCTTCCTGTTACTGTGTGTAAGGGTAAACGCGCCTCAATTTATCTCAGCCTAATCATCTCATTTTCTATTGACTCAACTTCAACCTAGAAAAACAGAAACACCGTTGCACAGAATCAGCCATCTATGTAGTGAAACATATTCCTTACAGTTTCTCAATGCTTTGATTGTCACATTCTTCAAATGGGTTATGCAAACCTTTAATAGAGTTGTTGTACTAGTTCTGAGAATGATAAGAATAGTAAAAAGGGCAGTTATTTCTGTATACAGATGGTTTTTAGGAAGGTTTATACGAGGGACCTATAGAGGAGTTCGCAGCTTGCCAGTACATCCCGCATCGGGTTATTGAGTGATCTTCCTCGGGCCCGAAGGGAATCCAATAGTTGACATCTGGTAGAACAATACTCGGTGCATGTTCAGACAATATATTCGATATCGTGATAACCGTCGCCGCTAGCGGAGATGCCGCTAATCGCGAGACCAATACGTCGGAGATGAGCGTCTAACGTGTAGTGATTGGACATGAGCCGAGACATCACACGAACGAAGTCGCGACTCACATCTATTCCTCTAAACCAAGGTTTCGTTGATACCTTCGAAATAATAGAATGTAGCCATCGTCGTAGCTTTCCATCGCTTCACGATGTCTGCCAACATTCTAGCATTTTCTGACGAGAGATATTGAAAAATATATTTATGGTCTTTCGTAGATGTCACCTTCTAAAGCACCCGTCTTTGCTAAAGAGTCCGCTTCTGCATTATCTGGGATGGAACAATGTGAGGGAACCCAAGCTAAGGTTTGAATGAGGCGGGGAGGTTTTGATTGAATATACCGAAGCCAGTGGAGCCGTCGAGGCTTGACCCGACGCACAGTGGGACGGAATTAAAAAGAGCCAGACATTGATATTTGCGACGAAACTATTGGCTATGGCACTTTGATGTCGGAAAGGTTTCTTTATTTTTTAAGTAGTTTAATATATGTTGGAAAATTTCGATTTAAGGGGGTATATGCGCAGATAAAAAAATAACTTTGCAAGTTGTTGCCAAAATTGATAGTCATGTATGGAAAGTTTGTAGACGAAATGATTTTATGAAACTTTGTTGAAGTAGCAAAATGGCTATCTGTTAAGCGAAAAAAGTTATTGGGTGAAATTGTAGTACATGTCGCAATACCCCCATAAAAAGTGTTTTTTATTGTAACTTTTTTATTCGATTTTTTACAGTTTTTCAATGTTCTAGAAAGCTGTAGACGCTTTCAAAATACACCTATTTTTGGAATAAACCAACTCGCTATCTCTTCGTTTTTGGGAAGTTTGTCGTTTTTTTTGGTATTTTTGTGTTAAATTTAAGGGGCTATGGTTTGTAGAGTAGCAGGTAGCAGCAGCTAATTTTTTTTTGTTATTCAACAAGAAATACCCTATTGATACATATATAAATCATAGGGGGATCTAATGCGATCCTTGGAATAATGTATTATGAAGCTTGAAAAATAAACTATTATGCGAAATTAATAAACATTTGAAATATTATAGTTTATTCCATATGTTCCGACATTCAAAGTTAATTTTTTGTTATTAACATGCTCATAAGTCATCAGTGTCCTGCCAAATCTTCGTCATTGGATGAACAAGATATTAATATAACCGAGTATTCTAAGCAACGAAATACCTTGTTCATCCAATGACGAAGAAGATTTGGCAGGACACTGATTACTTATGAGCATGTTAATAACAAAAAATTAACTTTGAATGTCGGAACATATGGAATAAACTATAATATTTCAAATGTTTATTAATTTCGCATAATAGTTTACTTTTCAAGCTTCATAATACAAATAATTTATTGAAACGCTAGTCTATTTTACCCCACATTATTCCAAGGATTCCATTAGATCCCCCTATGATTATATATGTAACAATAGGATATTTCTTGCTGAATAACAAAAAAATAACTCTAGCTGCTAAATACTACCTACTACTCTACAAACCATAGCCCCTTAAAGTTAACCCATGTAGCGATTCTGCTGGGAAGAATCGATGAAACTTCCAATTTTCATTCATCCTTGTGTTCAGACACCCGACTCACTCTGAACTCGATGAGGAGGTGATCAACAGGCGATGATGATCCGATCCCTAACACTCACGAATCCTATCCCATCCCACTGCTAGTCCCACGGTTTCGTAAACCCTATCGTACCAACAGCGCCAATAGTGGTTCATGGATCTCCATCGAGCTTTTCGCCCCACCATGCGATAGTGTCAACCACTGTCATTTGACGTACAATGGATCATCCGATCGACAATAGCGGCTTGGAAGAAGCCGCTGCAAAGGATTTCTTTAGGTTCCTCATGAGTGAGCTGTGAGCGAGTCAACACCGGTTTATGTGCCTGGAAACTAATTCCGTTTTTATTGAGTTTAGCTTTCCGCGTGTGCTACAAGTGTGTTCGATAAAACCAGAGGGTTTACCGGAATCCGCCCGTCGAGCCAGCCACTCGGAAGTGAACGTGGGCAGAAGCCGTGGAGAACCTCCAAGGAGTCGGCGGTGAACCACGAGTCAAAGGCAGCATCCATCACGACGAATCCTGTACCAACGAGAGTGGTCGGAGGAGGTGAGTCTGATACCGGCTGCAATCCGAATTAGCGTCTTCTCCACGAGTGAGAAGATTGGATGTAACGCACTAAGTGTTTATTGAGTGAATGTAGATTCATCGGCTTCTCTCCCTCCATTTTTTTGCAGACCTGCCCTAACCTCATAGCTCTACCGACACCAACAGCTGGAGTCACCGGGAGAGAAGCCCACGTGAGTCCTCGTACTTAAGGTAATTGTCCCTTTAAATACCGCCACACCCACTAAGGGTGCTCGGACGGAAAATCTAGTTACACCCAAAAATACCAAAAAAAAAAACAGACAAACATCCCAAAAACGAAGAGATAGCGAGTTGGTCTATTCCGAAAAAGGTGTGTTTTGAAAGCGTCTGCAACTTTCTAGAACATTGAAAAACTGTAAAAAATCGAATAAAAAAGTTACAATAAAAACACTTTTTATGGGGGAATTGCGACATGTATTTCAATTTCACCCAATAACTTTTTTCGCTTAACAGATAGCCATTTTGCTACTTCAATAAAGTTTAATAAAATCATTTCGTCTACAAACTTTCCATACATGACTATCAATTTTGGCAACAACTTGCAAAGTTTTTTTTATCTGCGCATATACCCCCTTAAATCAATTAAATGTTCCAACATTCTTTCCAAACAACAATGTTGGATTCGCTCTAGTTTGATGAAATGTATGTTCGCTGCGGAACGGAAACAGAAACTCCCGTACTCCATCACCGACAATATCGTTGTTTAGTACAGCCAGGTCTCCTGGGTGGGCACCTCACCATGTTCCGATTATTGTACGGAGAAAGTCAATTCTTTGTTGGCATTTCTGTTTCAGATACCTAATGTGACATCCCCAGATACCTTTAGAGTCTAACTAGACCCCGAGATATTTGAAAGTTGAAACCTGAGCAATAATTTGACCCAATAATTGAAGCTGTAGTTGCGCTGGTTCACGCTTTCTTGAAAATACGACTAGCTCAGTTTTCTCCGTGGAGAACTCGATACCCAGCTGGAGGGCACAAGCAGACAAATTGTCCAAGGTATCTTGCAATGGTCCTTGAAGATCGACGGCTTTGGGACCATTCACGTAATGTCATTCACGTAAAAGTTGTAGAGAAGGGGGCTAAGACTTGAGCCCTGGGAAAGACCCATGGAGCTAATTAGTGATGTCGATAAATCATCATGCGGAAAATGTATGTGTTTTTCAGACAGCAAGTTTAGCAAAAAGTGGTTTAGAGTCGGTGAAAGACCATGCTGATGCAGCTTCTCAGAAAGAATTTTGATAGAAATTGAATCAAAAGCCCCCTTTATATCAACGAAAACTTGTCATATCAACGAACTCTGTTGAGAGCAACGCAAGGCAGTCGTTCGTGCCTTTGCCTTTGCGAAAGCCAAATTGTTTATCTGACAGTAAACCATTTGCTTCGACTCAATTGTCGAGGCGAAACAAGATCATTTTCTCGAACAACTTTCGGATACAGGACAGCATCGCAGTCGGTCGATACGAGTTGTGGTCGGTGGCTGGTTTTCCTGGTTTTTGGATTGCGATGACCTTCACTTGCCTCCAGTCATGAGCGACAATATTACCCTCAAGAAACTTATTAAATAAATTCTACAAGCGTCTCTTGGCAGAGTCTGGCAGATTCTTTAACAAATTAAATTTGATTATGTATGGTCCTGGGGTTTTAATGTTACATGACAAGAGAGCAAGTGAGAACTCCACCACCGAAAACGGTGTTTCATTCGCGGTATCTTGAGGGGACGCGGCGCGTTAGATCTTTTGTGCCAGGGCGGAAGCCAGGACTTCTTGGCAAAATTGAATATCCAGCGGTTTGAATATTCCACGCTCTCGTTAGTACTATTTCGGTTTCGTAAGCGCCGGGCCGTGCCGCAAAGAGTGCTCATCGATGTTTCTCTTCTTAGCCAGTCGACGAACCGGCGCCAGTAGCTACGTTTTTTAGCTATCATCAAACACTTCATGCGCGTTTCTGCCATTGCGTACTGTCGGTAGCTGGCTGGACGACGGACTTCCCGGAAGGTCTTATACGCGGTGGCCTTCTCCGCGTACAGGTTTGAGCACTCTTTGTCCCACCATGGATTCGGAGGCCGCCCGCGTGAGTTCGCGTCTGGTACGCGTTTAGTCTGAGCTTGAATCGCGGAATCGAGAATCAAGCCAGCCAGGAACCCTTACTCTTTCTCCGGAGGAAGCTCTTGAGTGCATTCGATTTTGTCGGATATCGCGGACGCGTAGCTATTCCAATCAATATTTCATGTGAGGTCATACGTAACATTGATTATTTTCGGTATCCCTGAACCGTTAGCAATAGTAATTACGATTGGCAGATGGTCGCTGCCGTGGGGATCAAAGACTACCTTCCACATGCAACCTAACCGCAGCGATGTCGAGCAGAGGGACAGGTCTAAGGCGCTCGGACGCGCTGGAGGGGCAGGAATCCGTGTCATTTCACCCGTGTTCAAAATGGTCATATTGAAGTTGTCGCAAAGCTCATGAATTGAGGTGGATCGATTATCGTTATGAAGGCAACCCCATGCCGTACCGTGGGAGTTAAAGTCACCTAAAACTAGCCTCGGTGGGGGAGGAGTTCCGCAATATCGCACAGCCGTCGGTGGCCAACTGAGACTCTAGGAGGGATGTAGGTGGAAGCAACACAAAGGGGTTTTCCTTTATTTTTTTTTTTGGCAAACGACAACTTCAATGCCTGGTTTCGGGGGGAGGTCGATTCGATTGAAAGAATAGCACTTTTTGATCCCCAAAAGTACTCCTCCGTAAGAGCCATCTCGATCCATGCGAATAATATTAAAATCGTGGAAGTGTAGGTCTATTTCTGAAGTAAGCCATGTCTCGCATAGTGCAAATGCATCGCCTTTCAAGTTATGTAGTAGGATTTTGAAGAAATCGATTTTCGGGATAATGCTTCTGCAATTCCACTGTAGGTAGAACAGTGATTAAATCCGTGACCTCGTTCGATGAATTGGCCGTCGAAGGATACAATCGTTGAAAGGAGGGGCCATTTCGCAGTGAACTGCATCAAAAATGTTTTTACTGCGGGGATAAAGCTTATCAAGATGCTTTTACGAGGATCAGAAATATTTAGTGCTGTACAAATACGGTCCACAATGTCAAAGAAGTTTATTAAGCCAGCTCTGGTTTTTTTCTCTGGTTGAAATATGGGAACACTTGGGGTTTTCGATATTCCTGGAAGTGCTAGGAACTCCTTTTCTGAGCTCAGGTTTCTGAGACCGGGAACGACTTGCTTCGGTATTGCACCAGTACTTCCTTGGGTAGTTATTTTAAGGGGGGCATGAAGAGAACCTTCTGGCCTTTACGACGAAGCTTGGGAGAGAAAATGTTCCTACTTTTTCTATTGCTTCTAGGCACAGCAGAAGATGTTCCCTCCTGGGGTTCATCACAGTCGCCTTCATCAGTAGACAGGTTGGTATAGATGTTCGTAGAGGCCGGTGGCGTAGCTATCCTAAGCATTTCTGCAAAAGATCGCTTAAAACGTCTATGAGGGAATGCTTAAGATTCTCCTCACGATGCTTGTACGTGGGACATGCCAGGAGATCAAGCGCGTTTCGCTCACAGTAGAGACACTTTTCGACATCCCTTCCACAGGAATCATCCGCATGATTCCCACCGCATTTCCCACAACGGGCCTTATTGCTACAATGGGAGGTTGCGTGTCCCAATTGTTTGCAATTAGTACAGTTCATGACACGCGGCACAAAGAAGCGAACAGGTAGACGAACCTTATCAAAGAGTAGGTAATTGATTAGAGCAGAACCGGAGAAGGTCACCCGATAAGAGTCTTAGTTGACGTATGTTTTCTTCCTGTCCGCTGCGACTGATGCTGAACGTTTGCACTCCAGTATCTCCACTGGCTTAAGCATGGGGTAATTGAAACAGCCAGTCCCGTATTTCAGCAAGTCCTCGCAACTTAGAATCGAATCGTAAACGACTCCACTGACTTCAACCCTATTAGCTGTAATATACATTCTGTACTCCATCATTAAAGGCCCGTGGCAAGCAATATCGTTTCCCTGATTTAAACTGTTTACAACCACCCGAAGCTGATCAGGGCGAGTTTTCGATATTTCTGTCACGGCCGAATACCGATCTGTCAGAGTTCGAGAAATCTGTAACAGATTCAAGCACTTTTTGTCTTTGTCCCGGAAGACGATCAGGAATGGCCCGGAGGCCGAGTTTGGATATACTTTGAGCCGGGAAGCCGATTTTGTTTCGATGTCCATCTCACCTTGAGTTGAACCGCCGTCAGGGGAAGTCATTTCTGCACGGGCCTATTGCCCACGTTAGTAGGAAAACCAAGAAAGGGAAACGTAAAACAATACTTAACTTTTGTATGTAACGGTACACAGTGGCCGGAGGCTGGCCAAAACCTCAAAAATTTATTTTTGAAATATTGATATTTTATATTTTTCCTAAATTTCTCATGTATTGAATGATGTATATTCGAAATTTTATGATCATTGGATAAGAACACGATTTTTAACACGAGTTCAAACGTACCAAAGTCCGGATTTTTTAATGATTTTCATTTCCGAAACCACCATTGCTCTGTTCACTTCAAATGCATGTTGCTCTTTTGATTTTGGTTCGATTTTAGCACAACTAGTTTCATTGTGTAGAGGAACTAAAAAAACTTGGTTAGTGAGTAAAATACATTTGGTAAATTTGCTTGGAACTATGACTTTTTAGTTTAAAGGTGGTCAGATCAAAAATACTTTGTTCACTAATGTATTCTGTACAAATTTCGGAATCATTTAGGAACGGTCACATAGTGTACATTCTATGTGAAATTACCTCTACTTTTCGAATATCATGGTCTCGTTCTGCGCCTAGGTGCGCAAAAAGGTTTAAGGAGATTTTGAAGCTTTGTTGCTGATATGGAGACACATGGTGTTTTGTGTAAAATAGTTAGACAATCTACAGTAAACCAACACGTTCAACAACGATTTTTAAGCAGTGTTCTTCATTTTTTATGATATTGTTGACATTGGTGAACAGTAACGGAAAATCTATCATGAAAACGGGAAATGTTCAATGACACTGTATGGAAAAATGCATTTAATATTTTACGATTTTTGACATCAAAAATGAGCTCAGCACCTCAAAATTAGCTTAAATTGTGATTTTCAGCCAAATTAGGTAACATTTGAGGTTTTGTCCGACTTTTGTTTGAAGAGTCGCCACTGTGCGGTATCCATACGGCTTAGTAGAAAAACACTGCTTCACTGGTCACTGTCCAGCTAACGGTACTCAGAAACAGTAATACAAAAGATGGTAAAGTACTAAAACCTCGGCGGAGAGTGCGCATTAGCACTATTCTTTGTCGCTATACACTGCACGGACTAGCAACAAAAGACTTGTGTCTCAACCGAGCGCTCGAAATCGAATGAGACCAGTTCAATTTGGGATCCACTACAACTCAAAAGTACAAAGATTTTTCGGGTGCCAAGTTCAACAATTAGTATTTGGTAATCATTAGCAAACTCATAGGTCGGAGATCCAAGCTCATTGAAATTCTTTAACAAGCAATCGGCAACATGTCCCATACCAAAAGTGACAGAGCGGTACCCTGAGCACAACCACAAATACTTTACTTCCTTATCTCTGCCTGTCTCAGTGACGAGCAAAGAATGCGATTACTAAGCATTGCGTTTATCCAACTTGATATACATGCAGATATTCCATGACTGCGTGTTGCATCCAGAATAGACTGAAAGGACACATCGCAAAAGTTCCTTCAAAATCTGCATTCTTAAATTGCTTGAGCGATAAGACCATTTCAATGTTGTAACCAATATCGTGAGGCAAAGTGATCGTGAATTTTTCACCTTGATATGTTTGTTGCATTTTGTGCAGAAAATAAGATATGTAAAAAGAAATCAATGACTCACTTTTTATTAGTAAAAGAAGGAAAAAAAAATCTTATAAAAACATTCAACAGTCCAGTGCAATTATAACCTATGATAAAACTATTGTCACATTTACTTTTGAATGCGTAACCGTTTCACGAAATAGACTAAACAGTTTGACAAAGGCATCACCCGAAATTCTAATCAAAAGATTGTGGGTATGTAGTTGAAAACCTAAATAAATCTGTTCTTTCATAAAGCTGTTTTATTTAGACAAACGATGGAAGTAGAACTGAAAGCAATCTGAATAACATGTCATCAAGCCCCAATAAACTAGCTAATGTTCTCATTCAACACAGCATATATCAGCAGCCGCGGTACCTTTGTACCCCCGTGTGTAACAGTCGCAGTTCCATTTTCCACTTCGTTAGTGGCTTCATCCGAAAGAACTCGTCCAACCGTCATACCGACAAAGGCTGGCAGAACAACTGTATTAGCGGTATTACGCTGGGTGGTACATTTAAGCTGAAAATTGAACTCGTTGCTCGTGCAAAATATCAACAAAAAAAAATATCTCGCGTTCACTACCCAAACCGTCGGCGTGACGATGTTCACGACTACGCCACGCCGACCTACGGTTCATGAACGGCCGCAGTCGTTACTTGGCAAAATTTATTTGATTGCATTAGAAAATCCCATTTGATGTTTAATCGTTCTTTCCTGTCGTGCATACACGTGTTACAGTCTACAGTGCGACGACGATTCGATGTATACCTATAGTTCTACTCTGATGTTGTTGCCGACTGCCAAAAAAGCAGTCGACAATTTTCTGGATGAGGCTAACTGCAGGAACCGGAGCCCCGAAAAAGCGAGTGGTTTTAGAATATTGCACAATTCCGCTAGTTGGGATGTTCCCTTTTTTGTGGAGTGGAGTACACACAGAATTCAATTTCGAGTTAATTGTGCTACGGATTTAGCTCCGAAAACACTGAAAGTAATTCTTCTAACTAAAACTCCGTTTGTTCACAAACTATAAAATTTTTGAGTCTACAATGATTCTGCATCAAATTGGAAATTAATTTTTCCAAATTTTGAGTGTCCGAGTTTAGCGGCACGTGGACCTGCCGACAATTTGATCCACCAACAACGGAAATAACAAACCCTTTCGCTGTTCTGCGTCAAGTGTTTTTACGAGGACGTTGGTGAAAGTTTACTTTGTGGTTGTGCGGTGACCTGCTAGGGCAAAAAAGACTAGTGATTCTGCACTCTTTCTCCTCTTCGTGTGAAGCGGTGGTGTAGTTGTATAATTTCAAAATAAAATTGTTTCTACCCTCGGAACACCAAAAATGCCGAATGAAGATATAAGCTGAAGGTGAAAAAGGAATGCTTGGAATAGAATCAATGTTGCGTGATGCGGGAGAAAATCTTGCGAGTCATTAATGTGTTTTCACATGTGAGTTTACACATTGTTGGCTCGGTAGGTACATTTAAAATTCTAGAAAGGGTAAGAAAGAGCAGATTTTCCCTTCGAAGGATATGCGTGTTTTCGTTATCTAACGTAATTTTTCAGGAGCAAGTTTTATTCTGTGCTTTTTCCATCTTGAATCAAAACATGTGTAAATTTGTACACACAGATACCGCGATTACTATAGTAATTACGTTGGTAAACATATTTAAACATTTATGAATACCTGAAAACTTTCATCTGGAAACATTTTTGTTTCAATTACAGCCTTTTATTTACTTCTCCTAGAAATTGCAATGAATATACTCGGTAGAGTGTGTATGAGAACAGAACAGTTAAATATAAATAAAATGTGGAAAAATTGAAATGTTCAAAAACTCACTCAGGAAACGGGTTTGGGTAGTCACCCCGACCCGCTAAAATAACCACTCTTGCCCCGGACCTAATGTCTTCGTAGCACCTTACGGCATTACTTCGGGGAGTTATTCTTTATGGGTGCGTTACGTTAGGCATAATAGACGATTAGCAGAATTCACAAATACATAAAAGTAATCACAATCACAATTTCTTCATTGAAGAGATTTTAAGTTAACGCTCTTTTTGGTTCAAAAGCTATAGTGTTAAATAGACTGGTTCAATTTTTGACTTTTAGCTCCACCAGGCTCTACTGATTCCTTTTATGGTCCTTAGTAATTGTGCAAATTTTGGTACCGATCGGTTGTGTCTGTGGACCCTCCAAAAATTTCAAAATTTATATGGAAGTTTGTATGGAAAATCGGTTAATATTGAAAATTAATTCTTAAAAAATCATTTTATCAATCAATTAACCAGAACACTATATATTTCTAAAGGTAATCTTCTACTGAACACATTGGTGGAACGTTAAAAGTTTATTAAAATTCGCTGAAAAAAGTTATTAACTAAAGAAGCAGCATGACTTCAAAACAAGTGGATTTTATTAGTAACCATAGCAACCCTGTTTGAATAGCTGTATCTGCCATACGTGTGCGGTGGGTGGCAAGTCTAGTTTACACTTGTATAACGATGTAGCTATTCCAACAGGGTTGCTATGGTTACTAATAAAATCCACTTGTTTTGAAGTCATACTGCTTCTTTAGTTAATAACTTTTCTCAACGAATTTTCATAAACTTGCAATGTTCCTCGAATGTGTTCAGTAGAAGAATACCTTTAGAAATATATAGTGTTCTGATTAATTGATTGATGAGGTGATTTTTTAAGAATTTATTTTCAATGTTAACCGATTTTCCATACAAACTTCCATATAAACTTTGAAATTTTTGGAGGGTAGACACAACCAATCGGTACCAAAATTTGCACAATTACTAAGGACCATAAAAGGAATCAGTAGAGCCTGGTGGAGCTAAAAGTCAAAAATTGAACCAGTCTAGTGTTAAATGTTTATTCTTTACAAGTTTAGAATTTCCTTGAATGTTTTCCGTGGATGAGCTGAGTACTTTCTTCGTTAAGGTGCAAAGTTTCGATTCAAGTGCATTTCAAGCCTATTAGAACAACACAATTGTAATCAAATATTGAAAAATAAAACAAAATATTGAATAAACATAAATTTTTGGGAACCTATGGAAATTTGCAGTGTTATGGACAGCATCATCATTAGGTTACGGACAAATACAAATATGTTAATACGGAATGCTCTGGCGATTTTTCGAGGACACGTTTTACACAACCCTGTACCTCAGGCCCGTGCGCAGAAAATTCTCAAGGGGGAGGAGGGCTTTGATTTTTTAACGTCTATTTTAAAAGAAACGTACAGAAACCCTCAAATTTTGAAGATTTTTTCAGAGGCCTGGACCTAGTCTTGTGAACCAAACGACTCAGCTCAACAAATTGGGTAAATGTTTGTTATCGAGAAGGAGTCTTTAAAAGACACCGCTGCATAGTGGTCGGAAGCCCCAAAAACGTGAACTTAATTCACTAGAGGTCAATCCAAATATTCACAGGGTATCTTTGAACGAACTGTTTGTGAGAATATTCCCCACAACCAGAGGTGGGAACATACCGGTTGAGTACCGGTACGGTAAACCAAATCTCCACAAGTATTTATGTTTCCTTAACATTGTGTGCGGTCTTATAGCTGGTTGTGTTTCAACGAGACACGTAAACCAAACCGAGTTTTGTTTACACAGTACCGTGGTTTGGTTTTGATTTTCGTTTACCGGTATGGGAAGGAAACACGAGAATAACGAAACCATACTTCGGTTGTGCTGCGGTTGAGTATTCGGGTTGATGTTTATCGGCTATGCTAGTGCTGCTAGTATTTTTTATTAAGAGATCTAAACAAATTTCTTTTGGGTATAATGTAAGGTATTTTTTCGGTGATTGAAAAAATGTCTTCAGACAAATTTCTGTTCTAATAAATTATGTTCGTGGTTATAAATAGTGTTCCTTAACTCAATATTGCGACATTTTCATAATGATTTAACATCAGGAAGTTTGCAATATGGGTATGTTTGGTATGGGAAACTGCCCAAAAATCGAAAGTAAAAGGAAATTTAATAGCCTCCGCTATTTTTATACCTATGATAGCAGATCAAAATTTAAGATGACAGTATATTCAAGATATTCTGTCATCTAGAATCACGCGACATGGACATTTTTAATATAAGAAATATGTCAAAAGATCGCAAATTGATGCTTACCGTAATTTGAAATCTGAAATGGCGAGCTATATTCAATACTACTGGCATTCAATATCAGGAATCAGTAGCGTTTGGCTCAAATGGCACGTTCCCCATGTTGATCGGAGATTTGTGCCTTGCCAAGAATCGTCTTTTCATCATTTTCCTGATGGGAAGGATTGGGGAAGTGGTAAGGTTAGGGGTAAGGAAAACAACGACACAGAACAATCAAAACAGAGCATTCTGCACCCCCGGAGTGATGCTAAACGATCTGCAGGTGCTACAACAGCAGGAATAAAACTTCCAACCCCCGGAGGGATTTAGAACCTCTACTCAAACAGTGAGCGGATATATCAACACCCCCGAGGGGATATTGAGATAACAGAACGACAACACCCCCGAAGTGATATTGTCATTCAAATACGGCTAAAAAACTATAGCTCTTTACCACACTGGGTTAGGAACAAAAGCATATCCTTAAATTTCAGCTCTCTGTACATAGGTTCATCTATGTATGGAGAACCAAAAATCTGGATGCGCAATTGCATTAATACAGGGCAATTGCATATCAAATGATATGATGTTCCGTACTCGGATTCACAAAGATCACATAAATAATACTCAGCGCGCTGAATAGTAGCCATGTGATAATTGAGTTTGCAATGTCCAGTCAGTGCCCTGACCAGAAAACTGCAGTTGTGCTTGGAAAAATGCAACAAATTTCTTGACATTTTCGGACTCACATCCGGCAGAAAAGCCTTTGTTTGAGCGCAAGTTTGCAAGCTACGCCAATGGTTGGCATGTTCGAATGCAGCCCAAGAGCGAATCTTGTGCTTTATCCAACTTATTGACAGTGGTAGAACTGGTTCTGGACCAACGAAATCAGTCGCAGCGCCAGCTCTAGCCAATTCGTCCGCCCATTCATTTCCAGTAATACCGGAATGACCGGGTACCCATAGAAGGTAGATAGCATTTGAAATGCTAAGTTCTTCGATTTGAGTTCGACATGCGATTACTAATTTCGATCTCGAATCTGCCGAACTAAGTGCTTTCAGGGCAGCCTGACTGTCAGTGCAAAAATAGTTTCTTTTACCGCAAATTCCCTGTTGAAGTGCGGATTGTACGCCACACAGAATCGCAAAGATTTCTGCTTGGAATACGGTACAGTATCTACCAAGCGAATGAGATTGGGTTAATCTCATCTCATGACAATAGACACCAGCACCGGCTCGGCCCTCCAACAAAGAACCGTCCGTATAACGAACTACGTATTCTTCAAGTTGTCGCTCCATCCAGCCAGACAGCTCACGAAGAGGAATTCTCACATTGAAAGTTTTAGAAGGAAAACTACATGTGAGTGTAAGGTCACTGGGAGCAAGTGTATATTCATCCCAAGTAACCATTTGGGGCCACAGTCTTGTGTGGCTAGTTACACGATCTATTGGGTTACTGTTCCAGAGCCCAGTAACCTTAAGACGGTATGCACAAGAAAGTGCTTCTTGTTTTAGAAACACATGTAGTGGTTTTATGTTCAAGAGTGCCTCGAGAGCAGCAGTAGGTGTTGTCGAGAACGCAGCAGTCATCGCCATCAAGACCATCCTCTGAAGATGGTTTAACTTTGATTGGATTGTCATGACTTCTCCCTTCTGCCACCAAACAAGGCACCCGTATGCCAGTATTGGTCTAACAATTGTTGTGTAGATCCACTGAATGTACTTGGGTTTGAGTCCCCAAGATTTGCCGAAAGCCCGTCTACATTGGCCAAAGGCCATGCAAGCTTTCTTGATCCTGAAATCGATGTGAGCTGTCCAATTAAGTTTTGAGTCGAGAATTACCCCAACGTACTTAACTTGATCTTCGACAATAATTTCAGAGTCAAAAAACTGCAATGGACGAGCTCCGGTTGTAATCCTTCGTTGCGTGAAAAGCACCATTGAGGTTTTATTTGGATTAACTGATAGTCCAACATGAAGACACCACCGCTCAACAACACATAAGGCTTGTTGCATCAAATCAAAAAGTGTGTTAATGTAAATACCGGTGATCATTATATGATAATCATCGGCGAAACCATACGTCGGAAACACCCAAGCTCATTTAGTTTTTTCAACAAGCTATCGGCGACAAGGTTCCATAGAAGTGATGACAGCACACCACCTTGAGGACATCCGCAGACACTCAGATTCCTAATCTCTACTTGTCTTAACGATGAGCACAGATGTCGGTTGCTAAGCATTGCGTGTATCCAGTTCGTGATATATGAAGGTACTCCATGATCTCGTGCTGCTTCCAAAATGGATTCGAAAGACACGTTGTCAAAAGCACCTTCAATATCGAGAAAAACTCCTAAACTTGATTGCTTTTGTGAAAAAGCTTATTCAATGTTGTAGACAACATTGTGTAACAGGGTGGTAGTAGACTTCCCCCACTGATATGCATGTTGCATTGCATGCAGCGGGTGCTCGCCCAAGCTACCATCCCGAATGTAGTGGTCGATTAAACGTTCCACTGATTTGAAAGGAAGGAGGTCAGACTGATCGGTCTAAAGCTCTTTGCCTCCTCATAAGTGACGCGGCCTTTGGGAATGAATTTGACAGTTATTTCCATAACTGACATACTTCAACCCGCAGAATGCCACGCGGCCTCTAGGCTGGTTTTGTCCGGAGAAAGATAATAGAGTTATCAACCTCCTAGTGGACCACAGCCAGTTACTGGTGAGTTCGCCCGGCTCTTCCCAGGCTCCGTTCGCCATTGAGAATATTTTAAACCCCCTCAACAATTTTACCCATAGCACGGGTCGCATGACACTATGGAATTGGGGTTCCCTGTTTGGTGTTACCACCGGAACAGGTAGTCCGTAGTGTAATTCTTAGCCGGTTGAAACAACCACTACCGACACTACACGGCTTATCTAGGCTGTTCGGAGAAAGAAGCTGACATTGATGGACAGCTCCCATAGATGGCCGAACAGCCGTTCCAACGAGACACGTAAACCAAACCGAGTTTTGTTTACACAGTACCGTGGTTTGGTTTTGATTTTCGTTTACCGGTATGGGAAGGAAACATGAGAATAACGAAACCATACTTCGGTTGTGCTGCGGTTGAGTATTCGGGTTGATGTTTATCGGCTATGCTAGTGCTGCTAGTATTTTTTATTAAGAGATCTAAACAAATTTCTTTTGGGTATAATGTAAGGTATTTTTTCGGTGATTGAAAAAATGTCTTCAGACAAATTTCTGTTCTAATAAATTATGTTCGTGGTTATAAATAGTGTTCCTTAACTCAATATTGCGACATTTTCATAATGATTTATCATCAGGAAGTTTGCAATATGGGTATGTTTGGTATGGGAAACTGCCCAAAAATCGAAAGTAAAAGGAAATTTAATAGCCTCCGCTATTTTTATACCTATGATAGCAGATCAAAATTTAAGATGACAGTATATTCAAGATATTCTGTCATCTAGAATCACGCGACATGGACATTTTTAATATAAGAAATATGTCAAAAGATCGCAAATTGATGCTTACCGTAATTTGAAATCTGAAATGGCGAGCTATATTCAATACTACTGGCATTCAATAACGTTTTAATGGTAAAAAAAATTATGAAGGAAGGGTATTTTCGATATCGAAAAGTTGTGTAGAGACTAAAAATTGTTATTCGTCGTAATTTTGCATTCCAATATGGTAACGATTTAGCATTTAAAAGCATGCATATTTAAATAGGCATATATTTCCAAGGAAACGAAACTTGAATTGCGTCGTAAATTCGAAGTTCAAAATGGCGGCCTATTCATGATGATTTAACAACTAGCATAGTTAAATTGTGGACCAATATCCATATTAATGATTTAAGGTCGTTTTACATGTTTTGTTGTAATGAGACAGACAATTTTGTGATTGGTAACAATGTGAACAATTTTTTTTTATTCAAACTATTGCGCAACATTTAAAAAAAATGTAATTGTTCTGCAGTAGATTTACATACACACATCGACTGGTATCGCCGGAAGTATTTATTCCTTAAACAAACTTAAAGTTTTTAACGGCGGACTATTAAATGAAAGTGTTTTTACTGTTCGTTAGTTGGTTGCTTTTCTCAATGAATTAAGTTTTTTAGTAATTGAATAATTGAGTGGTAGTTTTCTCTAAACTCGAATGTTCGCGACCAAACCTTCTAGAGGACCTCCAAAATGTTTCAAAACGATGTACAGTAACAGCAAAAATAACAGAAATACGTTCTACCAGCACTCAGTAATTAAGGACCTAATCGTGAGTTTCCCCCCACTTGCGGCTGAGTTGCTTACCATATGTGAATAACACATACACATACACGCAATTGCCTCTGTGCATGCGATGTAGCAGTAATAATTAGGATATAGAGTGATGAGCCTATTTTCGCCATGTTTCTATTATCACCCTATCCATTTGAAGCCGTTGTTTAGAGCAGTGTCTGCCATCTTTGTTCTACGCATTGAGTCAAATTGTAGCGCAACAATAGGGGCACTCGATTCGAGTTTTCGTTGCGCTCAAGCACGAGAATTTCACCGATTTTAGCGCATTTGTGTTTTATGACAGTTCTTAACAACTAAGCAAAGCTGTTGAGGTCAATTTGTACGCATTTCATTGATTTTAGGCCGAGTAATTAATGAATTAGCGAGGCACCCTCCTTAGTGTGGTGAAAATAGGCACTTTACCCTATGTACACAAAATGCGAGTATGTGCTCGAGATTATTCGAGAATCACCTAACCAGTGCAACCAGACGTGGATTAGATCTCCTTAATACGACTATTGGCGATATAAATACAGACCACTTTGAATGCATTGAGTGTTAATGTGAAGTATCAAGTGATTCAACTCATGTTTAATTGATTTCATAAATTTAATTGATTTTATTGTTTTCGTTATTTCATTGACATCGCTGATTTAATTGTTTTCTTTAATTTAAATTTAAACCTTTTGACATTAACATCAATTTGTATGCTCTAGACAACTTTGCCAAATCAAACACATCTACATTTCATGGTTCAACATTGAAACAAACATCAATTGTTGAACTTTGAACAACTGCTCAGAACCAGCCATTTCTATATTGCCCCATTGACTCTCAACAATTAATTGAACTCAATTCAGTTGTCTATTCGGCAGCACTGCAGACGAATTTACTGCTTCTTCTTTCTACCGAAGCACCATGTACAGAAAAAAACAGGCTTGGTTTTCTAAAGCCAAACCGAAACCGCTGCTGAGAATACATCAACACAAGTTGAAATTCGTACACACATGTAAACGGTGCTGAGTGGCTCGCTTTGGTTTTAGTAACTGAGACTCGGTTGAGGTTTTTCTTTCGTTTACCATGTGAACGAAATCCAAACCGAATGTGCAATGTGCATCACTCGTTTACACGTGTTGAGATTTTGGGAACCGTACCGGTGAATGTACGTACCGGTTGGTTTTCTTACCCACCTCTGTCCACAACCTGATAAAAATTAAAATTAGGCATGGCTTACTACGATCAAACTAAAAAAAATAGAGGGCCTTAGAAAACGCTTTATAAATTGATAACATTAAGTCCTAAAGTTGATCAATAAAATTCTTTATTATGAGCAGATAAATTAGAACGAGTAGCGCAAAGAAAGATAATTATGGTCTATACATACGGATCGGTTCGTGACTCAACAAGTACCGATATTTGCAGCAGACAGCAGATATGATCAGGTCAGATACTGCACGAAGGTTGGTCAGCAAGCAAAAAATAGCAATGGAAAAAAACGATTAACATAAAATAAAAAGAACTGAGTAAAGTACCTAACGGCTGCCCCGGATGGATGAGGATTTCGAGATACAAGAGGTTTAGGTTTAATCGGTAGGCTTAACTATTACCAATTAATCCGACACTGCCACGGGTGTCTGTTGAAGATTCCTTCTCGAAAACAGACATTTACTCAATCTGAAGAGCTGAGTTGATTGGTACACAAGACTCGGCTCTCTAGGCCTCGGAAAAAATATTCAAAGTTTCAAGGCTTCTATACCTTTCTTTAATAAGGAACGTAAAAAAATCAAAAGCCTCCCGTTGAGAATTTTCTTCGCAGGGGCCTGTACCGCTTATCTTAAGGATGACAACACCTGCGACTCATGTGCACTGTTTCAGTGCTAACACTCCATTATGCATCATGTTCCTTGACGAAGGATCGAGTATGATGCCCTGAGGTACTCCCGCCGTGACATTCGATCTCTGCCCCATGTTCGTTTTGTAGACCAGTACTCGATGCTGAAAGTAACATTTCAAAACCTTACATAGGCAGTCCGAAACCCGCATTCTGTGTAGCGCTGGCGCTGTTGAACGCGTTCTTCACGTCCATCGTTAACATGGCATAGTAGTGCTCTTCTCTTTTGGTCCGATTCTTTCTCCGCACTCGCGATGACTGTGCGGATAACATCCACCGTTGAGATTCTTTTCCGGAATCCGAACTGCCTATACGATATTCCGTTCTCACTTTCAGTGTAATTCATCAACCTGTTGAGGATGACCCTTTCCAGAAATTTACCAAGAGTATCCAGCAGGCCTATGAGCCGATACGATGCTGGGTCTCCTGTTGGCTTCTCTGGTTTTGGCAGCAAAACCAGCTACTGGATCTTTCATCCATCCGGGAAGTAGCCTTCGTCCAGGCATTTCTCTTGAACTATCCCGAACATGTTCGGAAACATCAGAATAGCGGTCTTCAGTGCCGCGTTGGTGATACCGTCCGAACCGGGAGCATTCTTCGTTTTCAGCCGTTTCGCCAATGTAAAGAGCTCGTCGTTGGAGACCCGATTGTCACCAATATTTTCACCGCCTGCATTGACGTACGGTGTAGACCATGTGGTCGGATTGTGCTTCGAGAAACAACCCTACATGCCAGTCTTCAGTACACATTTTAAATGGCGTCGTTGGAAGCACGGAGGATGCTGAGCCTTTCGTTTCACCAATACGTAGGATACCGGCAGTTCCTCGACTCCATTTTCTTCAATATTGTCACGTCACACGCCCTCGATAATGTTTCCGACAACTCCTCGGTATTCGGAATAAGCGCGAGGCTGTCAGCACGAAGTGCTTCCACAGAAAGGTCCTTTTCGAAGACCTTCATTTTCACCTTCGCCATCCCTCAACCTCTGCGTTTTAGTCTAGTTCCGCCGATCAATTGTGTAGAAGACTGCCTAGTGATCGCCATGTGTGTTCTGCTCACTAAGTCGCCAATTCATGTCATCCATCAGCGACGGACTGCAGAATGTTACATCGTTGATGGATTCCCGACCGTGCTTACGGAATGTTTTAGCAGAACAGATTTGCAACATAAACAGTCTCAGTCAGTGATAGTTAGACTAAACACACATGGCCCTAAGATAGTCTTAGAATCAACAATATTTTATATCTTATAAATAGCCCTAAAGTCAATATTGTAATTCAGTTTGTGAATTAACAAACGTTATCTTGTCGGTCGCTTCGATAATCTGTACATCGCCCTTGTACACATTTCGATGAGGCTTGGGTTTTTCTTTCTTCTCCTGTTCCTTTGTACTTTTTTCCCTTCTTTATATTGTAACGACATTTAATTAACAAGGTACTGGAAGGTATGAAATATTTTTTAACATTACGAGCCATAGTACTCAAGGAAGAGCAAGCCGCCGTTTTTTCCACATTGCTTGCTAGTTTTCCACAAAATGCCTGTGATTATCTTTTCTGGGTTTCCCTCGATCGCTGGTGAACTCCAGCTCGCTCTTCTATATCTTCGGGTTCTTTTGCTCCCCGGCGTGTCTCTCATTTTTCTCCGAGTGAGTATCGCGATGACTCTTCGGTATCTCCTCAGATTCTGCTACTTCGTATTCTGCAGTTCAGTTTTCTTCTGAGCTTTTCCTGTTGATTTAGCTCTCGTTTAGAGCGCCTTCTACTCACGTTCAGCAGCTGTTACGACCGCTTTAATGTTCGGGACTAGCAGCTTGACCTTGGTGTGCACATTGTTCTTGTCCTTCATGAACTCATAGTTTTTTCACCTCCGTCACGTTCGATACTTCAAATTGTGAGTCATTTTGAGTGGTGTCCTACTTGATCTCGTGATGCACACTTGATTCAGGAACTCCATATTCTGTTGCATTTTTTTGTGGCTAATACTGAACCATACTATGGTACTTGCTGCGACTACTAGCGACATAAATAATAGGTGATCTCTGCAGCTTATCGCTTCTTGTAAACGCAATCGCGTCTTCCTTTGCTCTGTGTGCCTCTTCAATCACCCTGGAATTTTTAGATATCTTTTTGCTGGTAGGTGCCTGATACAAGGCTTTCAAACTTGCCGAAGATTCGAGAAGGGGTTGTTATGCCTCAAACTTCTGTCCCAGCTTCCCCGTTAGTGCGTGTATGCTTTTTATCGAGGGGGAATCTTCAAAAATCTTCTTCCTCTAGTACGCCTACCGACTAAACCTTTACCTCTTGTATCTCAATGTTCTCGTCCTCGCGGAACCATCGTTGGGTATTACTTCGGAAGGGATTGTCTTTTTCTACTTCTTCTTCCCTAGAGCCTCTGGGTTCTTTTGAGTTTGTGGAGCTCTCACTTCGGTCCGTTTCATTGAGCCATTTAGCCCCTTACGTTGTCGCGTTCTTCCTGGATGATCCCTGGCTGTGAGTCTACCGTTCTCTAAGGGAGAGGTCCCCTACTATGGACATTCTCCAGACTCCGAATGCCCATTTTTCCTCCGATTGCTGGTTGCTAGCACACTGTTTGACTCGTGAAACTTATGGTTACCGCCAATGCCGGAACCTGCCGAGACGTGAACCGATTCGTAGATGCCGACAACCTATGTATGTCTGGATGTACCTTGATCTCAGACAGATAATTGTCTAACTTAAAGATCTCTAGGAAAATCAGAAGCGAAGACAATTGTCCAAGTAAGTAGAAACAAAGCTATTCTAAACTTCTATGTTTTTAACGATACTCAATTGGCAAGGGACTGGAAAGTGAAGTATATTTTATTCTAAACTTTTCCAGTGCTGCTGTTCCTTGTAGTATGTATTGTCATGTTCAAAGCCTATTCAATCGTGTTAATGTCCGAAGAAGGAGTTATGGGATATATAAGAAATTCCTCATCACACTGCTAGGTGGATTATCTTGAAGAAATTTGATAAGTAAGAAAAAATGGCATTTTTCTTCAAAAAGTACAGTCAACAGTGGGGCGATGATTTTTCGATATCTAGCCTGCGGGAGCTAGCTTATTAAAAAATCACCCAAGACATTGCTCGTCCCTGTAGATTCACAACCATTCGACCATTTCTGTTAGTAATGCGAGTAAGCATGTTATTGGTTTCATTCTATTCCATTCCGGCCAGCCAATTGCCTACGATATCAGCTTCCAACCCCAGCGGATACCGTAATGATGTTATCGTATATATATGCTCCTCCATTTCCTCCACAGCACCAGTCAGTGCGGCTGCCGGAGCAATCGAATAAAACCGCAAGGACCAACTGTGATGCAATTGTCCGGATAGTCGCTCCTCGATATACGAACTAGTAGGTAATAGAATACCAAACCAGCGATGATGCCACCGCCGCCGACGCGTATATCGATGAATGTTCGTGCTGAGTCGAGCCAATCGAAGCGCGCTGATAGAGATGTAATCACTAATAAAGGCAATAACGGAATGAAAGCAATCAAAAATCAATTTGATATTATATTAGTGCTAGGTTCTTCGTTCGCCGATCCGTTGATATAGAAAAGGATCCTTTAATTCGATTTTTTCATCCTTTTTGCTTATTCTATTAAACATTGATCAAATTTGGATTGCTTTTGTAGTTTTAGTCCGATCTGGCTAAGTATAAGTGCAGAAGTTAAAGACGATAAGAGAGTTTTATACATTTCGCCATTCAACTAGAATATACAGCAACGGTGAGGTCAATTATTTGTGGAGGCATCATCATTACCGAACGCTGCAAAGAGAGACAGAAAGCGAGAGAGGAAAATAAACGAATGACACACGAACCGTCTCCTGGGGGGGGTCGGGATACATTTACAACTGTTATCAATTTAGTGTAATAAAATTTTACGAGGTACAATCCCATAAAAATGATACCATGGAAATGATGTTTTATTAAAAAATATGTGTTCATTCCGACGCCGCCGACGCCAGCGGGCATGTGCCCACCGAACAGATACCATATCTGTTATGAATATTGTGGGTACAAATATGCTGCCAATTGTGAACTGAGTCGAGCCAGTAACCAGCAGAACGTGTGGAAATAAATATGTAAATTTGATCCTGTCAAACAGTCTTTTCTTTGGGTCTTTTTGGAATATGTCCTCCGGCAGCAATGCTTCGCTCGAGGTGGCAATGTGTGGTGTGGAGAAAAGTTTCGCTCGATTTGTTTTCAGGATCTTTCTTTTCCTATGTTCCATGTTTTCATGTCACGTGTGTTATAAGTGTCACAATCAAGATCCGGCCAGATGTTTTTTTTTCTCTGCAGAATCTTTTCATGGTCTGCTAGAGAAAAGGTGTTTATTTGGTTTAAATGACATGGAAATTCAATTTCGGTTACAATTTCATGCGTTGTTGCAGTAACGGTTAAGCTTAAATACGAAAGGCAATGAATGGGGTTGCGAAAAGGAGATATGTGTGTTGTTTAGAGTAATCCATATCCAGGATGCTGCAAGTGAATGTTTTATTGATAACTTTGTGAAACTGCTACCGGTGTCCGAAATGATCAATACGTATAGTAGATGGATAAATGATTTACATGAGAGTGAAAGATGGTTCGTTATGTACACTTGCAGTCTGCATTTTTGCGGTAATTTTGGTAGGAAGTGATTTTGGATAATTTGCTACATACTTTTATTTCATACGAATCCAGCGAGAGAGACGTTTTTCTTATTTCAGTTTAATTGTTTAAAAATGAGAAATTTCACAAAGATCCGTCCAACAAGAGCAATTTTTCAAAAGGGCATAGAAGAGTTACATGTGGCATTTCAAAAGACATGTTCGATTACAGTATTTAGAACAGTAGAACTACAGATAGCAAACATCTAGACTCGATTCGAAACGTGTTTAAATACCAGCTACTGAAAATTTGCATAAATCAGGGGTGGCATTCCGCAACTCGATTCGAGTGACTCGATTCGAAACGTTTTGAAGTCGTTTCGACTAATTTGCGGCATTACGTATCACATTCGACCAAGCGTTCGAGTAGGGTTCGGTATTTACCGCACCCGCACCGCAAAATCTGCGGTGCGGTGAGACACTTTTTACCGCAGATGCGGTGCGGGAAAGAGCTTTTACCGCGCGGTTTTACCGCAACCGCACCGCAAAAAAATAATTGATAAAGTCTCACGTTTGCATTAAAAAGTGGATCAAAACTAGGACTTTAACCATTTGAGAAGGACGCAACTATATTCATTTCCTTAGCAAATGCTTAGCAATAGCATTGTTAGGAAAACCCCTCTGTCACAACGTTCGAGTTTTACTTTTCACCCTACAATAGAGACACATGAAATAACTTTGACTTGGCATAATTTCCATTGACTTGCTAATGATTGGAAAAGAAATCGAAATATAATAAATATTCGACTTATCGCTACTTTATTTATCATATTTCGGTTATTCTAAATTGATAAACAGACCGCTATTACGAAAGAAAATCTAGCTGTGTCCGAAATAATTTGACGCTATTATTTTTACGAGATATTTTGGACACTAGTTATTTTGTAAGTAAAACTAACACAAACTAATCATTTCAAACACATGAAATGCAAGATCCAAATAGAGACAAAATTATTAGATCATTTAAAAACAATAAATTTGTACTCTTAAATCCAATTTAAAAGTGCACCACTTCTCCCGATTCCTGTTGGAAATCGTGGAATTATGAAACGTTTTCGATATCAATTTTTCAACTGTGAATTTTGATTAATTTAAAGGAATTAGTGTTGAACTAATTATGCTTGGACTTAAACACAACCCAAAGAATATATTCATCTTTACAAACCGAACGAATTTGGAGTAATTGGCAGTAAAGAAGACAAATGTATGAAAAGCATCCAAAATAAGTAGGGGTCCAAATTAGGCTGATTATTCTATCATTCGTTCATCAACATTGTATTTCTATCTTCTATGTTGCTGTGTAAATTCAATGTGAATTTTTCTACAGTCAATTTTATTGGACTCTTTCTCAAAAAGTATGCAACATAACTTTTTTTCGCGTACATCCATTCAAATTTACAATAATTTTCTACCAAATTAAGTCCTAATATTTTTCAGTTAAGACTATTTTGTAGATTTTTTGAGGTAAAGTTATTCGAAGTTAGTGTTTTTATAGTGTAGGGTTTTCCT